>NC_040095.1:9090909-9393939 GCF_003369695.1 Bos indicus x Bos taurus | reverse complement strand
TTTCTATAAACCCTTAAAATTCAAAATTATTGTACATGAATGTTCATAGCAGCATTGTTCACAACAGACTAAAAGTGGAAACAGCCCAAATGGCCCTCAGCTGATGAATGGATAAACAAATATGGATATATCCATACAGTAAAATGGCAATTAAAAAAAATGAAGTAATGATACTTACTACAACATGGATGAACCTCAAAAAATTTATGCTCAGTGAAAGAAGTCAGATCAAAAGAACATATACTGAATGATTCCATTTATATGAAATGTCCAAATAAACAAACTTACAGACATAGAAGGTAGATTAGCAATTGCCTGGAGCTGGGGGTGGAAATAAAGAGTAATTATAAATGGACAGGAAATTTCTTTGGAGGATGATGGAAATAATATAAAATTAGATTGTGCTGATGGACGTACCTTACTGAAAATCACTGAATTGTAGTTTTAAAGTGGGTGATTTTATGTTAGGAACATTTTTTTTTCATAATTTTTTGTTGTTGTTGATGGGGACTTCCCAGGTGGCTTGGTGTAAAGAATCTGCCTGCCCATATGGAACACATGGGAGACTTGGGTTTGATCCCTGGGTCAGGAAGATCCTCTGAAGGAGGAAATGGCAAGCTACTCCAGTATTCTTGCATGGAAAATCCCATGGACAGAGGAGCCTGGCAGGCTACAGCATGTAGGGCAGCAAAAAGTCAGACATGACTGAGCGACTGAGCGACTGAGCAGGAGCAAGAGTTAATTTACAATGCTGTGTGAGTTTCAGATGCATAGCAAAGTGATTCCGTTATACATACATACCTGTATTCTTTTTAGATTCTTTTCCCTTATAGGTCATTCCAAAATATTAGGTATAGTTCCCTGTGCTATACGGAAGGTCCTTGTCGGTTATCTATTTTAGAAGGCAATGGCACCCCACTCCAGTACTCTTGCCTGGAAAATCCCATGGATGGAGGAGCCTGGTGGGCTGCAGTCCATGGGGTCGCTAAGAGTCGGACATGACTGAGCGACTTCACTTTCACTTTCCACTTTCCTGCATTGGAGAAGGAAATGGCAACCCACTCCAGTGTTCTTGCCTGGAGAATCCCAGGGACAGGGGAGCCTGGTGGGCTGCCGTCTATGGGGTCACACAGAGTCGGACACAACAGTCGGACACGACTGAAGCGACTTAGCAGCAGCAGCAGCAGCAGCACATATATCTTAATTCCAAACTCCTAATTTATCCCTCCCCTCTCCCCACCTTCCCCTTTGGTAACCATAAACTCGTATTCTACATCTGTGAGTCTTTCCTTTTTGTAAATAAGTTCATTTGTATCATTTTTTTAGACTCCACATATTAATATAAACAATATCATATGATATTTGTCTTTCCCTGTCTTACATCAGTTAGTATGATCATCTCTAGGTCCATTTATGTTGCTACAGATGGCATTGTTTCATGGCTGAGTAATATTCCACTACATACATAATGAAATATTTATATGTATATGTATATATATCACATCTTCTTTATCCATTCACCTGTCACTGGACATTTAGGTAGTGTCCATGTCCAATAGAGATGATATAAATGTTGGGATGCAGTTATCTCTTTGAATTATAGTTTTCTCTGGATATTTACCCAGGTAGGATTTCAGGGTCATACGGTGACTCTCTTCTTATTTTTTTAAGGAGCTTCCATACTGTTCTCTGTAGTGACTACACCAACAGTGTAGGAGGGGTCCTTTTTCTCTACAATATGGTATGAAAATTATACCTTGATAAGGCTGTTAATTAAACAATTGCTATCTGACTATAGTCTCCTTTATTATTTTGTTTTGTTGTTATTACTTGTTCATGGACTCTATGTATGAGGCTATGTTTATTATGGCTTTAAATAAATTCCTTGGCCTTCCTTTGGGGTGTGGTTTCAGCTGCTTCATGTTTTTAGGCAGCTAAGGTGTGCTCAGATATTGCTAACAGAGAACTGCTGGCCTCCTGGTATTCTCAGGCCACTCGGGCCAGAGGTCAGGAAAAGGGATGCCCTCCCTCATCACTATGTCACCCTAATAAAAGTGGTACCTCTTCTTCTCTCATTGTGAGCCTATTGCCATTCCCCTAAGACCAGAGGGGCATTGGTGGCATGACAGATGTTGGAGGTCTCGGTGTTTCAAGGATGAAGGATGTCCAGGAAAGTGTACCTTCCAGTAGGAGAGAAGACATGCAGCCCAGTGCAGCAATAACATCAATAATCAGACAGGCCTACTATTAATGGCAAGGTGGAGTAATAATTCAGACTGGAGAAAACCTTCACATCTCCTCTACTGACATTATTGCTTCAAGGCAGGTGGTTTTGAATTGCCTTGAATAACCTCATATTTACATAATGGTGTTCCTAGGTTTTTTCCTATTATCCCCAACAAATTGCTTTAGAATAACATTATTTCCAGCAAACCCGTCCCCCTAGGAGTGGTCCAAGCATATGTAATATTTGGGTTTTTTGCTTCTTCAAAGCGTAACACTGAGCCTCATGCTGGTGTTACAAATCTTTGGTTGTCATGAGCTGAGACAGGGCCCCAGACAAACTAGGATTAGAGATATCTTCTGTCCCTTCTGCTACAGGTCATGGTGGGGAAGGGGGTGGGATTATGAGCAGAGCTGCTTGGTAGCTTGTAAGATGTTGGTGGCTTCCCTGGTGGCTCAGCGGTAAAGAATCCACCTGCAATGCAGGAGCCGCCGGAGATGCAGGTTCGATCCCTGAGTCGGGAAGACCCCCTGGAGGAGGGCATGGCAATCCACTCCAGTATTCTTGCCTGGAGAATCCCTGTGGACAGAGGAGCCTGGTGGGCTACAGTCCATGGGGTCATAAAGAGTTGGACATGAGTGAGGCGATTTAGCGCGCGCGCACACACACACACACACAAGATGTGGTGAAATCTTCATGGTCTGATTTGGGCTAGAACAAGGGTATGCCTCATGTCCATGTCACCTAAGTTTTCTTTTATCTATTTTTTTCTGATTTTATTTTTAATTGGAGGATAATTGCTTTACAAAGTTGTGTTGGTTTCTGCCGTAGGACAAAGCAAATAACCATAAATGTATGTATGAATACTCCTCCCTCTTGAGCCTCCCTCCCCCCACAGCCCCACCCCTCTAGGCCACAGAGCACCGGGCTGGGCTCCCTGTATTACATGGCAGCTTCCGACCAGCTATCTGTTTACGCGTGGTAGTATATACAAGTCCGTGCTACTCTGGCAGTTTGTATCACCCTCTCCTTCCCCAGCCCTCCCCACACGTCCGTTCTCTCTGTCTGCATCTCTATTCCTACCCTGCAAATAGGTTCCTCAACACCATTTTTCTAGACTCCACATATATATGTGTTAATATACAATGTTTGTGTTCCTCTTTCTTTGTGTTGCCTAAGTTTTCAAGCCAACCATGTCAACACCCTGTGAAGTTAGCCCAGGATTCCTGAGTCCCACACTTCCAAAGGATATAGACATAAAAAATAAACTCTGTACTCCTTTTACTCATTAATCCTATTTCTATCCTCTGGGGACAGCACAAGTCAAAGCTTTCTTCAACATGACAGCCCTTATAGAGCTGAAAACATTTGTCATGAAGACATTTCTTCTAAGCCTTCTTTAGTACAGATTGAGCATTCTCGGGACATCAGCCATTCTTCTAAAGATGTGAATTTTCCGTCTTGGCTGGAAGAATTTTGTTCTCATCTCTCTTACAGTGTGTTGCCCACTTGAATTTATGATCTGACTAGAGATGAACATGGTGTGACTATCACCCTCCTCGTTAGTGACAATGACAATTATTCATGGGAAATATAAGCTGTGATGAGAAAGAATTCTGTCTGGGCAGGGAGAGAAAGTGATTGTCTTTGGTGTTTACTATGGGCAGACTTTGAGTTTTTCTGTATTAGCCCATTATGCTCATTAAGCAGGGTGGGAGGAGGAGGGGCATTTCTACTCACCTTTTGGGGCTCACCGTAGGGATGGAAATTTTGCTTAAGATCACCAATTGGGTCCATCCATTCCAGACATCACCCTGAAGGGTCTCTTTCACTTGAAAGCTTACAAAGGTGAAAAAGATGACTAATTATAAATTAGTATACTATGAGAAAGGAAGTAAATGTAGTTTTGCTCAAGAGTTTACTAAGCACGATTAGGCCTAATAGCAAGGAACTAGTCATTCAGCTCTGATATTAGCGTCTAATCCTTCTTCACTGGGGAGTCACCGAAGGCCTTCCCTCGGGGTGAGCTCAGAGGCAGCTGGTGTCCCAGCCCTTTCATCATCCCACGCCTGCACCACCTGCCTGTTCCCTTCTGGGTCGTGCAGTTCTGGGTCTGGAGCACTGGTCTGAGGGTCATGGTGGCTTTAAACCAACTGCTGAGAACTTGCAGGCATTATGTGTGTGATTGCTTCAAGTTTACTCCTCAAGGGCAACCTTCCGTGATTGTTTGGGTTCCTTTAAAGAGCACTCCACCACAGCTACACTCTGTGATCAGCACGACACCCAGTGCTCTGAGCTGTAGCTAGGGGGATGACTAAGTGGGAAGAGAGGAGCTTGTAGGGCCAGCCTTTTCCAGTTCAGGAGCCTTCAGATGTTCACAGGTGGTTCTTGGAGGAAAAATCAATGCCAGCAGTAGGGGTTCTTCCAAAATGTATTTTGTATTGAACACAGATGAAAAATACTATGTATTTATATAGCTGTTTTCATGTGATAACAAGCCTTTGGGGAGTGACCTGTTATACCCGAGGTGGAGAAATCGCCACTTCGAGAGCATGTGACTTTTAATCTCAATAGCACTGACCAAGCAAACACTGCATTGACCTGTGTCACTGGGGTCTTATAAATTTAACATATATTTGTGAGGTGTAATAGAAAGATTTTTAATACCGAGAAATCGGAAAGTTGGTTAATAGTGGCTTACACAATTAAAAATTCGGTTTTCTTACCTTCTGAGTAGCTGGGAGGTAGGGATTGGCAGGCTTGTTTCAGCTGCTTGGTAACCAGACCAGAGATCCAGGCCTTCCTACTCAGGCATCTCAGTGCAGGCTGCCTTTCCAGGCAGATGTTCACATAGGCAGCAAATAGAGCAGAAGGTTGACAAGGCATGATTCGAGTAAACTTTTCCTCTTATGTCTATCCTTTTATCAGAAAATAAAACCTTTTCTAAAGCCTCCCCTAGTGGACTTCACCCATGTGTTTCATTGGGAAAAAAAGGACCCTGTGAATACCACTGGCTGCAAAGGACATTGGGAAAGTGGGTGTCTGACAAATGAGAACAGGATGATAATAACCGGTTCAAAGAAACTGAGGTCCATAGAGGGAAGCTCAGCACAGTGTCTCTCAGAGACAAAAAGATGCAGGGATGAAGGCCCCCAAGGCGAACAACAGTGATGGAGTGCAGTGATTTGTTGTATGTCGAGAGTGTGTACCAAAAAATCTCACTTCCCACGGATCAGATTCTAAGAAAAGAAAGCTTATGAAAAGTCAGCTTTAAGTCTTAATCTGCTTCTGAATCAAACCAACACAAACCCAGAATTCTACAAAGGAAAGAAAAACCACTGTGGATTTAGATTTCTAAAAAAAATTGAGACTTAAGTATCCAATATAAATAAATTAATGATGTTCAGAAAAGATTGGGTTGAGTATCAGACTATTACTAAACACAGACATGCCACTTGTTACTACTTTTCTATAAAACATCTTTGAAAACAAAAGTTCTGTTATTATTCTAAAAACAACAAATGAAAAGGATAGACTTGATGCTTTACCTGATGGGAATATATGACAATATTTTCCCTAATATACAAATATCTCATGAAAATACACTTCTCATTTTTACAAGATTGATGTTGTTCCACGTCATTATTTATAAGAGGAAAAATTTTACTTGCAAGAAGCAGTGTTTGGTGACAGCAAGAGGAAACTCTGGAGCCAGGCAGACCTGGATTCATATTCTGAGTTAGCACTCGCTAGCCTTGGTCAGCCCTCCTGTCTTCCCTGAAAATGGGGGATATAATAATAAACACTGACTTCACAGACTGCTGAGAGTCTTAAAGGAGCCAGTACACATTAAACACAACATATCCCAGACATGTACTAAACCCTCAATTTCCCTAGCTCTGTATTTTTCTTGGTTTTGTCCTATGTAAAATAAAACCATTTTGGATCTAGTATTAATTGCTAATTGTAACAAATAATTTATTTGCGAGCTCCTTTTTGTTACTGCTTAATCCATTCTGAGGCATGTCTTGTATCTTTGATCTCTCTGTTGGTGGTCTGCCAAGACAGCACAGTTTTAAAAATATGCTATGGTGTGTTTTGATAACAACCTTCTGATTGGATGGTGACTTAGTCTATGGCAATGGATCAGACCACACCTACCGGAGTGGCTGGCATCTCCTAGACAACACCAGCCCTCCTCCTGGACCCCAGTGTCCCTGGCTGTAGCCGCTCTGGTCTGCTGTTAACCCTCTATGTGCTGTGCTGTAAGCTCCAGACACAGCAGCTTTGGGCATCGTCAAGTGCTGAGTCACGCTGGCTTTTTCCCCCCACGTTCTCCAGGTCTCCTCCAAGAAATATTCTCTTGGCCCATATGTCCTCATTTTTGTTCTTGAACAGCGAATGTTTTGGACCTAAGCATAAAACGGGACTGTACTATTAGCCAGCTCACATTATTCCATTTTGCCTTCAAGATTTATCATGAGACACTTAGTCGAATACGTTATTAAATCCATCCATAAAGTTTGCCTAGGCTAGCAGTCTGGCAAAGGCACTGAGGCTAACTTGGAACGCTCATTTGTAATATTGTCCCTCTTCCTTATTAGACAGTAAGAACCCAGGTAATAGCGAGCATGTCTGTTTTGATCACAATACTAGAAATAAAATAAATAATTCTCAGCTCACACACAGACTGATAAAATGAGCCCTGATAAACTGAACTCACCGGACTCTGAATGATGAATAATTGCTTTCTGTATGTGCTTCCATATCTGTCCTCTAATAGTAATTATTTTCTAGAAAAACACCCATGGTCAATGTGAAAGTCACCGCTACTATGTGGAGCTGATCTCAGATTTCTCCAGTCTGAGTCTTCCTTGCTACTATTTTGCTTAGGAGATCCAGATGTATGTATTGGGTTGGTCAAAAAATCCATTTGGGATGTTATGGAAAAATCCACATGAACTTTTGACCAACCTGATAACATGTCTAACCACAACCAGGGCTAATGCAGAACAGCACTCTTTCATTAAGGCAATCTAAGCAAAGCTAAAACCAAATTCAAATAAAGTTGCCTTGCAACTAACTGGGGCTAGGAGTTCTTAGAGGGCTTACTTAGCTCCTCTAAGAACAAAGGGTAGCTTTAGCTTTTTAGATTCCAGGCTCCAGCATCTCTGATGCGGTCGAGGTAGTATCAAATAAAGGCTGTATTCATTCTTCTGGGGCAAGTGTTTTTAAAATAAATTCTTTACCAAACACGAGGCAAGGGGAGGGTGGATTCTGGGAACTGATGCAACTTGGCTGAATGTGGTTCTTCGGCTTTTGCAGTCACCAGATAACTTTTTCACCCACAGGACTTTAAATTAGTGATTGGAAGGGACCAGGGTGGCCATTCATCGCAGTTGGCATTTCCCTTCCACTCAGAGTATCAGGAAATGTGGTTAGAAACAAAGAATAAAAATGCTCTTGATGCTTAAACTGAGTATGGAGAAGAGAGGGGAATTTGTGCTTCTTGGCATCACATGTGACCCGGGGCTGCTGCTGAAATGTCCAGTGGAGATTGCTTCCCAGAACCAACTTATAGATCAGAACCAAGCTTGCAGCAATGGAAATGGAAGCTTGGAGCAGGCAGGAGACTGCCTCGAGATCCATAGGGTGACCTACTGCAGTGGCCATGAAAATGTACCACTCAGGTCTCCTGCTGCAGGAGACTGATATTTCCAGCTGTTGGCCCTCTGGACCATGCTGTCCCCCAGCTGCTCATAGCCACCATGGCAAAGGCACTAAGGTAGGCTCATTCTGTGAGATGCAGGACTCCTTTACGGATAACCTTATCTCCAAGACTTTCCATAGGCTTGAGTCCTTCTTGAAACTTTGCTATAGTCTGAGACCCTTCTTACCCAACCATCCTTCCCTCCCCCTCTCCCTCTATAGGTGTTAGACTGTTAGTGTGGTCTCAGAGTGCTCCTTGCCTTTCAGGCTGTCTCCTCTAGGAAATCTCTTGCACATCGACTCCCATCTTGGCATCTGCTCCTTGGCAGCCCAAACTAATGCACGTAGCATTTCTTTGCCCATTCAACTGAGCATTGTTACTGCTCCAAAACCAAACCGTATCATACATAGAGATTGGCTGTCTTGACCAGGGTGAGAAGAAAGACCAAATATATTTCTAATTCCTTAGATAAGCGAGGAGTGAGAGCTTCTTCTTTCCTCTGCCCCTCCTTGCCTCCTTTGGCCAATCATAAAATACAGTGTCTCATATAACTTGTTTGTAAGATAAGCATATAATACCATGTTGCTGCTGCTGCTAAGTCACCTCAGTCGTGTCCGACTCTGTGCGACCCCATAGACAGCAGCCTACAAGGCTCCCCCGTTCCTGGGATTCTCCAGGCAAGAACACTGGAGTGGGTTGCCATTTCCTTCTCCAATACATGAAAGTGAAAAGTGAAAGTGAAGTCACTCAGTTGTGTCTGACCCTCAGCGACCCCATGGACTGCAGCCTTCCAGGCTCCTCCGTCCATGGGATTTTCCAGGCAAGAGTACTGGAGTGGGGTGCCATTGCCTTCTCCGATAATACCATGTTAGGAGTTGGTATATTTATTAGCCCTTTGACATATTGAGAGGGAGAATAAAAGACCATCACCCATGCTAACACTGAAACCTGCCTACTCTGGAATGTAGCACAGTCTCTCAGCTCTCTAAAGAAACCAAGATACACAGGGGTTAGGCGCTGTGTACAGGGGAGAGGTAAAGGAGTGTGTTTTACAAGACTTAAAGGTTTCCCCACTTGCTGTGTCTTAGCTATGTTTACTTATTCATCTGTCTGATGTGAGCTCCATGAGCTTTCTGCTGCTGCTGCTACTGCTGCTAAGTCACTTCAGTCGTGTCCGACTCTGTGCGACCCCATAGACGGCAGCCCACCAGGCTCCCCCGTCCCTGGGATTCTCCAGGCAAGAACACTGGAGTGGGTTGCCATTTCCTTCTCCAATGCATGGAAGTGAAAGTGAAGTTGCTCAGCCGTGTCTGACTCTTAGCGACCCCATGGACTGCAGCCTACCAGGCTCCTCCGTCCATGGGATTTTCCAGGCAAGAGTACTGGAATGGGGTGCCATGAGCTTAGGGCCTGTATTTACATTTCTCTTCTTTGCTTTCATATCCCAATTTATTTTCACCTGATAAATAGATGTGCTCAATAAATATTTGCCAGTAAACAAGCCCTTGTGTCCCATGGCCTGTTCTTTGTCGACATTATTTCCTGCTAGCCTATGGAAGTTGGGCTGGTAAGGATAGGGAGCAGAGGACATCATTTATTTTTACCTTTCGGTATCCCATAACTGAGAAGTCAATAACCAGTAGTTGCTTGTCACTGGGCCTCTCTATGACTATTTGTATGGTTGCTATTGTTTTTGTTGTTCTTTTTAAATAAATCCTGGATTGTCTTTGAGTAGCAGAAGTTAATAGTGAAGTCTCTATGTGAAGGCTGTGAAGGAGCTAGTCAAGATAGGCAAAAATAATCTAACAAAATTGCTGAATTTTGTAATATATTTATATATATCATAAATATCACAATATGAAAAATAAACCCAAAATGAGTGCTTAAAAACAACTTCAAGCTCATTTCTCTTTTCAAAAATGAAACAGTATCTTATTTGGGGCCGTTTTTTATTTGCAGTAAATATTGCAAGTAAGCATTCTGAATGATGGAAGAAAAGTTGTAGTAACATTATAATTCATTTTCAGTTTTTGTGAAAACTGAAAATTTTAATTCATTAACTTATTAGTCATACCTTCAGTGAAACACAATTTACAAGATCGTATCCATTTATTTGTGAGCACATTATGATTAACAAAGACGCTTTATTAATTTGATAATCACAAGCCATTATTTGCTAGAGAGAGCCAATTAAGTAAGGAGTATTTAACTCTCTCTTTTTCTCAGAAAGAAAGACAGGAGCTGACTAAGCTTGGATGGGGAGCATAAGAGAATTAAAATAATCATACTGTTAGAACTGGCAGAAGACTTTTAGATGACCTGGTCCAGGACTGTTAACCTTGAGGGCATGAGTATCTAGGGAGTCAATGAGTTGGTTTCATGGGCGGTCTATCTACCCTTTAAGTTATATGCAAAATGTTATGGGAAGGTACATAAACAGGTTTTTCTGGAGTAAGAACCCATAACCTCAAAAGATTAAGAAATCAATGTGCTGTAGAAGTGATGGATGAGAACAATTATGCTGGGGGCCTTGGCAACCCTGTTAGATGGTCTTGGAAATGCAGAACAGTCCAGTTGTCCTGCCTGAGGATGACATGAATTCAATGGACCCAGAGCCCTCAAAAGCAGGAGTATGAGGTATAATCAGATCAGAGAAAGGGGCAATGAGGGGCTCCTCACCTCAGCTGTCTATGAGCATTCCCATGTCCTCATGGGCTTTAAAGGTACATTATCTCAGGACATGATGGTCCTGTCAGCCTGGAGGGTCAGCGCTACTGGGAACACATGTTAGGGCAAAGAAGAACAAGGGGTCAAGACCAGGCCTGAACAGAGACAGAAAAAGAATCAAATGCTGGTTTGGAAGGGTACTCAAGGGTTTGCCTTTCAACATAATGACCGTCAAGTAGTGGACAGAACTTGCAGTTTCAGGTGTCCAGAAGCAGCGAAAGAGAAGGAAAGCTGAAAGCTCCCGGTTTCTATAGCAAAATTCCTTCCCCAGGAGTTTCCCCTTCCTTTGGGGTTCTCCTGAATCAACCCCAAAGCCACCAGGGCACTCGGCCCCAGGACTCTGTCGTATCTCCTCCCTCCTTCACCTGCAGTAGTGTGCTGAGCCGGTTTGTACCGGATGGTGAGAGCTCATCGTTAGCCTTTCCCAACTCTGCCTTCAGTGACTTCACAATTGGTAGCGTGAAGTTGACCGTGGTGGAGTACCTGAGCAAATATTACAAATCAGGGACTCCCCCCACCCAGGGGTTGTTAAACATTTACCAGCATTTACCAGTCACTGGCTAAGAATGAGATAATGATAGGGAGTGTGTGGGGCTTTAAATAGGACGTCAGAGAAGAATTCCAATAAGGTGGCATTTAGGAAAAGACTAGAAAGACATGTAAAAATGAATCACGTAGATATCTGAGGGGCAAGCATTCTTGTCACAGGAAACAGCGAATACAAAACACCTGATGCAGGAGTGTGCTTGGAGTTCAAGGGGCAGGAAAAAAGGATAGTGTGGCTGGAGCAGAGTGAAGAAGAGAGTCATAGGGAATGAGGTCAGAGATGGATGAGGGGGTGAGAGGCAAATCATGAAAGACCTTTCAGATGATTATAAAGAACTTGACTTTTCCTTTGAGAAAAATGGTGAGCCATTGGAGGCTATAGAGCAGTAAAATGACATAAATATAACATAGATTTTTGAAGGTTTTACTCCTTTTAAAAGGGGTGCTTTGTAAAGATAGACTGTTAGAGGCCAATAAGGGTCAAGGCAGTTACAGAAAGACCAATTAAGAGGCTATTGGAGTAATCCAGATGAAACATGGTGGTGACTAGGATAAGAGGGCTGCTGCTGGAGGGATAAGAAGTGGTCGTATTCTGGATATGAATGTGGTAGAATTGTTATTAGCAGGCAGCTTTCAGCTTAATAAAGACAGACCTTCCTAATATAGAGATATAAAAGTCTCCAGTGAAGTACCAAGCTTTTGGGGCCTGGATATAATCAGTAAGAAACCTGATAGCCACTCATCAGAGATATGTAGAAGAGTTTTCTATGCTGGGAGAAGCTTACATCCACTGACCTCTAATATTCTACAATGGCATAGGGGCTTGGTTACACAAGAGAATGTCTGTTCTAATGTGACAACTGAGTTAAGGCTAAGGGAGCAAATAGGGTTGGATATATCTACTAAAATGGCTTCATTTCTGTTGATGTTTTTTCTTAGATTAATTCAATATAAATATTAAATTACATTAAATTATATAATTATATTTGGATATAATATAGTATATGTAATACCTAGTATTATATACAATGTATTAATGCTCATGGAGGGGGGCTTAATATAATTCTGTATGTATATATATGTATCAGTTCAGTTCAGTTCAGTTCAGTCGCTCAGTCATGTCCGACTCTTTGCGACCCCATGAATCGCAGCACACCAAGCCTCCCTGTCCATCACCAACTTCCAGAGTTTACCCAGACTCACATCCATCAAGTCAGTGGTGCCATCCAGCCATCTCATCCTCTGTCATCCCCTTCTTCTCCTGCCCCAAATCCCTCCCAGCATCAGAGTCTTTTCCAATGAGTCAACTCTTCGCATGAGGTGGCCAAAGTACTGGAGTTTCAGCTTTAGCATCATTTCTTCCAAAGAAATCCCAGGGCTGATCTCCTTCAGAATGGACTGGTTGGATCTCCTTGCAGTCCAAGGGACTCTCAAGAGTCTTCTCCAACACCACAGTTCAAAAGCATCAATTCTTTGGCGCTCAGCCTTCTTCACAGTCCAACTCTTACATCCATACATGACCACTGGAAAAACCATAGCCTTGACTAGACGAAACTTTGTTGGCAAAGTAATGTCTCTGCTTTTGAATATGCTATCTAGGTTGGTCATAACTTTGCTTCCAAGAAGTAAGCGTCTTTTAATTTCATGGCTGCAGTCACCATCTGCAGTGATTTTGGAGCCCCAAAAAATAAAGTCTCACAGTGTTTCCACTGTTTCCCCATCTATTTCCTATGAAGTGATGGGACCAGATGCCATGATCTTCATTTTCTGAATGTTGAGCTTTAAGCCAACTTTTTCACTCTCCACTTTCACTTTGTATGTAAGTATATACATATATATATTTACACAGTTACTTGACATAGACATTTACCTCAGAGGGTTTGAAGGTAGTGGGTGGGGTTAGTTTAGAGCATGTTGCTCTCCGTGGTGCTGAAACCCCAAAGTTAAGGGATGGTATTCTCTCAAATGGATGTTTCATCCTCCTTGGAGGTGAGGTTACTGGGCTTGTGCAGTCACATGAGGTATAGATGGGGTGGTCTGGGGAGGTTTGAGAACAAATAAAAAGAAAGTGTCTTAGAATTCAGGATATAACAGCAGGAAAGAATTTTAGGAAATATCTAGTCCAACACCTTATCCCATCACAGAGGAAACAATGATAGAGGACAAGCACATAGATCCTAGTAGTAGAGATCCATGGCCCAGTGTAAGCTAGGATGGGATAGAACAAGAGAGGGTTAGTCCTGTGGGATTGTTCTTAACACTTCTGATGGAGTTTTCTACCAGCTTAGTTCTCTCTTATCATGTGACACCCCCATGAAAAAATATCCTCAGAAATGTGCATTTATGCATGAATTTTCCTGTGCAATGCATTTATACCTGGCACCTCCAATCTAGACTTTATATCTGCAAGTGTAAAGGAGCTGCTGTTTGGTACCCAGCAGCTGGTTGGTACCATCCCAAACTTTCTGGGCTTCTGCAACTGACCACTACTTTTTATTTATTTTCCAAGCTTTTAACTTGTCTGAATTGATTTCTGAGAGATTGAAAGAGCTTTGTGTGCCTTTATATGTCATTTTTGTTCTTGTATGGCTGATTTTGTGCTCAGTGAGGCTGTAGATCTGCCATTTGAATATAGCTAATGAGGTTGAAGGACAGGGGAAAGAACAGAGGGAAAAACACCCAGTAACCAGTGGTGCAGACTTGCAGTGAAGTAAGAACTTGTGCCATGATCTATTAACTTTTACGAAAGAAGAGACAGGCCTAGAATCTGCTGAGATGGATAATCATGCTGATTAAGCTGGTGGGAGTTTCCTTATTTAAATTATCTAGGTAAACACAGAGGTGCTTGAGAGATAAGATTTATATATATACCTGAAGAAGCTATATTAAATCTTCACTTTAAAATTTTGTTAAATGCCAATTAAGTGTGTGTGTGTTTCTAATTGAGCTGACATTAATAACTACTGAACTAGTGAATTGCAAAATGCCATTGACTCCTGATCTGTAAATAAAACAAAGCCATCTGTGGCATTGGAGAGCGCAGAAGTTCCCACTTCACCCTTCCAGAGGTTCATTGTAACCTTGGGTCACAGATGGAGGTGGCTCAGCTGCCCTGAGCACCAGCTTCATCTGCCTCAGGGACCCAGAGCCAAGAGCAGGTGTGGGCCCCATGCCTAGTCTCCCCAGGGGCCAGGAAGAGCAGCTTAGAGAACCACACTGCCAACAAAAGCCAGTAAAGAAGCCTTTCCTAGCTGTTTCAGCCTGCGCAGGGCTCCAAGGGGCAGGGGAGGGAAGCCTTATTCAAACACCCCCTACCTGCCTGTGTGCAAGAGCACTTCAGATTCAGAAGATGCTTTCACAAAAGCATCTGTCTCTAAACCTGAGTCCCGAGGTTCTCACCAATATGCTATTTAAAGTCTGCACAGGCGTCAGCTGAGACAGGGAGGGTGTGTCTGAAGAACGGTCTAAATGGCTAGTGTTTCCCTCCATCTCTTACTCCCCAAATTGACTCACTCAATTCCTGCAGAAAAGATCTTCCTCTACAGAAACGTGTTTACCTTCGCTCCTCTGCTTTCCTGCCATACCAGAAGGTCTTTTATTTTTCTTTTCAATTTCCTTTTCCACTCCAGTGAATGTATGAGTTCTTCCTGGTTGTAAGAAAATTAGCAAATGAAGAAAATGTTCTGGCAAGGACAGGGGCCTCCATCTTTCATTGTGTTTGTGTGTGTTAATCACTTCAGTTGTTAATGACTTTTTTGCAACCCCACGGACTATAGCCCACCAGGTTCCTCTGTCCATAGAGTTCTTCAGGCAAGAATATTGGAGTGGGTAGCCATTCCCTTCTCCAGCCATCTTTCATTATCCAATCCAAAAAGGACCTTGTGAGCTGTGGTTGCCCTTGAGAACTGTCTGGATGTGGCGATGTAGAATGCAGCTAATGAAGGACCCCTGTCCAGGTCTTCAGATTTCTGTGGCTCAGGGTGTTTCTGACAGCAGGGAGGTTTGCATGGGGTTGGAGGAGGGGCCCAAGGATTTAATAAATGGTTGTGGAAGGAGGTGACTCCGGAAGGGCTGAGCCATATTCCTATAAGAGCCTCAGCAGGCAGAGGCCCTGGGCCTGATCCTGCATTGCAGGTTGAAGCTGGCTTAATTGCTGGTAATTAAGGCAGAATCTATAGAGTTTCTGGGCATGCCTGGTGGGGGAGGGGCTGGATGTCTGGCCTTGGATGAGCTGCAGGAAAGCAAGTGTCTGCTCCACTGAGCTTGCTGCTCGCTCTGCCACTTCCAGCAGGGCCTGTTGCTGGGCAGTTTTCAGCACTAGGAGTCTTTGCAAAGCTGCTCTTCGTGGATGGAGGATTGTCTTTGCAAAGGAAATCAAGGCAGAATAGAAACAGTCTTTATTGAGAGCTTACTATAGGTTAGATATTATGCTGTGTTGTGCTGTGCTTAGTCGCTCGGTCATGTCCGACTCTTTGCAACCCCATGGACTGTCAGGCTCCTCTGTTCATGGGGATTCTCCAGGCAAGAATGCTGTAGTGGGCTGCCATGCCCTCCTCTAGGGGATCTTCCCAACCCAGGGACTGAACCCAGGTCTCCTGCATTGCACATGGATTCTTTACCAGCTGAGCTACCAGGGAAACCCAGATATTATGTTCAGCACATTTAATTCTCAAAATACCTCAATGAGGGAATTTTAAATTGATGATGATGATGAAAGATTAAGTAATTCACTCCAGGTATACAGTTAGCATAGAATGCAAATTTACTTCATTGGATCCTGAGTTTGTGCCTTCAAGGCCCATGCTACTTTGCAGAGGTTGCAAGCTGGTAGCTTATGAACCTGGATCTGCTTTTCCATGTGTCTGATCCCCACATTACTTTACAAAATGGACATGTCCCTTAAAATTCAGAAATTTTGATTTTCTTAAAAAAAAAAAAAAAAGATAAGATCTGCCAAAAATGGCCCAGTTTTTTACATGGCAATAAAATTGAGTGAATCCTGCCCCTTCTAGAAAGGGAATTCTTCAATTTCCCTGGAGACTTTTTTTTTACACTGCTCCCTCTTGCCTATCTCCTAGCTCATTTCAGTCATTTGTGGAACTTGCCTGACCCTTGTTAGCATTTTGAGATTGTGATATTGGCTTCCAGAATGCAGGCTAGAATAAAAACATCAAATGATAAGAAGAGCTGGAATAGAGGAAGGAGGAGGTAAGGCTCAGTTACATGAGCAAGCATCCTTGGGCTCAGCCACACACTCAAAGAGCAAACGCTCATCACTGAGGCCAGTTGGTCCTTCATCTAATTTTCACAGATAAGCAGAGAAAAGCCGGTTCAGGGAGGGGGACAGATGCACAGAAATCTCAGGAAGCTCTGTATTCTGAGACAAGCAACTTTCCTTGTCTGCTTTTAACTGATTGCTTTTCATAAAGCTTTGCCGTGGCTCTGCTTTATCATTCCTGCCTGAGCTTCCAGCTGGACAGAATCCGAAAGCTAAAAGCCTGCAACTTGCAGAGAAGGAGGGCATTTGGCTGCCACTATGGCTATATGGGCTATATGGCCACACCAGCCTGCCTGCTTCTGAGTGGTTAGGTGGGAAATTTCATCTAAGTCTAGAGTTTTCTGCTGTATCAGTCTTCCCCAGGCTCCTGCAGAGTTCAGGCTCGTGTAGCCACACCGGCAGTCCTGCCCTTTTAGAGGTGGATGTGAGAGGAGAGTATAAACAGTTGATTGGTTCTCTTTAACTAGGAGAATCAGCCACCCTGGTCAACACAAGAGCCACCATGGGGTGGTTCAGTGTTGTGGTCCAGTTTTTGAAGTCCTTGGAGTGAGCAGAGAAGGAAGTCAGACCTAATTCCTCTAGAGAAACTCTGATCTCCGAGCTGGGGCCATGAAACCCCAGAGGGGTTCTAAGAGGGGTCTTAGAACGTGTCTTCTATGTGTGAGTGACATTCAAGCTCGGGTGACTGACCCTGAAAGTGACTAGGCTTTTCCCTAAGGCCCTGTAGAGCAGCTGGTATTTCCCCATTTTCATTGGCCAGGAGACTCTGGCCGTATATACGTGTGCTCTAGCCTCTTCCTCCCAGACTAGTTTTTTTAAGATTCTTTGCTAAGACATCTCAGTGAAGGCCGCTCTTTCCTAAAACCAAACCTCGGAGGTTGCCTGAATTAGGGCTGAATTAGGATGACTCCAGTCCTGAGCAGAGGCAATAAGAGCAGGGTGCAGACTTGTGCTGGGTTCATGTTCTGACTCTGCCACTTGCTCGCTGGGTTGACTTACTAGTCAACTAACCTCTCTGAGCTATGGTTCCCTAATTTAAGAAATGCATAATGACCCTGTCTCCCAGGGTTAGAATGAAAACTCTTTGAAAGAGTGCAGCATATGGAAGGGCATATTACTCCAGGAAGTGTTGAATCAAGGGTCTTGCTGCTCTGTCCCCTGCCTGTCTCTCTAATCTTGACTCCTCCCATCGCCCCGCCCCCCACTTCCAGTGCTGTTTCTTCGGATAGGAACATTCTTTCCAGGCTTCACTCTACGCTTGCCCATCTACCTTTTCCTCGCCGCTGAGATCACTGCCTCCCCTGGCCTTCCAGGTCAGATCAGGTCCCGAGGCTGAACTCCTTTAAACTACCTTGTACTTTCCTTTCAGAGCCCTTACTGCTGTTTGTGGGAAATGCTACTATCTGTCTCTCCCACTACATTTAGAACTGCATGCGAGCAAGTTTCAATTGTTTGGCCCACTCTTGTGTCGCAAGTACCTGGCACATAGTAGGCCCTCAACACATACTTGTTGAATGATTAATCAATGATAAAACTCAGTTTGAGCTTTCTTTTAATTATGTAATAAATAGTTAACAGCCATGTTAAAGAGCATTATAACCATATACAAAAATTAACTCAAAATCAAAGATCTAAACGTAAGAGTGAAAAGTATGAACCTCTCAGGAGAAAATATAAGTGTAAATCTTCATGACCTTAAATTTGGCAATGGAGTAGTACAATCTGACATCAAAAGTATAGACAACGAAAGAAAACATAGATTAACTGGGTGTCATCAAAATTAAAAATGTTTGCATTTCAAAGGGCATGATCAAGAAAGTGAAAAGACAACTCGCAGAATGCGGAAAATACTTGCAAATCATCTATCTGACAGGGGGCTTGTATATAGAATGTATGAAGAACACTTACAACTCAACACTAAAAAGATATACAAGCCAATTAAAAATGGGCAAAGGATTTGAACAGACGTTTCTCCAAAGAAAATATGCAAATAGCTGTGATGCTCAACATCATCAGCCACCAGAAAGATGTAAATCAAAACCAGAGGAGATACTTCTTTACACCCACTAGGATGGTAGAGTCAAAGAGTCAGATAATAGTAATTGTTCACAGGGATATGGAGAAATCAGAACTCTTATGCTCAGACAGTAGGAGTGTAAAATGGAGCAGCCCACATTGAAAAATTGTCTAACAGTCCCTCAAAATGTTAAACATAGAGTTACTATATGACCAGCAATTCCACTCCTGACTATGTACCCAAGAGAAATGCAAATGTGTCCATGCAAAGACTTGCACACAAATGTTCGTAGCAGCATTCTCCATAATAGCCCCAAAGTCAAAACAATCCAAATGTGGCTCTCTCCCACAGGAAGTTATCAGATCAACAGGGAAGACAAGCATATGTGAAATAATAAGCAATACCAGTGGGCCAGAATCAGAGGTTGCTTTGAAACATAAGAACTGCCATCCTGTGAAGGCACACAGCCTGCGGAGGTGGGAAGTCTTGCAGAGGAGATATTTTAAACACCAAGTACAGAAATCACATCCTGTGACACTTGGTGATGGCATTATTTATTTTCTAGTACCATTGTCTGATGTTTCACGTGGTTTAGTCTGGTCTGCCCAACCAGACCAATTGGTTTTATCTTTGTTTCTTTCCCAACTGCAAACACAGAGCCTCAAACCCAACTTGCAGTGATTGGGTTCTGCGATGAGGATGGAGCCAGACTCAAGATTTAGAGCTTCCTGTCTGAAATGACCTGTCTCTTCTAATCATGCCTGTGTCACTAAGGGCTTCCTTTCTGCATTTGTCAGCCTACCCAGCAGCCAGGGAGGGCAGAAGAGCAGGCTAGTGTTACTGTCTGGGGAAGTAACTGGAGAACAGGAAGAGTAGGGAAGCTGGTTTTACTTCAAGGTCACCCAGGGGGCAAGCACCTGGCTGATCAGGGATTAGCATAGATGTTACTGTCCTGCTAAGCCCACAGAGCTAGTTTGTTTATCTATTTCTGAGAGAGGTTTATGGTCATTTAAGGGAGGAAAAAAATCAGTTTGAGCCAATCTTTAAAATAATTATATGTTGGGGTTAAGGAGAGGGGAGTACAGATTACATCTTTAAGAAGAAAAAAAGATGCAAATAATAAAGTTACCCCAAAACTGTTGTTGATTCTCAATATTCCTGAGCCCCTCTAACATCTACAATTCTGAGACAGGGAAGATCAGCTTAAGCAGCCTCAGTGCTCCTTCGGCAAGTTTGTCCTATTTAATATATCGTTTAATATATTTGTTCATTTAGGCCGTGACTCATTGCTTCTTTAAATTCTATTTTTAGCTGTTGCTTCTCAGTTGGATTTTTCCACAAATCAGATGTTCAGCTATGTGTCCAAGGGGACAGCATCTCCCTTGGGGCTGAAAAACTGACCGTAGTATCTTACTATTTGTAAACTGTGGAAGGTTGTGGTGAAAATGTTTTTCACCTCCCCTAAAATTTGTTACGATTGAGCTATCACCCTATAGGGAGTATGTGATGAAATTCAAAGTATGTTATAAGGCATAATTCCCGGAGAAGGATGGTGGCCACCTCCCTGCCTGTTATTGTCTAATATCTGACTCCTGGCCTGCTCCTTAGAAAGGAACCCCACGTGAACAGGGAACAATTTATCAAACATGCTGATATGGCGGAGGGGTGAGGTTGAGAGAAGCAGTAGCTCTGAAGGATGTGAAGGTGGCCAGGAGAACGGATCCAGAGAAGGGCAATCAGACCCCGAGAAAGCAGAGTAGGAACCTGAACCGAAAGAGAAGGAATCTCAGGATAGACAGATTATAGTGGAGACTAACCAAGATGGTGGGCCACATGGCTGCCAAGAAGTGAGCATTTGTTAACATTCATTTTTTTCTGAGTTTATTATTAATGTGTGTGAATATTTTTAGGTAAAAGCACAGATAAGTTCTGGAATAATACACACCAAACTGATAGCAAGTTCTAGAGAGGAAAAAATTAAATGGGGGTTGAGAGAAGTGGAATGATTGCCTTCTACTTTAAATACCTCTATGCTAAGTCACTTCAGTCATGTCTGCCTCTGTGTGACCCCATAGACGGCAGCCCACCAGGCTCCCCCATCCCTGGGATTCTCCAGGCAAGAACACTGGAGTGGGTTGCCATTTCCTTCTCCAGTGCATGAAAGTGAAAAGTGAAAGTGAAGTCGCTCAGTCATGTCCGACTCTTCGAGACCCCATGGACTGCAGCCCACCAGGCTCCTCTGTCCATGGGATTTTCCAAGCAAGAGTACTGGAGTGGGGTGCCATTGCCTTCTCCGAAATACCTCTAAGTTATTAGATTTCTTTTTAGTAACATATATATTTATATATTCCTTCTGTAACTAAAGACAAAAATAAAAGACAATGAGGAGAGAGTATAAGACTATATGAATTGTTAAAAATAAAATGGTTTTTATTAAGAGAAAATAAAAACTGTTTATAATGCTTCCAATGTTGAAGTTGCAGCTCCAATACTTTGGCCACCTGATGAGAAGAGCTGACTCATTGGAAAAAATCCTGATGCTGGGAAAGATTGAGGGCAGGAGAAGAAAGGGACAACAGAGGATGAGATGGTTGGATGGCATCACTGACTCAATGGACATGAGTTCGATCAAACTCAGAGTGTGAAAGACGGGCAAGCCTGGTGTGCTGCAGTCCATGGGGTCACAAAGAGTTGGACATGACTTAGCAACAGAACTGAACTGAAATGAACTGAATGCTTCCACTCAGAGGTACCCTCACTAGGGAAACATTTCTTACCCAGGCCCAGAATGGTACCTTTGGAGTCCAGGCAGAAGGTCTCCACTAGTAGAAGGACTGCCACACCAATGAACTGGGGACAAGTGGTCAGAATCAAGCTAAGGACTGCGCAGACAAAGCCATTGACCAAATCAGGAAGAAGGTCACAGATCAAGGATTAGAGGTGACTGCTCCAGCCAGAGGGAATTCAAGGCTTGGCTGCTATAGATGATCAACCTCAGTCCTGTTTTCATTCTGTGCCCCTAAATGATAATATCATCAGCAAAAGGTCAGGTGTTATAGTTGGCTCTTGCCCAAACTGGAAGCTTACACATAGAGTTGACGCTACCACACGGGAGCTCACCCTATATCTCTGGTAGGCATGGGGTGAGGAGGGAGTTTCTGGGGCCAGAGGGCCTTCAAAGAGGGGTCTGCTGCTGCTGCTAAGTCGCTTCAGTTGTATCCGACTCTGTGCGACCCCACAGACGGCAGCCCACCAGGCTCCGCCGTCCATGGGATTTTCCAGGCAAGAGTCCTGGAGTGGGGTGCCATTGCCTTCTCCGAAAGAGGGGTCAGTGACCTTCAGATCAGTCATAGATAAGGGAAGAGAGGCCTATAGTCGGCACAAAATGCCTTAGGGTCTAGAAGAGTCTAGAAGCAATGAGGATTCTATGGGCATTGGAGCACCCCTTCATTGTATGGACTGTTGTGGTTAGGGCACCGCTGGCCTTCTTTCACTAAAGGTGCCGTGATCAGGAAATGATGGAAAGCACCGCAGCACATCCACATGACTCTGTGACCTCACTATATGCCCTTGTTTGGAAAGCACCAGATCCAATGCCTGACTAAAGGAGTAGCAGAAAGTTTTAATGCCCCAATTCTCCTGCTGCAGGGAAAACTGTGATTTCCATATAAGTGTGTCTGGGCTACAGAGGATGGGGTAGACTTTTCGGTCACACAGTACAGCATGTGGGATCTTATTTCCCCAACCAGGGGTTGAACCCACGCCCCCTGCAGTAGAAGCATGAGGTCCTAGCCACTGGACCTCCAGGGAAGTTCCTGAAGGGGTTAAAAGTAACAAGAGAAATAGGAGAAAGGCATGACACCAAGAGGCATGGTTGGTTGAGGAGAAACTACCCACTCCATTCTCTGGGAGCACTAAATGCCTCCTACCCTGAACAGAGGCGGGAGCCACAGGGAAGACCACGCTTCGTGCCACCAGTTATGAAACAAGACATCCATGTGGGTCCTTTGGCCTTCAGGACATTAGCTTTGGATTTCATGCATTTTTTAAGGAAGATGAAGACAGCCAGTTGTTGGGTCTGCTATGAACATTTAAAGAAATGTGCTCTTAATCTACCATAGCATTAAGTAACCTCTCGAGATAGCGCTTGTCACATCAATAAGACGTGAAACTCGTCTATCTCGGCATCTCTCCATATTTAACCACTCAGAGGGAAAGAAACTTTCATGTTTACGTAGGATACAGATAGTAATCATCCAATAAACCTCGGTTCTATTTTTAGATGCTTGTCTCTAGGCTTCTGGATATGGGCCACAAGGCAGCGTTGGCAATGTTAAATCAAAAAATCAGTTTCTCATTTTAAGTGGAAAATGCACTGTATTTCTGGGTTTGCTCATATCCATTTTCACAAGTTAATTGCTTGGGAATACATATGCATGTATTTCCCCACCGTTAATGCTGTCCTACACAAAACTGCTTGAAGAACAAATCCTCAGTTAAAAATATTTTTTTAAAAATTTGTGAGACATAAAATAATAAAGCTTAACGTGGCAGATTGAAAAAACCAATAGGGCCTTGAAAACTAACCAATGGATACTCCAGTCCTTCCTTGGAGGCTTCCAGTCTAATTGGAAGGGAGCCCTGACATTCTTTCACTTCTGTGCAGAGAAATGGAAGCAAATTAGTAAGACCATCTGCGGAGCTCGTATTTTCTCCATCCTTGGAATCCCCATCAGCTCTGGATGTCACCCTACATCATCAGCTCAGAGACTAAAGGTAAGAGCAGCAGCAGCCAACACTAGCCGTTATTGTTGTTCAGTCACTCAGTCCTGTCTGACTTTGCGACCCCATGGACTGCAGCACACCAGGTTTCCCTGTCCATCACCATCTTCCAGAGATTTGCTCAGACTCATGTCCATTGAGTCGATGATGCCATCCAACCTTCTCACCCTGTCTTCCTTCCTGCCCTCAATCTTTCCCAGCATCAGGGACTTTGCATTCAGTAGCCAAAATATAGGAGCTTCAGCTTCAGAATCAGTCCTTTCAATGAATATTTAGGGTTGATTTCCTTTAGGATTGACCGGTTTGATCTCCTTGCTGTCCAAGGGACTCTCAAGAGTCTTCTCCAGCACCACAGTTCAAAATTATCAATTCTTTGGCACTCAGCCTTCTTTATAGTCCAACTCCCATTACTGGTAAAACCATAGCCTTGACAATACAAACCTTTGTCGAAAAAGTGATGTCTCTGCTTTGTAGTATGCTGTCTAGGTTGGTCATAGCTTTTCTTCCAAGGAGCAAGTGTCTTAATTTCATGGCTGCAGTCACTGTCTGCAGTGATTTTGGAGTGCAAGAAAATAAAGTCTGTCACTGTTTCCATTTTTTCCCCACCTATTTGCCATGAAGTGATGGGACTGGATGCCATGATCTTAGTTTTTTTGAATGTTGAGTTTTAAGCCGGCTTTTTCACTCTCCTCTTTCACCTTCATCAAGAGGCTCTTTATCTTCTCTTTGCTTTCTGCCATTAGGGTGGTGTCATCTGCATATCTGAGATTATTGCTACTTCTCCCGGCGTGAATAGTAACCCTGTGCTGGGCAGTACACCACATGCTGTGTAGGCAGTGTCTCACTGAATCATCACCACACTTGGTGAGTTGGACATTGTCCACTTTACAGATGAGAAAACTGAGACACCAGTAGGGAAGTGATAGAACAACACACAGAGGTCTCCAGAACGTGTGCCCTCCATCAGTTTCTGGCTGTGAGAAAACAAAGGCAAGATAACTTTCTCTGGAATCCCAGGGTAAGAGGAGCAGCCAGAGATAAATGCAGGGCCTGGGTCATATACAGATGCTATGGGGCCCTACTGTGACCTCCAAGGCACGATCAATACTGCAGGCAGGTTGCGTTGTGATTTTTGTTGTTGCTGTAGTTGACGGTCACATAAGCCGTCCTAAGTGAGAGGAAAGGATTGGTCCCCTCCACCTGTCACCTCTTTCCTTTGGTTATTCAGCATCTTCTCCCCTGACGCTGGGAACAGCTGGGGTTAGTGAGCTGGAACGCAAGCAGATCAATACCACCTGCGCTTGAGGACATTGCTGCTGCTGCTGCTGCTAAGTCACTTCAGTCGTGTCCGACTCTGTGTGACCCCATAGACAGCAGCCCACCAGGCTCCCCCATCCCTGGGATTCTCCAGGCAAGAACACTGAAGTAGGTTGCCATTTCCTTCTCCAATGCATGAAAGTGAAAAGTGAAAGGGAAGTCGCTCAGTCATGTCCGACTCTTTGAGACCCCATGGACTGCAGCCCACCCGGCTCCTCCGTCCATGGGATTTTCCAGGCAAGAGTACTGGAGTGGGGTGCCATCACCTTCTCCAGAGGACATTGTTAGAAAAGTACTAATGCTCATCGCGGATACATCCGGGATGTCAGCTGTGCTGTAGAGGTGAAGTAGACTTTGCCTAATGTCAGGAGGTCCATCCTACTGGAACATGGAACATTCTTCTGCCTCGCTCACCTATAGCTTTAAAGAAGGTAAACTATGTGCCATTTAAATACTTGTAATAATGCTTTGTGTGCAGTGTTTGCATAAATAATAAAAATCCCATCTGTCAATATATACATGAAACATACATGTATGGCACACACACTCTTAAAATTTGCATGAAGTTTTCACTGTGTTGTAGGGTTCTCAGATGCCAATTTGTGTGGCTTTTTTTTTTCCAAAATGAAAAATACTAGGGACTTCCCTGGTGGCTCAGGGGTTAGGAATCCACCTGCCAATACAGGAGATGTGAGTTCAATTCTTGATCCAGGAAGATCCCACATGCTGTGGAGCTACTAGGCCGTGTGCGCAAACACTGAGCCTGTGCTCTGGAGCCCGGCAACCGCAGCCACTGAGCCCATGTGCCCTGGCACCCGCGCTCCGCAACAAAAGGAGCCACCGTAATGAGAAGCCCACTCGCCGCAACCAGAGAAAAGGCCCTGCAGCAAAGAAGACCAGCACAGCCAAAAAAAGTAAATAACATTATTTTTAAAAATACTATTAATGTGTACTGTTATATTCAAAATGTATTACTTGCTTAACGTGTTTTGCAAGACATATATTTGTGTTTTTGTTTCTTTTGGCCATTTTTGTCTTAAATGAAGGCACAACACCATTGCCATGAATAAAAACTTAGGCAAACTGGAACTGCTTTCTTGATGTGGCTGCCACCTTCCTATGGAGGAGGGCCCATCCTGGTGGCGAGCAGAGGTGGCTGGCTGTGCCACAAATGCCAGCTTCTGTGCTAACAGCGCCTTCCTTCTCTAAATTGTGTTGGGACGCATGGTTGTCTGCTCAAGCTTCAAATGTTCTGTAGCCCTTTAAGAGCCATGAAGACAACGAGGCGACAAGCTCAGGAAATGGAGGCAGAAACGACTTTTTTTTTTTCCTGCGAGAATATTTCCAGGAATGATCCTCCTCAAAATTAGAGATGTCTCACCGAATTTAGCTAACTGAGGCACTTCATATAAAAATAATAGCTATATAAGAGGTCATGGATTCTGTGTCTTCTACAGGATATTGCATTTTCAAGAAAATTCCTGCACAAATGCCAGTGCACAGAGAGACATTTTGTCAGATGTCCAGCCACACAGATACAACTGCCACACCCGTCATTTTTCTCACTTACATTCCTAATAGGGAAAAAGGAATCTTAAGTTCCTGTAACCAAACACATCGCTGGGCACTGAAACACAACGTCAGGGGGGAAAAAAAAAAAGAAAAAAAAAAAAAGAAAATTCCTTCAATCCAATAAGTGATGCTGGATCCCCAACCATTTGAAAATATGAAACTACCTGGCTCCCTCAGGACTGGAAACCTTTTATCCAATGTCCCCTATTAGCTGGAAGACTGTAGTCGGGGGGGATTATACTGATACTGGCCCTTAAAAGAAGCCCACAAATCTGAACCCCTTGCTGAGCAATTCAACAAAAATTGCCGTATGAAGTCGAAGTGCTGAAGCAGCTCTATGCGAGGCCAGAACAAGTGGTAGAATGCCAGCGTGAAGTATTTATTTGTGCAACTGTTGTTTCCTGGAGCATGGCTGGCCAGAGGTGGATGAGGATCTGTTTATCTCATTATATTGGCCTTCTGCTACATTAATTTAGAATAGCTTGTACAATAAGCTATAGGGCCCTTTAAAGTGGCCATGTGTATAAATATTTAGGGGCAACAGCAATGCGGACAATACAATAATATGCTTCTAACTATATGTGAAAATGCTTGGTACACAATGAAAGACTCATAATAAGATATAAGATATACTGTAAATATATACTAATACAAAATATACTAAAGATATAATAAATAAATATATAATGTATATAACAGGATAAAACATGTAATAGTGATATTTTTCTCTATATCGCTGCTATTTAGGTGACATATAGGAGATCATTAGGCCCAACCTTGTGAAGTGATTGAGGTTGGAAGGAATCCTGGAACAGGTGGACCAGTTCTAGGCAACAGGAAGGTAAAGAAATACCTCCACCAGGATGACTCTGACTTGTCTGAGCTGTCTGAAGTAATTCAGACGGTCTAAGGAACTCACAAAGCAAGTTAACCCTGTTGGAGCTGAAGAGCCATCTTTATGGTCCAGGCAACTCAGATCCCTGTAATATTTACCCCACTCTCGTTTCCGTGTCCTGCTCTGTTTTGTGGGACATCACCCACATCAGGTCCAAGAGAGATGGAGTGCTTGAAACACAGAGTAGTTATGGATTTGCTGCTGAACTTAAAACTACTCCCAAGTTGTCCTAAGGACCTTTACAAAGTCCAGGCAGATTCTTCCCCTTCCTGGTCCAGTGTCTCTGTGCACACAGACGAAGGCAGGAAGCCATCCTCTGCTGCATCATCACATTCCATCTTCACTTTTCTCGGGAAGACACTTGTAGCCTAGGAAACTGATGGCAGCAATCTCCTCCCTTTAAGAAGGTATTCAACTGCAATCCATCTATGTTCTCATTATACATGTTATGGGTCCCTAAATATTTCTCAGAAACAGCTCTCTCCGCTGTCGTTGTGGAAGGCAACCAAGGAGGACCCCTGCCTCAGTCAAGAGGAGACCACTGTGCCTCAGGGAGGGAAGCCCGTCATCCGATCACACGGAAGCCTGTGTTTATGTGTTTTCCTATAACCATTTTCCAAAATCAGGATGATTTATTCAGATTATTTTCATTGAGTGTAATAGATTCTTTAGCCCATCTTCACCTCCATGTGACCTGGGGTTTTATGGTGTGATAACTGTGTCGATTACCCTCGCGTTGGACACAAATCAAGTCTGGAATAACCTGGATGACAGCATGGGAAGGAGCTGCAGATAAACAAGGAAGATGTTTATTAGATGGGGGTGACGGGACTCACACAGGAGTTATGGCCTGCATGCGGGGGCAGTCTTGCAGAGAACGGGTGGGACAGGATGTCGGGTCTTAGTTGCAGCATGCAGGATCTTTCATTGTGGTGTGTAGACTCTAGTTGCAGTGTGCAAGCTTAGCTGCCCTGCAGCATGTGGGATCTTAGTTTTCTGACCAGGGATCAAACCCATGTCCCCTGACTTGGACAGTGGATTCTTAACTGCTGGATCACCAGGGAAGTCGGAGACACAGCCATTCTCTTGCTGATTTTTCCATTTGGTTGCCAGACCTGCACTTGGGAAAACAGGATGTGACCCTGTCCCATATAACCGGGCCACTCCACGGCAAGGCTGCTAGACACTGCTCCTTCCCCAACCTCCCCATGCTAATAATGGCTCCCAATTTATGAGCGTTTCCTCCAGGCCATGCAGTGTCTGTGGGTTTTATGGGCCTTGATCATCTCATCCTCATAACTGCCCTGCGACGTGGGTGAGTTTTATCTCACTTTTACAAGGGAGCAGTCCAAGGTGTAGTGATTAGATAATTTGCTCAAGAAGTGGCTGGGATAAAATGGAGGTTTGGTGCTCACATGAAGCAGAATATTGGGGCTTTTCTTTCTTTTCCTTCTTGCACGTTCTTTTTTTTCCCCAAGGCCCTTGCCTTGCTCTTCAACCCTCTCAGCTTCAACTTTCTAGGGCTGGCGCTTACACTCTTATTGAAAGAAATGATAAACAACTAATTGCCATGAACTTCAGTTTCTGGGTTTGTGTCAACATCTGGGGGTCAGATGTCTTCTTAGTCAGCAGCTGATGCTGAGAGGAGGGAGCAGGACTTTTTGGTTTATTGGCCGACAATGGTTTCATATTTGAGCTTCTGAGCAAGGCTGAGATGCATTGAAAGAAGGGAATATTTAGAAAAGCCTGAGATCTGAGGGGCCCTCTTTAAAGAACAGCCATCTCTGAGGAGTTTTCAGATACCAGCCAGAGAATCCATTTCCTCCCACAAGCATAGACCTTTGAGGGCTCGTTTTAGCCGTGGCTTCTAAGTGCCTATTTTTATCACTGTCCAGTTATCGATGAACTGAAATGTCTTTTATTTTCCATTGATACTGCCATCTTTTGCTCTTTATTTTAGGTAAATAAGATATCATGAGAACAAAAACGTCACCACCACATCCACTAAAGAGAATATGAATAATAATAAGGCTCTTTGATTTATTCTCAAGGAGATCTTTTCGTAACTTGTACAGATGGTTGCAGTCCTATTTTGATTTTTTGGGGTGGGACTTTTCAATATCAAAGATCTCAGATGTTTTTTAAAAAAGAGTGTGTGGTTTGCATCTGCATTGTAGCGATTTACATTTTGAAACTATTCTGCTCAGCATCAGGGCTATGTGAGCTGCTATAATTGTGTGTCCTCCTGGCCTGACTCTTCCAGAGGACAAAGATTTCTGCCCAGAAGGGTTGACCAGCCACACTCACAGGTTCAGGCCCGGTTAACCCCTCAGCCCTCGTTGGAGGAAGTCACAGAGCAACTGCTCTTCTCCTTGCCGTCCCTGGGACAGTGAGGTTCTGCCAGTCATGACAGCAGCTCAGAGAGGCGATCTGGGGTCTGGCTGGACTTCACTTGCTGGTAACTTATAGTCGCTGCCTGAGAAGCCTGCAGTCACCGTCCTCCCCTCTCCAGGGAAAACTGAATGGGTGATCCAAAAAGCAAAGGTCCTCTTTTCAAGGGTCAAGACACTATGTGCCCTAATTTTTCTTCCTGCTGATTTTGCTCTCAGACAGAATTCTCTCATAGATCATGTTTGTAAGGGGAAATCAAGACGGAACCCTACCCCACGGTCTGTTTTTCCGAGTGAAGGCACAGAAAACGTGGGAAATCATCCGGCTTTGAAGCCAAGAGACCAGATCTGAATTATAGCATAGCAAATGCAGGTGCTCCATAGGGGATGGTTAATCATACTTTATGGTTAACTTTCAAATAGGTCACAAGGTCATATGGGTCAAAATTCAAATATGTATACAGCAAAATGTTTCCCACGTCTCTGTGCCTTAGCCATTGAGCTTTCTCCTGTCCTGTGTATCTTTCTGGAGATATTCTTTGCGTATACAGTCATCCTTCGGTATCCATGGGGGATTGGTTCCAGGACCCTCAAGAACACCAAAATCCACTGATGCTCAAGTCTCTTATACAAAATGATATAGTATTTGCATGTAACTTACTTATGCAATCCTCCTGTAAACTTTAAACCATCTCTAGATTGCTGATAATACCTAATACAATGCAAGTGCTATGTAAATAGTTGCCTGTGCATGGCCAATTCAAGTAGTGCCTTTTGAAAATTTCTGAATATCTTTTCTCCAAGTAGTTTCAATCTAATGTTGGTTGAATCTACTGATGTGGAGCCCACAAATACAGAGGGTCATTGTACAAGCAAGACATGTATATATCTAGTTACTTTTCCCCCAAAATAATAACCTGTTGTATTCAGCACCTTGGGGTTTTTTTTGTTTGTTTGTTTCTCATTTTACAATGTATTTTAAAGATCTTCGATATCAGTACATAAAGAGCCATCTTTTTATGACCACATAGTATTCCACTCAGTGTATGTACTAATTTTTTCTATTGTCCCCCAATGTTGATTAATAATTTTCTGTTTTGACCATTAAAATCTGACTAATCAATGAAAGCATTGAAAAATCTACCTACTTGAAGGTATTTTAAAGTAAGTTCTCATCACACAGCAGTTTGAATGATACCCATGAGACAGTTTTCTTTGACTAGTGTCAGCTGAGGATTCCTGTGAACTTGGACTCGCGAATCCTCCACAGCACTTCATAAGGCACTGGGTGGTTGCTAAGAAGGATTTACCCACTTTTACAGCATTTAAAAAAAAATGAGTGCAAAACATTAATCAATAACATTTGATAATAACATAGATAAATGTCCATGTGTGCTTAAATGAGGGTTATTCCAATGTTTGCTTTGAAACCACTATAGTTACTATATTAAAATAGAAAACATTTGACATCTGCTCTATTCTGCCATTGCACTTAACTGGGGTAAAATTCCTTTTGCCTTATGGTGTGTATTGCAAACACAGCAGAAAAGGATTAATTGCCTTCTAATTTGGAGCTTTAAAGATTCAAACTGAAGCTATAGTGATTAACTTTAAACAATATTTGACCTATATTTAATTATAGCCTTCAAATCCATTTCCCCCAGTTTTGAAACTACATTATTTATGTCACTGACATAATAGCATCTATTTTTGATAGATCTAAGGACCATGCTCCATCAACCATATTGGGAGAACAAGGCTCTCAGAACATGTGCTGAGAAAAAAAGAAAGAAAGAAAAAGACCATATGACTGCAGAACTGACAGCAGATAGGATAACTTATCTTCCTGAAATAAGAGTTTGACTTGAAATAAATCACCAGGATGAATGATTGGGTTGGGTTATACATGAGAACACGGTGAGTGGTACTCTTCCCAGGACTCAACTCTTAGGAGCCTGGGAAGTAACTGAATTGTGCACAGGGCCATTCAGAGACTCCAGCCAAGAGGCCACATTACCATGATTCCTTTATGGATGAGAGCTGAGGCCAGGACTCAACTTCCTTTCGTTGTAGCTCCCATGCCAGGCACACTTGGTGTTCAGTGTGTGCTCAATGCACTGAGCTGTGCTCAGTGGCCTCACTGTGGGCATGAGACAGTAAAGGAGTTTATGGGTGTTTACCATGTATTGTCAAGCGGGGAACAAAACCAACCAACCAGGGCATAAAGAAGAGGACTTTTTAAATTTTATTATTTATTTTATTTTTATTACTTTTGGCTGCACTAGGTCTTCACCGCTGGGCATGGATTTTCTCTAGTTGTGGCAAGCGGGGGCTTCTCTCTAGTTGCAGTGAGTGAGCTTCTCTTGTAGAGCACAGGTTCGAAGGTGCACAGGCTCAGGGGCTGTGACATACAAGCTTAGTTGCCTGGCAGTATGTGGGATCTTCCTGGACCACAGATTGAACCTGTGTCTCCTGCATTGGCAGGCGGATTCCTAACCACTGGACCACTCAGGAACACCTTAAAGAGGGAGGTTTAATTGAAAAGCTAATGAAGCTTAGATTCCAGGACCGTTCATATGCTCGGCCCCTTCCAAGGTGCTGTGAATATATTTATATTCATCATTTTGTTATGTTTTCTTAAAGAAGGCCTCAAATTTCATAAGCTTCAGATCCATGAGGTCTATATCTTTTCTGGGTACAAAATAGCATATAAACATGATTCCATTTTCAAAGTGAAAATTCTAATTTCCATTCATTATGAAAAATTCTATTCAAAAACAAAATAACGTATATATACGCAACACACACACACACACAAACATACCCACAAGTTAGGAAGGGTATATCCCCAAAATGTTCAAGTCAGTATTCTCTGAAAGTGGCTATTTATTTATTAATCTGCTATTTTCTATTTTACTGGAATGATCAAGTGAATTAGTGCCACATTAAAACTTGCTTTTTCTCCCATATAAAGAAGTACTTCTCTGAACTCACTAATCTTTTCCCACTAAATTTTTACTTCCAGTCTAGCAATATATTTCTCTTCATCTAGCACTAGGAATGAAACTGCCTTTTCAGGTTCCTTGTAATCATAACTCTAACTTGGGGAAGTGAAATGAAAATACATGAGTGAAACTGGCTCCCTCTGGGTTAACATCTTCATATCACGGAAGGATGTATGTTGCTATTTGGCAGGTTTTTGCAGGAAGCTGATAAGAGTCAAGAGCTTCTGTTTCCCACTTGCCTTGGTTTTGTCTCTGAGCCCCTCACCCACCTGGTCACGCTCTGTCTTCAACGCTAAGTGCCTTCAGCCCTGCCAACTCACATCTCTCAGCATCACCTGGTAAGGAACTTGAAATCTGAAACTCTGGGGTCATAGAGGCGACAGCTGGCCTTCAGGTCTTTGTCCACAAAACTCAGGACAGCAGAGGCTGAGTTCAAGTCTCTATTAGAATGTCTGAGAAAGAGAGTCCTAGAATTACCTTCATCGATAAGAATGGGTGACACGTTATGTTGAGCACTGCTCTTTCTCTCTCTTCCATACCCTCACTCTCAGAGCTCGACCTGTAGACCTTTTCAGCCGTTTCTACATCCTGGACCAGCAAACAGAAGTGGGCAGGAGGCAGTCACAGTTACGTTGTCCTGAGGTCACTACCCTTGTCCTGTCGTATTCTCTGTGACCCCGAAAGAAGACCACACTGTGAGTGGGTGGCTGTTGTCTTGGGGGATTTGACGAGGAGAGGGAAAAAAGCAGAGCTGAGGGTTAAGAGCTGGCTTGGGGACCACAGCATATGTCTATAGAATTTCATTCATTTATTCATTTGCTCTCTCATTCAGTTTTTCAAGCATTCAACAAATACATATTATGTTCTTACTATGTGCCAGAAACTTATATGTTGTGGATACAGACATACGGAGATGAAGCAGATAGAAACATTGCATTTAGATATTCGTAATACGGTGAGATCATTTCCTGGTCATTTTTAGTTTAGTTGTAACTTTTCTAAAAATAGGCAGACATGGAAACATACACCCAATTATACAGGCTAGCAATCTTCTACCTTTCTAGTAAAATTCAATTACAAGTAAATCTGTGCCTCAAAAACATTAGCATGACTGGAAACCCCCTCCTTGCAGTCTCAATTTAGTGCTCTATAGTGGTACCAGCTCCCAGTGAGAGATGAGAGAAAGATAGCACTATTCCAAGAAATGACGGGTTTTTTTTTCTGGAAAAGAAAACACTTAGATAGGCATATAGTGAGCACCTGGTGTCAGTTATCATCTTTGTCTTCATCATTGTTTTAGACAAAAGAGACAGCACGCGCAAAGGTTTGGAGGGAAGAGAGACAGCATGGCGTGTCAAGGAGTTTAAAGAAACTTGTGATCAGCCTCAGTCTGGTGAGGTACTGGACTGGACAGACAGGCAGGAGACAGACCGTGGGGAATGTTGGCCCCGGGGAGCCACTAATGCGTTCTCGGTGTCCTCTACCTCCCCCTCCCCTAAGTAGGCTCTTATTACCATCCCCTTGGACTTCTGCTCAGATGAAATATTACTCGACATCTCTGCTTCCCCTTTCCTTTGTTGCCAAATCCTGGTCATAGCTCTCATAGCTTCCCATCATGCCCAAAACAAGGCTCCCAATGGATCATTCTCATACTTACAAACCTGCAGTGGTTGCCCATTGTCCATGGAATCCAGCCAGCTGTCTCAATGTGACATGCAAGCATCGCTGGACTAGGGTGCAGCTAATCTGTTCAGGGTTCTCTTTTACCATCCTCTGTGTGACCTCTATGGCCTTCCCAGGTGGCACTAGTGGTAAAGAACCCACCTGCCAATTCAGGGGACATTAAGAGACACGGGTTCAATCCCTGGGTTGGGAAGATGCCCTGGAGGAGGAAATGGCAACCCACTCCAGTATTCTTGCCTGGAGATCCCACGGAGAGAGGAGCCTGGCGGGCTACAGTCCATAGGGTTGCAGAGTTGGACGTGATTGAAGCAACTTAGCATGCATAACCTCTATATCCAGCCACATGCAGCCTCTTGCTTCCAAATGCCTTCTTGCTTTCAACATCCTCCCTTCTCCATCATTTAGAATCTATGCACCCTTCAAAGCTCTTCTTCAAGCTACCTCCTCTTTGAAGTCTTTTCTTCTTTGAAGATTCCCAATAGGTTGTGTCTTCTTCCATCTCTGAACCTCACTTTATATTTCCTATGAGGATCTTTTATGATTCTGTGCACTGGTCTGTTTCTTGGAGCAATCATATGCCCTCTGAAGTCTTTCTTCTACGGAGGATCTTTTGGGATGAGTACCCTGTAGAACATACTTTAGCAAATACAATGCAAAGATTTGGAACCAGACCCCAGGAAGTGCTCTACCACATCCCCACCACTCTGGTCTGCTTGAGTTTCTGATGAAGGGAGCCTGGGGTCCTCTGGAGAATGAGGAAGGAGATGAGTGGCAAGGGCAGGCTGGAGGCTATACCACACTGCAGCCCACCAGGCTGACCACTGAGGCCAAGGAAATGGCCAGTCCAGGATGTCTTTCAATGTAATAAAGGCTAATCCAGTCATTAGGCTGCAGGTTGGAGATAAGATGGGTGAAAGGAAATTTGCTGAAAGCAAATCAAACTGGTGGTGGTGGTTTAGTCGCTAAGTCATGTCCAACTCTTTGCAACCCCATGTACTGTAGCCTGCCAGGCTCCTCTGTCCATGGAAATCTCCAGGCCGGAATACTGGATTGGATTGCCATTCCCTTCTCCAGAGGATCTCCTCAACCCAGAAGTCAAACCCGGGTCTCCTGTATTGCAGGCAGATTCTTTACTGTCTGAGCCACCAGGGAAGCCCTGCAAATCAAAGTATTCCCCCTCATTTTCTTCCTTCCTCTCTTCTTCCCTCCATCCTTCCCTCCCTCCCTTCCTCTCTACTTTCCTTTCTTTTTGTCTACTAACAAGTGTCTCTGGCAGGTGGTTAAAAGCTCGTGGCCCAAGGCCTTGCAGTTCACTTAGATGCTCCAGTTTGTCTTGTTTCTCCAGTTAATTACTGTTATCAACTTTCCAGATTTTTGTAAACTCAACACACTGAATAATGAGGTTAATAAAACAAATGAACTCCTTTGTCATGTACACAGACTATTTCTATAAAAATGTCAAATGTATTATTAGCTCCGATTTAATCATCTTTTCTCATCTCTTATAAATTTATCCTAAGTAGACTATCGGCTTTTCAGTGGGGGCTTTACTTATTTGGTGTTAGATTTGCAATTTCTCTGGACTTGATTAGAGTCTATATATTTATAGCTTCCAACACTTCTGCACTGAATAATTTCCCAGTGAATGTGCATCTGGAATCCAACAAATCAGACAAACATGAAGCCCCCGGCAGAAACATTGACTGTCTCTGCCATCCCAGACCTTGGGAAAACCACTTCAACTAAAAAAACTTCGTATTGACCCTCAGTTCACAGGGTTACCAGAAGATTAAATAATGCAAAATATTCAGGTATAGGATTCTTTTTAATAGAAGAATCAGTCTTTAAAATTGCCACACATTCATTCAACAAACACTTACTGGGAGCCTCCTATGGGCCAGACTCTGTACCAGCTCCACAGATACAAATTGAATCAGCCAGATACTGTCTGCAGATCCCCTAGCCTCCCAATGTTTATACACCAATGGGGCAGACAGGCTTTCAAACAGCTTTTTAGATTGCTTTCAGAAGCATAGAAAAAGTAACAATAGATAAGCTTATTTTGGGCTTCCCCAGTGGCTCAGCAGTAAGAATCCACCTGCAATGTAGAAGATGAAGGTTTGATCCCTGGGTGGGGAAGATCCCCTGGAGAAGAAAATGGCAACCCAATCCAGTATTCTCACCTGGAGAATCCCATGGACAGAGGAGCCTGGTAGGCTACAGTCCATGGGGTCACAAAGAGTCAGACATGACTGAAGGGACTGAGCATGCCTACACACAAGGTTATTTTACAAAGACAGAATAAATAGGCTCAAGCCAAACACATGTTCTAAAAATCGAGTTCTATTTAAAATGCAAATAAACCCTTGAGGCAAAAGATACTTTTTGCTTTTCTTTGGGGTGCAAACTGTCTCTGAAAAATAGCAAATCGTTTGGACTGAATTCCTGTACTACTTAATACCCTGCCAAGAAAGTAAAAACAAACACTGAAGGTCAAAAATGGGGATGTAAAAAATGGAGCATGGATAAGTTAGGGTCATTTCAGGGAGAAAATCAGCAATGACCATGAGTGCTGGGTTTAACAAAGGATCCAAACATAGAACCCATGAGAAACTTAAGGTGGCTGGAAATTTATGGAACACATCAGGCTCTACTCAACTGTGACCAACACGAAAGCCTGGAAATGTAGATGGCTGGGATGTCCAGTCTAGAAATTATTTCCAAGTATTCGGAGAAGGCAATGGCACCCCACTCCAGTACTTTGCCTGGAAAATCCCATGGATGTAGGAGCCTGGTAGGCTGCAGTCCATGGTATCGCTAAGAGTCGGACACAACTGAGCGACTTCACTTTCACTTTTCACTTTTATGCATTGGAGAAGGAAATGGCAACCCACTCCAGTGTTCTTGCCTGGAGAATCCCAGAGACGAGGGAGCCTGGTGGCCGCTGTCTATGGGGTCGCACAGAGTCGGACACGACTGAAGTGACTTAGCAGCAGCATGGGCTAAGAGATGGGCTTCCCTGGTGGCTCAGATGGCAAAGAATCTGCCTGCCAATGCAGGAGACCCATGTTTGATCCCTGGGTTGGGAAGATGCCCTGGAGAAGGAAATGGCAACTCACTCCAGTATTTTTGCCTGGGAAATCCCATGGACAGAGGAACCTGCTGGGCTGCAGTCCATGGGATCGTAGAGTCGGACATGACAGTCTAGAAATAACTTCCAAGTATGGGCTAAGTGATAGGAAACTCAAAGGTACACTCATACGTCCATGATGAGCTCATCATCAAGGTGTAGTGGGGACTCAGTCCAGTGAAAATAGGATGAGGAGAAATAAGCCCTACTGCCTGAGGCTTGCAGAAGGTCCTAAGGTGATAACAGGAGAGATGCTCTCAGCACTTCCTGTAGCTATAGTGATACCTATTGAGTACCTACTATGTGTCTGACACTGTGACAAGCACTTGATTGTTTTTAATGTCATTCAATACTCCTTTGAAATAAGTTACTGTCACCCCTTTTAAGGGATAAGAAAAGGCATAGAGATGTTAAGCAACTTGCCCATGGCCATTTCTGCCATGGATCCATGAACCAGAATGAATTCAGAGCCTCTGTTTATAACCTCTGACCTGCAAAGGGTGGTTGTTCCCTTTCAAAGACTGTATTTTTCATCATGGCATAAAAGAGACACTTCTTGCATTATTTACTCTGTTCTACGGATAAGAACATTTCTGAGATTAGGTTGCCATTGTGTTTGAAAGATAATGTAAAATAAAATGTATCCATTCTCTCTCCCAAAGTGGAGCTACAGCTGGGTAAGTGTAGGGTCAGGGTAAGTTTCATCGGGAGCCAAATGAAAGAAGGATAAAAACATGGGCTGAGGCACAGCCCCTCAGAAAAGGGGTGATCAGGAATCAACAAGGCAGTCATGTTTGATTGGCATGGCCAGTGGGCCAAATTCCCAGTGCACTAGGGCCAAAGGGAGATTCAGAGAGGAGGGTGACATGGGCCCACTTCAGAATCACAGACTCGCAGAGACCTGTTGAGAAAAGAGGTCATTTCAGAGAGTGTGCTCAGGGCTCAACGTTGGGAAGAAAGGTACAAAAGGACATCAGGGACTCCTCCTGGATACAAAGCCTGCAAAAGGAGAAAGGACTGGGTGTAACCAGTGCCCCAGAGAAATATATCAGCCAGGTCAGGCAAGAAGCCTAGCCTTCCTGGGGCAGCTGCACCTGACGGACAGTCTTTCTACAGGATTGGCATCTCTACCAATTCCACTGCCTGATTCAGGGAGAGTGGGGGGCCTACAGATAACTAGCATCACCAGGAGGAGCTGGGATTTAGATAAAGGGGCCGAAAATTCTGTCTTCTATTCAAGACTTGGAATTGCCTGCAGTAGCCAGACTGCCCCCGAAGCACACATGCAGGGTTACACAGTGTCTTACAGTCAGTGGAGAGGGGTAAGGCAGGAGGAAATGAGTAACAACAGAGAACTGAAGCCTCCATTTTGGAGCAAAAAAAATGTGTTTTCATTTACTCAATGTCTATAGGAGGACTTTTTCCAGGGAAAGCTCTTAGAGTGCAGAGTGGTCCAGAGGGAGGCAGGGGTTCAAAAGGTGGTTCCTCCAGCCCTCTGAGACTCATTCTCCTTAGCACATACGTACAGCACCAGGGCAGCCCCGCTTGGGATGATCAGACAGGGCCTGGGGGCTGCCGGATGTCCTTCTTGTACCTCCTGTTAATACCGTGTGCACAATTCATTGAACAAAGAGCTAGAGGGCTCCTGGCCTGGGACTAGACATGACCAGATTCAGAGTGATCTCTCCTCCTGACTGGGGTTTCAGGTGCTGAGAAGGCCAGACTAGCAATGAAGGACCCTGTTCAAGGTGAGAGACTAGACACCCAGGCCTCCCCTCAGCCCTCCCCTGGGTAAGCCTGCATGGGAACCACTGACTTGGGTGTATTTTTGTTTGAGATTCCCCGTGGGGCAACTGGCCTGGCATGTAGTCTTGGCTTACACAGCTATTCTGTAGCCTATAGCTGTTGACTAGCTGTGTGCTGCCAGGACAGGGTGAGCATATGCGGATGATTATAAACAGAGCCTCAAGAGTCAGCAGGATCCCAGCGCTGTTGACCTTGACGGCACTTCTCTGAGCCTCATTTTCTTCACCCAAAAGACGAGCTCAGGAGAGCGTATGCTCCGTGCTACCTCCTCAGCTTTATCGTGTGTCGTGCTCCTCCTCCCTGTGTGTGTCGCGCTCCTCCTCCCTGTGTGCGTCATTCCCCTCCTCCCCGTGTGCATCGTGTTCCTCCTCAGCTTTATCGTATGTCGCGCTCCTCCTCCCTGTGTGCGTTGTGTTCCTCAGCTTTATCGTACGTCATGCTCCTCCTCCCCATGTGCGTCGCGCTCCTCCCCGTGTGCGTCGTGCGTGCTACTCTGGCCCTGTCTCTATTTCTCGTACACCCTGAACTCAGTCCCGTCTCAGACTTCTGGAAGGCTCTCCCCACCATTCTTTCCACCCTGTAGTCTTAACTCAAATATCCCCCTTAGCCACACAGTTATACCCTCCTTGGCCAGACAATCTCAAGGAGCTTCTCCCCCAAATTCAGGGTTGCGTTTTCATTCTGAGCTATTGTCTTCACAAAATTTGCTACTCTTTGAAACTATCTTGTTTACACATTGATTTGGCGCTCACTCAGTAAGCATTTTCCTTCCTCCTTATCTAAAAGTGTACCCCATTTCTCCCCTATTTTTCTTCCCTGCTTTTTCTTACTGATACTTAAAGTGTGATATACTATTTAATCCACTTCTTTCTTTAGTTTGTTGTCTGTCTTTTCCGCACTAGAAAATAGCTCTGTGGAGGCAGACATTTTTGCTTATTTGGGTTACTGCTGTATCCTGAGTGCCTAGCGGACACTTGACACATAGTAGGCCGTCAACAATGTTTACTGGAGAGCAGGATCTGTTTGCTAATTGTCTGTCCCTCTTCAATTTGCTAATTGTCTGTCCGTCTTCACCAGCAGGTCAACACTACTTGAGCAGGCATTTTATCCCCTGTTCACTGTTGCATGTCACAACTCCATAAGGGCACTCAAGAAATATTTGTTCGCTTCATAAGTGGCACCCACTTCATAGGGATATTTGAAGATTCAAATGAGATAATCCCCATAAACTTGACACAAGTGCCATGCACACTGTAATAGTTTGGTAAAAATTAAGATGTGATTACTATTAAAAATTGAGCTTTTGGCATCAAACCCATACAAACTCTTGTGCTTTCTTGATTTGGGCTTCAGAACCCAGGACATGTCATATTTGTACCCTAAGAATTTGCATCAGCTTCTGGTTTACAGGAGTTCAGGCAAGATGGGGCCCCTTAAACTTTATCCTGATCTAGGAAATAATCTCTTTATTATTCTTTCATGGTAAAACACGTCTTTTTTGTTGAGTCAACCTGGAGTATTGAAGCTCAACTGTCAAGTGTTCTGTTAAATTACATCAAAATCTAGGGTTGAGCATTTCCCACCAGCTAATAGCCCCCCAAGCCTTGGAAACCTGATTGGTTGTTTTGTTAGGGGGAGGCTGTGCTGGGTCTTTGTGGCTGTGAGGGCTTTTCTCTAGTTGCAGTGAGTGGAGGCTACTCTCTAGGTGCAGCTCAAACCTGTGTGTCTTGCATTGGCAGGCAGATTCTTTACCCTTGAACCACCGGGGAGACCTTGAGTTCACTCTTAAAAGTGGCATTTTAAAATGAGTTTGAAGTGTTATTAATTTGTAACCACCTGACAAAACATATGGCTAGATTTAAAGTAATACAATACAAGCTGAGTTCACAAGTTTGAAATTAAAGAAGTTAAAATTAAAGATGAAGCAAGCCGTGAAGTTCAAGTTCTGTTTAAGAGATCTTCTGTATCTTCTGGTACTCTGGTACTTCTGCTCCTCTTCTCCTGTTCAGATAATTTGAATTTGTTTTAATTATAGCATTTTGAAGAGTTCTCAAAATAAGAGCTGACCTTCATCTCTGTAATAGCAGACACAATTTATTTACCTTAAATTACAAGTTAGTGTATTTTGGAATTTTTCAATCACACATACAGCAAAACTTCTTCTATACAAAACTCAGCTATCCTGAAATCTCAGAGATACAAGGGGTGTTGGGCTCAAGACCATCAGAAAAAAAAAATTTAAAAGAGGCCTCTGGTTAGCCAAATAAATTTTGGAAAATGTATGCACTAAAGCTCATGCACTTTATTTAAGTGGCAACTCAGAATCTATTTTGGCCTTGTTGATTTAGCATTCTAAACTTACTGATTAAATGTTACATAAAAAGGAGGGAGTTTGAGATATTTCTTCAAAGTTATAATATTAATGTCATCAGTAAGTGATGAGCGACAGCTCATCAGCAGTGAAGGAGGCAACCAAACCAAGAACCAAGAACCAATCAGTAAAATTGCCTATATGAAGTAGATACTTGACAATTCATTGCAAGGACAACATCCCAAGAGCTGTCACTGTGTTTCAGCTAATCTTCACAATGAGAAAGCTGAGTCATCAAAGAAAGATAAGTTAGGTTCAGAACACTCTGTGTACAAATGGAGAGAAGTGTTTAGCCAAACAGAAAATTAAGCTATTTGGAGTTATTCATTCAGCAAATCTTTACTGAATGTTTTTATTTATGTGCCAAATACTGTGCTAGGTAGGTCTTGGGAACACACAGCAGTTCTGACTCTCAAGAAACTCACATTTTAAGTCAGGTTTCTAAGTGTGGTCAGGGAACCCCTAGGTCCATAAGATCCTTCCAGGCTATGTTCAAGGTCAAAGTTGTTTTATTATTAATACATACTAAGATGGCATTTGCTTATTTCCCACTGTTTTGGTACTTTCACTTATAATGCAACAGTAACGGTGAGTACGACTGCTATTTCAGCTTGTAACTGAAATAGTGGCTGGTTCTTTAGCACGAATCAAGACAGTGGCACCAAACCTACTAGTCATCAGTGAAGAAAAACACAGGCGCAGTAAAAAAACAAAAACAAATGAAACCCCTGCCACTGTCACTGTAGAATGTCCTTGACAAAGGAGGAACAAATGATTTTATTAAATTTCAACTTGGAATATATCTTTTTAATATTCTGTGTTATGAAATGGAAGTTATGCATGAATCACTTTTGCTGCCTGTCGAAGTATGATGGCTGTCTAGAGGAAAAACACTTGTGTGATTGCTGGAGTTACAAGCTGAAATAGCTACTTTTTTAGTGGTACAAAATTTTCACTTGGTGATTGACATACAAACTGTACAAAGTTGGATATTTGGCAGAAGTTTTGTCAGAAGTGAGAAACGTGTGCTTATCACTTCAACAAAACTAACTATGGTGTTGGTTGCCAGTAATGCAGTGTGAGCTTTCAGATGAAGCTTTGAGCTCTGGAAAACTAGAATTTGCAGCTTCCTAAGAATAAAAGACTTGTCTGATGAGAATGGTATTAGGAAGTTGGGTCTTTTAATAGATATATATTATATAATGAAATCATCAGATTAGAATGATGTGTACCTACCTATCAGTGAACCTATCTTTTCCAAATTATCAAAATGTATGTTAGAAAAATCATACATGATTAAAAAAAATGCACTCAAAGTGAAGAATAAACCAAGTGGTCTTGTATGTAACAAAATACAAAGATTTCATTGATTTGCTTTCAGATTACACATTGAAAGTAAACTTTGAGAAATTACCATATGTCAAGTTTTAGCATAGTATCAAAGAAGAATATCCACAATTACCTGAAAAGGTTATAAAAATAGCTCTCCCTTTCCAACTATCTATGTGAAACTGGATTCTCCTCATATACTTCAAGCCAAAACAATTTATCACAACATACCAAATGCAAAGGCATATAGGAGAGTCCATTGTAAAAATGTATAATAATGCCATTTTCTCTCTGAAATATTTGTTTTGAAAAATATAATTTTCATAAAAATATGTTCTTAGACATTAACATCTAATGTTTATTATTATTATTTTAAATGAACTGGTAAAAATATTTTAATAATTTCCCAATTTTAATTTCTAATACAATAAATATCAATACTGATATCCACATTTACAGAAGCTCTTCAGGGTCCTTAATAATTTTTAAATCAGCCTCAGTCCAAAAACCTTAAGAATCAATGGTCTAGGGGTTTCCCTGGTGGCTCAGTGGTAAAGAAGCCACCTGCCAATGCAGGACATGTGTGTTCAATCCCTGATCTGGGAAGATGCAATATGCTGCCTGCCTTGGAGCAACTAAGCCCGTGTTCTACAACTACGGAGCCTGTGCTCTAGGGCTGGGGAGCCACAGCTAGTGAAGCCTGCGTGCCCTAGAGCCCAGGCTCCGCATCAGGAGAAGTCACTGTGATGAGAAACCTGTGCACCACAACCAGAGATTAGCCCCTGTTTGCTGCCTCTAGAGAAAAGCCCAGGCAGCAACAAAGGTCCAGTACAGCCAAAAACTAATTAATTAATTAAATCACTTTTTAAAAAAGAACCAGTGGTCTAAGAAGAAGACACAGACTTGTAAGTCACTAATTCTAACCTACTACTTTAAGGACTCTGATAGGAAGAAACACAAGATAACATGGGGGGCTAGAGGATCCAGTCCAGTCTTGGAGAGTCAGGGAAAGCTCCCTTGAGAAGGTTATCTGTATGCTAGGACTTGATGGGTGAAAAGTTGGCATAGTAAGAGGGGTACGATGTTCAGGATAGAAGGAGGAGCTTTTGCAAAGGTCCAGAGTAAGTGAGAGTATAGCTCATTTATGAATATCAAAGTTACTTTGTGGAACTAGAGACTAGTTTGTGATAACCTAGACTCTTCTGCTTATATTATCATTTCAATAAAATGAGCATTTATGTACAGTGAAGGATTAAAAATGAACTCTTTCAGGATGTGCTGTCCTCAGTCACTCAGTCATATTCCAACTCTTTGTGACCCCATGGACCGTAGCCCACCAGGCTCCTCTGTCCATGGGATTTCCCAGGCAAGAATACTGGAGTGGGTTGCCATTCCCTACTCGAGGGCATCTTCCTGACCCAGGGATTGAACCTGGGTCTTCTGCTAGGGCAGGCAGGTTCTTAACCACTGCACCACCTGGGAAGCCCCTAGCCCTAACCCAGAAGACTGTTTTGCTTATATCATCATTTCAGTTAAACAAGCATATATGTACAGTGAAGGGTTAAAGATGAACTCTCTCAAGACACATAATCCTAAGAAAGGTGGGAAAGCTGGAAATAGTCTCTGGCATACTGTAAATATTTATGGAAAGTTTAAAAGAACCACCTGAATAAATTGGCACAAATATTTAATTAGAAGTCATAATCTACATTCCATAATGTCTCTAAACATAAGCCAAAATTCAGACTATTTTTTAAAGTTTTTTGTGTTTAAAAGAATTCTAATGAGAGATTAATTTTAAAGTCTGATTTGATTTTGAAATATTACATGTTTAAGTTTAAAGTCTTATGTTCTTTAGAAATACTATTTTCATCCAGATCAGTGGTAGTTCTCTCATGAGCTCGGATCATATCCAACAGTGATTTCCTCTATAAGAGTCATAGATTGTAATGTCAGCTTCTCTACATCTTGGTGGCTTCTTTGCATATGGTCATGGTTTCCTGTTTTTCCGTTTCTGTTCTCTCTAATACTGTCTTCACATCACACTAAAGAAAGCCTTTCAATCAAATGCCCTGGAAACTTCCCCAGGAGTGAGGTTTTGGCAGAAGCCAAGGTAGGCGTGTGTCCCGAAGACCAGTTAATCAGCAACTCTAAGACGTATGTTCACACTCAAAGCCCCTGGTCTATCCTATGGGTTATTCATGAGCTGGAAGAGAGCTTCTGAGAGTAGATTTTTCTCTTTTTTGTAGGAGTTCAGAAGAAGCAGAAACAAATATTTCTGGCTCAGAGGTTAGGCTCAGTATAACTGGTATCTTGGAACAGAAAGCCACCCGCAATCACGTGACTGCCATCTTTGGTTGGCAGGCTGCTGTTACGTATTATAGAATTAGGATTCACTGTCAGGAAAATGCAGTGGCCAAGGCTGTATTGCTACACTTCACAAACCTTGTTGGAAGGGCTCTATTTATTTAGACACATTTCTGGGGCACTCCAGAAAATATTTAGTTAGCTTCTGTTTGTTAGTCTACTTGCAGGTTGCTTTATCCATATGTCTTCTGCGTTATATGTTGCATATTGTTTTGTTTATTTGTCTATCTTTTGTGGCTCCTCAGAATCTTAAAGGACAAAATAATACAACCATGGGTGGTTTATACTGTGGCATTTTTTATAGTGTATTATACTTTAAGGAAGGGCTTCCCAGGTGGCTCAGTGGTAAAGAATCTGCCTGCCAATGCAGGAGACATGTGTTCAATCTCTGGGTTGGGAAGATCCCCTGGAGAAGGAAATGGCAACCCACTCCAGTATTCCTGCCTAGGACATCCTCTGATCAAAGGAGCCTGGCAGGCTCCAGTCCATGGAGTTGCAAAGAGTCAGATATGACTTAGCAACTAAACGACAGCAATACTTTAAGGTATTATCAAAACAAACCAAAAAAGCCAGCCCGCTACCCAGGAGTGGAGGGCCCCCCTTGGCCTCTCCACTGCTGCTGGCTGCCCTAAAAAAACAAAAAAGCAACAAAAATACGTCAAATCAGCAAAACTAAGTAATTTAAAAGTAAGATCAACTCTGAAACTGTGGTGTGTGCGTGCTCAGTCACTAAGTTGTGTTCGACTCTTCGTGACCCCATAGACTGTAGCTCACCAGGAACTTCCGTCCATTGGATTTTCCGGGCAATAATACCGGAGTGGGTTACTATTTCCTCCTCTAGGGTATGTCCCCAACCCAGGGATTGAACCGGAATCTCCAGAGTCTCCTGCATTGGCAGGCAAATTGAGACAAAAAGAGGTAAGGTAGCTTGTCTAATACACACAGCAATAAAAGGTGGGGTTGGATGGAAGTCAGGCAACCTTAACATAAACTCATAGGATTAACCTCTATGCCACACTTGGACAAAATGTTAGTGAAGTTTCTAGAGATGATATATATTTAGGTAACATGACATTTTTCCATCAAATATGATGATTGAATATTTAATAATTATTTTCTAGGATGAGAAGTCAGATTCCAAATATTGGTCTATCTTCCTCACTCTCAGTAATCACTTATTGGAATCATCTCACTGGTGATGGTGAGAGGAATGGTGGATCAAAATCTCAGGGGGCAGCACATGTGGCTCAAAGATTAGCACATTGGCCTTGAAAATGTTAACCTGACCTAAGTAGTCCCCTCTTGCTCACTGTGTGCCCCTGTTTCATGCAACTGTCATGATTAAGGTAACATGCTTTTCCAGATCAAATCAGAAACTTCTTTTACAGTTACGCCTTGGTTTGGTTTGGTTTATTTGTAATCCTGATGATTAATACATTTTGAAATTTCAAATGCTTAAAAAGCAGTCGATTTTTGTATTTGCCACAGGAGGGCATTCGGTTTAAAGGGTTGCGAAACGACAGTATAGTCATGATGCCCCAGGTTATAATAATATCTATTAGTGGTAGTCCCAGTGACCTACCTGCGCCACAGCTTTGCATCCTGGAAAACAGAAGCATGGAGATTCAGAGAGACAATGTTTCTGAAGCCTGCTACAAACCGTGAAGGGAGTACAAATGCCGGGTTACATGCGGACTGTTTTGACTCGGGTTTGCATCCCATGCTCCTTTGGTTCTGGCAGATTCTCCACACTATTTACTGCCAGTTGGATATTTCTTATGTCACGTCCATCTTCTCACTCCCTGGTATGGATGAAGACACGGTGATTCAAGGGCATTCAAGATGCCATCCCACTCCACACTGAACCTGTGCCATTCACAGTTCTTTCAGCTGCCTTTTGTCCAGGGAACCTTCCTTATCCTCTAAAAAGTGTTTAAGATGCCATTTCTCTCCTTTCCTTGGACTTTTGTATCTGCACTTCTTCCCATCTGGAAAGTAAGCTCTCTGAAGGTAGGGACCAAGCATGCTTTTCTCATCCTGGCCTCCTGGGGATCTACAACAGTATCTGGCACATGGTAGATGGTTATTAAAGGCATGCTGACTGAATGAATGTATGAGTGACTTAATAAAGGGTTAACCCTTTTCTGCACTGATATTAAAACTTGGAAAACTTTCTTTTGTGCTGCTTGTCTATGTATAATTTACCTTTTTCCCCTATCACTTTTAAAAACTTCTTATACATACACACAGAAAGAACCCATCTCTGAAGTAACAAATCCATAAGCAACAATGGAATTCTGAACAGAACCAAACTCCTTTCAGAAATGGCAAAACTTGAATACCATCTATTGGGAAATTGGATACTTGCTGACTGGGGATTTGAGAGAGATGGCCCATGGTTTTCCAAAGGGCAATTTTGATTGTATTGCTATTTTAAATCCCAGTGGTTTTCAGGTGTTCTTGTCCAGCTCCAACCTTTTAGAGGGTGAACACCGTGTACCCTGACTGTACTCTCTGAGAAGCACGAAGACATCGTGATACTGGGTCAGACAGTTTCATAAGCAGCCCCGTTCTCCCCACGAGCCAGCCCACAGCGTGGGCAGGACTGGGGCACCACCATGCAGGATGCCAGACTCCATGGGAGCTTCCAGACAGGCGTGGCACCAGGAGTTAGGTTCCCACAGTGTTACTTGTGCTAACCAATTACCACCAGTTTAGTGGCTTGAAACAACACACATGTATTATTTTACAGCTTTAGGGGTCAGAAGCCCTAACATCAAGGTGTCAAGCAGAGGTTCGTTCCTTCTGGAGACTCAAAGAGGAGAATCTACTTCCTTGCCTTTTCCAGCTTCTAGAGGCTACCATGTTCCTTGGCTTGTGGTCCTCTTCCTCCATCTTCAAAACTAGCAGAGACCTTCACATCTCAAACTGTCTCTCTCACTTGCTCTCTCACCTCATCACATCTCTCTTCCATCATTACATCTTCTTCTCTAACTCAGACACTCCTGTCTCCCTCTTATAAAGACCTTTGTGATTATACTGGGCCCACTTGGGCTTCCCAGGCGGCGCTAGCAGTAAAGAATGCTTCTGCCAATGCAGGAGACGCAAGAGAACCAGGTTCAACCCCTGGGTTGGGAAGATCCCCTGGAGAAGGAAATGGCTCCAGTATTTTTGCCTGGAAAATTCCATGGACAGAGGAGCCTGGCGGGCTACAGTGCATGGAGTCACAAAGAGTCAGACATGACTGAGCATTTACACACCGAGATAATTCAGGATCATCTCCCCATCTCAAAATTCTGAACGTAATCACCATCTGCAAAGTCTTTTTTGCCAGGAAAAGTAATATAGTCACCCGTTCTGGGAATTAAGATGTGAATGTTTTGGTGGTGGGGGGCATTATTCTGCTGACTGCCCCCACCCCACCTGCTTTGTTCCTAAGTGGCCTTCAGGGCCTGCCAGCTCCCAAGGCTGAGCACATTCACAGGCTTCTGGAGGCCTCCTGCCACCTCCTTCTGAGTTTTTCTAGTCCTCCCATCTGGATGCCTTCTTCTCCCTTCACGTTCCTTTGAGCAACCTGGACCTTCTTAGTCTGTGACCCTATCGCATATGCTGAAAGGGGGCGTGCGTTTTGTACAGGAGACTGCTTGGAGGGTAGTGGATGCTACGGTTAACTCTCTCCTTTGTTCTGTAGCCTTAAGCTAATACACAGAGAGCAACAGCATTCCTTTCTGCTTCCTTTCACCACGTCGGAGTGTTCCTTTGTTCCTTTCCTGACTGACCTGAGTCAGGAGCCAACCCTGTGCCCTCCTAGGGCCTAGAACACTGCGGCAGATTGTGGGTGCTCAGCCGTAGCTGACGGTGTTCAGCAGAGGACACGTGAGCCACTTCTCGTGGGCCTGGGGCCGTCTGGAGGTTTCCCCCACAGTCCGCAGACAGCACCGCTCACCCCTACCCCAGAGCACCTCTGCCAGGGAGGCATGGCTTCCCTGACCGTAAGCTGCTTGGGTCCAGCTGTAGAGACGACAGTTGTCTCTGAGGAGGGGTCTCTGCCTGTGGCCCAGGAAGGGAGTATGCATTTATGTCTGTCTGCAGCTTCCCACCTGCGCAAGCCGGCTTCTTATTGCTTTGCTGTTTGCTATGAGCCCGGTGGTTTTTCTGCAGTGCCAGCTGAGGAGCTCTGTCTCCAGGCAGCCTTGGCTATTTCCACTATAATTCTGTTCCCCTCAGGATGCCATCCTCTGCGTGTGTTGGTATGACTCACTTGGCGCTTGTAATTGGTAAGAGCCTGAGCTTAATGAAAAGGCACCAGACAAGAACTTCCCAGCCTCCTTTTCAGCCACTCCCTGGGTAGGCCTTACCTCAGCACAGGCAGAATCCTACCTCCAGCCATCAAGAAATGCATAAGTAAGAACTGTTTACTTGTCATACAGTAGCTAGGTAAAACTTGGGGCTGAGGTTGAAGTGGGTTAAAGGTCAGGGTAGATGAGGGAATAAAAGCGTGAAATCAAACTTTCTGCTGTTACATACTCAGAATCTATTGGGAAGAAAGAGAGGTTACCAAGTCATTATAAAATTCTGCAAAATCTTCTCTCAGTAAAATGCTGTGGAGTTGAGGAAAAATAAGTGGATATATACCTCCCAGTCTTTATCTGGATAAATCCAAATAATTAAGAATAAAGTCTTAGAGTTCTAGAAAATCCCTGGGAGAATTTTTCTTATATAATCTCAGAGCAAAGGCCATTCTAAATATAACATAGGACTCATAAAGTATAAATGAAAAAAATAGTTAAATTTAACTACATAAAAAATATTCTCCACGGCCAAGGGCTTTAATACATAGAGTCAAAAAACAAGTGTCAAACTGATAAAAAGATATTTATAAATCATATTATAGAAAAAAGCAAAGTTCCTTAATGTGCAAAAGAATACACACAAATCAATAAGAAAAACACGAACCATACAATAGAAAAATCGGCAAAGGGTATAAGGAGACAGTTCATAGACAATGAAATGCAGAAGACCCTTAAACATGTGAAAAGATGGTCCATCTCTCTTATAATAAGAGAAAAAATTTTAAATCAGTTCATAAAAGCTGAAAACAAAATGTAACAATGGAACTTATCTATGTATTTAGTGGCATAATATATTAAAAGGAATTAATTCAAGTGACTTTAAAACTGTATCCCTGTGGCATATATCTAATAACAAGAAAATTGCAAAAAAAAAAAAAAAATCCTAAATTGCTTTCAGTAATCCCATTGATATTAGGAGAATTTTTATTGTCATTCTGAGAGTGTGATCTACAAATTATAAAATAAAACAACAACAACAAAAAACATTTCTGTGTTTTTGGCAACTGGGAATTTTGGTTCTCTAGTATGATACATTCTAAGAAAAAAGTAATTGCAAAAAACTTGAATTGCCTTTAGTAATCATTGTTGGGAAAAATGTTCCATTTTGACCCGGCATTACTGTGAGTATAATTCGTATGTATAATCATTGTTGGGAAAAATGTTCCATTTTGACCCGGCATTACTGTGAGTATAACTCGTATGTATTTCCAGATACAGAAATGAGAAATTATCTGCTTGTCTAATTCTATCACCTTTGGTGTCTTTGAGAACTGAAATTTTTGGTGTAAGACAAAGGAATTGCAGATGTAAAATTGAGGTTAAGCAAAATCTCTAGTCCTTCCTGAAATGGCAATATTGGTATGAACTTATATTTGATCTTGAAAAAAATGTTATTTTCTATTTCTGTTCACTGAAAATATCTAGAAGCAATGACTAAGGTAGTAGCAACAAGCAACTCCTATTATTAGGACTATGGTCTCTAGGTACCATTTCCCTCTTAAGGAACCTTAGTTCCTCATTAGAGAAGTGGCTAATTCTATGTTCTGAGGCCAGCTATATTCAAGGTGAGCTGGAAATATCTCATCATATCACTGCCCAATGATGGAAAAGTTAAAATATCAATATGAGTAATATTAATATGAATCAAAATATCAATATGAATATAACTTCAAGTTATATTCTTAATGATACAAAAAGTTATTAATCACCATTGGAGGATGTTATGGATGAAAGAGTTATTTTCAAAATTAGTAAATAAAGAGAAAGAATCATGTGTTTATCCTTTCCTTCCTCCATAAGTGTACCTCAGGCTAACCAAGTGATAGGGTGATATTTCTCCTAACAGAAGTCTTCCAGCTGTCAAATGAAGAAAGGATAATAAAATCAGAATATTATTTTCTGACATTTAATGAAATTAAGGATCTAGGTAATGATCATCAATGGTTGCCAAGATCTCAAGACAAGGTCAGCCAGTCTTTATGTACTTTCTGATGGAAGAACACAATATCACCCAAGAGGTATAATTGCAAAAGAAAAAAAAAAACCTGAAACTGATGAAGCATTTACATTCAACTATCAGTATACAGATAATTCAGGAGATGGAGGAACATGTTAAATACAACAGAGTCAATCAGCAAAAATCGGACTGTGAAATTCTGCGGAAAAAATGTTTCTATAATTCAACAAGAAATTTTAAAGGAAAAAAAAGAATAGGAACACATAGATTAAGAGATTTAAGACATATCCAGTCAATCAAAACATATAGATCTCATTTGGATCTTGATTTAAACAAACTGTAAAAATCATCTGATTAGAATGATGGGTACATAGAGGTTTCTTATACTATTCTCTCTGCTTTTATACATGTTTGAAATTTTCCACAGTAACATGTTAAATAGTAACAGAAGGAACAGCTAACCCTTACTGAGTACTTATTATATGCATGGTCCTATTTTAAGCACTTTGCATATTTAAGCTGTTCCCCTGTCTGGGAGGTGAGCACTCATCTCTATGATGTGAATGACGAAATTAAGGCACAGACTGGTTAAGCATCTTGCCCAAGGTCACACAGCTAGCAAACTTTGGTGCTGGGACTTGAAAGCAGGCAGTGTGATATAGAACCCAATTTCTAACCTATACCCTACTACCTCTCATGAAGGTGGTAGCTTGGACTAGGTTGGGTATAGTCGAAAGAAGTAGAAGGATTGAAGAGATACTTAGGAGGTAAAATTGACCAGACTCCATGCCAAATTGTATATGGGGCTAAAGTTTGTGAGGTGTCCGAGATGCCGGTGGGGTTTCTGGTTTGACTGTAGGATAGGTGGTGATAATGTTTGATGAAATAGGGAAAGTGAGAGGGGACCAGGTTTGGAGGTCAAAGATGATTTGGGTTTGGAGCATGTTGAGCCTGAGGGGCCTTTGGGATACCCAGGTAATGTCAAGTGGCAGCAGGTAAATACCGGCACTCTTATATGTTAGTTTTCCCCTTGCTCCTTACAACTGTTACCTTTTTTCTCTTGAGATAGGGATGGGAGCAACTACTTTTCTAGTTTGTAGTGTCAACATTCAGTTCTTGTTCCAGAGGTGTTGGTAGTTGCGCCCAACGTGATGTCACCTACACATTTTGTAAGATGCTTTCACTCTATTATCCAAGAAACTTGGTCTAAACAGGTCATCAATCATGTCTTGAGTGCTTACTATCTTCCAGCCACTGTATTAGGCATTTACACTCTTATCATGTACTCTTCTTTTACAGAGGTACTCACACTGTTGAAAATGCATTCTTCTACTCAGTATATAGATGAAGAGACTGAAGATAAGAATAAGTCACTTGCCCAAAGTTACAAAGTTGGACAGTAGTAGTCAGCATCTCTAGTCTGTGTTCTTCCATTTCGTCTCTTTTTCAAAGTGTGGGTAATGACTTAAGTGGTTCATTGTCATAGTATGTAATTGCACTAATTCACACAGTAGGAAAGCTCTTCTGATGTTTTCATCCAATCTTCTGTTATGACAATGGAAACAATTCAGGTGCTAGTAATGTCTTCAATACCTTTCTAACACTTTCTGTTTTTAACTTAGGGTATACCTCAGGGTCAGAGTCTTGAGCAAATAACAATAGTGTATAGCAGGAATTTGTGTCATGGTACTTATTTTCATTATGTTTATTTTAGGGATACCTTGTATTTATAGTAATTAGTGTTTCCACCTGTAGAGCAGTAATTTCATTTAAAATAAATTTAAGAAAAGAAATGGAGCTCATGAAAACTGTTACATAAAGAAAAATAAAGATGGTTCAGAAAAATAGAAAGCCATCACTAGCTGACACTGATTTCAATGGCGGAAATCGGAAAACACTGCTCCTTACTACATCTCCTCCCCCTATTATGGCCTTGGTGTTGGCCTCACCTAACAGAAATTGAATACTTTCTCTGTTACCATCTTACTTGAAAACTCATTGTCACTGATCACTGGTGAAAGCAGCTCACCAGTAACTTTAGTTCCCATTGATCAGTCTGGCATATATGATGGGGCCAAAACCATGTCAGGGTTTCAGGAAAGAGATAAGAGCAAAGCGTACATTACCAATAAGTCGGGGTGGTTAGCAGCTAAGACAATAGGCTTTTTGGAAATTTTAGTATATCCAGGTGATTTTTTTTTTTTATTTATATGCAGTCTAGTATTAAAACTATATTGGCTGCTCTAGTTTCCATTCATTCCTCTTTCCTAAGCCTCTAGTTCTCCAGGCTTTTATGATAGTACCATGTTTGACCATTTTGTTCCTTCTTCACCACCACCACTCCCTTCCTGGGACATAAGTTATATTCATTATATTCAATATGTTTGTGAGAAATGGTTGTAGATGGGTTGCCTTTAAACGTTTTTATGAGTTCTTCTAAACATAGACAAAGGCAATAAAATCCCCAATGCTACATGTATTTTAAAAGACGTCACTGTTGCATGAAATAATTTTGCTTGTGTGTTCCCCAAGGAACTGAAAAGTACACTATAGTCACTATAATCCTGCTAGAGACAGTATCTTCTCTTTATTGTTATGCCTGATACTATCTGTTCAGCATATTATTAAGACCAGAAATCTGTATCTGGAATAATAGATCTGTATTCTTCTCATTTCCCATGAGCACTACAAAGCCAGTACTTTTTCATCAGTGGGTCTTGCAGAAGTTCCAAAGCCTGAACAATGGTAAGCTGAGGTTTTGCATTTTTGGTGTATTCTTCATGTGTAGGTGGTGAATACTGGTAAATATGTCTTCTGAAATCCACAACATCAGAGAAAAGACAGGTTCCATCTTCCTGGGCGGGGTACCCTCAGCCCCACGTCAGCTGTGCTAACACAGACCCTGAAGACCTGGCTTCATCGCAGACGGCACCCAAGGTAGAGGCCTGGCCTGTGCACCTAGAACAAGGTAAATATCCCGACTCTGAAAATGGAAACCCATCCACTTCTCCTGCACAGGCGGGGTGAGGGTTTGGAGACGGCAGTGGCCGTGGGTGGGGGTGTAGGTTGGGAGTGTTTTCCCCTCGTCGAGTCCTCCAGCCCCTTGACTCGCGGCCCTGCCCTGACCATTGTCCGCACACCTCGGCCCTCCAGCTTCCGGGCCGCGGGCGAGATGATTTGCTGCAGATGACATCAGCCCTGGGCCAACGGTTGGAAGAGCGGAGGCAGCCACCCCGCGAGGATGTGCCGGGTGGTCCTTCCCTCCTCCTCTTCCTCCTCCTCCCCGGCGCCCTGCCTAGTTTCCATGTAAAAGAGGCGCCGCCTCCCCTCCCTCTCTCACTCCTGGCTCCTCTCCGCCTCGCGCTCTCGGAGAGGGCGGAGGGGGAGGCGGCGCACAGCGCCAGGAGGAGGGGAGACGCAGGGGGCGGAGCGGAGACAGCACCTTCGGATATAATCCTTTCTCCTGCCGCAGACGAGCGGAGCGGCTGGAGCCGGGCACTTCGCCGAGGCTTAACGGGCCGGCAGGATGGCGACCGTGGTGGTGGAAGCCGCCGAGCCTGAGCCGTCCGGCAGCATTGCCAACCCAGCGGCGACCACCTCGCCCAGCCTGTCGCATCGCTTCCTCGACAGCAAATTCTACCTGCTGGTGGTCGTCGGCGAGATTGTGACCGAGGAGCACCTGCGACGCGCCATCGGCAACATCGAGCTTGGTAAGAGGCCCTGCGTCCCCAGGGGACGCGTTCGAGGAGACGCGCAAACGCGACCCCACCCAGGGCACGGCGGCCACCTTTCTCCTCCGGCATGCCCCACACCCACGCCTTTCCCCGCCACTTCCCGCACTCTGTCCAGATTCCTTTTCTCCCCCCCCTGGGTTCATTTCGGAGAATAATGCAAATTATTAGATTTGCGACCCAGTGGGAGAGTCTCCTAACCTTGAGGGATCCGTCACCAGGCTGGGTCTACAGATTCCAGCTGGCTACCGCCTCTCCCGCTAAATGAGATGCAGGTGTCAAAGGGGCAGAGGCTGCAGTAAAGCCGCAACCGCAGGACACCAAAGGTGTGTGTGTGGGCGGGGGGGGACGTTGCAATTACCTCTTTCATCGCCCCCCACCCCCGGCAAAATGCTGGGATTGCCCATCGTCAGCCGACCCGAGGCTGAAGTACCATGTGTCAGGGCGCGCGTGGGAATCCCTCTAGCCACAACCACCTCAGCCCCGAGAAGTGCCTTTGCTGGCTTAAAACCGCTCCATCTTTTCTTCCCTCGGAATGACTAGGCTAGTCCTAGGGCCACGCCCGCCCCGCCCCCCCTCCCCTCGCCCCCCGGGACGCAGAGATGGAGAACCGCCTGTGCCTCGTTCCCAGACGGCGCCTGCCTCTCTACTGCCCCTGGGGCCTCGGTTGCAGCTTTCAGCAAGGACAATGGGACCCCCAAGTTGCGGGGTGGGGCTTCTCCTTTTAAAAGTCTTTGCCTCGGGAGTGATGGCTTGGGGGTGGGGTGGTGGGTAGAGCCGGCGCCTGGCCCGGTGCGGGCAGTAGGAGCGCGCTCTGCAGAGGCCGAATAGCGGTTCGCTGGGAAACCCTGGGCGGGGCCGTAAGGGTCCAGCGGGCGCAGACTCGGGCGCGCGGACCGACCCGCCCCGCAGCCCCACCCGGGCTGCCGCAGTGCCCCCGCCCGATGCACCTGCCCCCCACACTGCGGCGCCCCCACTGGGCGCGGCCGGCCGGGCGTGCGTTCCGCCGGTGCTTGGGGGTGCTGTGCGCCCTCTCGTCTGCCTCAACCCGGCTTTGTTGCGCTCGAAGTCCCCGGGTGGGCAGCTCTGTCCTCTGCCTTTCCCTTTCCCCCCGGCATCGCAGACCTCCCCTTCTCCCTGACCGAGGTCGCGGGTCCCTCCACAACCCCAGCCCGCGCTCTATTCTCTCGGGGTGGTGCTGAAGCGCGTCTGCCCCGAGACACCGGCTGGTGGGCGTGGTGCAGTCCGCACTGCGGTCTCTACGGCAGCCCGAGGCGGACAAAGGGCGTTCACGCAGCCCTCGTTCCCCACGCCCGCCCCCCACTCCCCATGAAAGACGCGAGAAAACCTTGTTTTAGATGAAAAAAAATTAAACTCTAGTGGTCTGCCTCTGCATTTGAAAACGGTCGCCTGTGCCCAGAACAAAAGGCTGCAGGGTGGAGACTCGAGTTGCAGACCTGGTTCTTTTGTTTAACTTTAAAGCACTGGTGTTACTTTTTGGCTTAAAAAAAGAAAAAAATGTGAGCAGAAAGCAGACTTGTTATTTTATTCGGAAAAAAAAAATGGAAGAATAGGCTAGGTCAATAGTGAAATGCCTCATTTGAGCATCTAATAACCCTTCATTTGTCAAACTATAGTCCTTTGAATTTGATCAGTACTAATTTAGTTTATTTGCACATTTTCTCCTTGGAAAATTTCACACGTACTGACTTTGGGTGTGGCTGCTGTATGAATCTATGACTTTGGATTTTTAAAAAAATATTATTTGTCAGCACTTTTGCTGGGAAGTAATAATAAAGCAGGTGTGTTTCTATGTATAAAAGGTGCATAAGCACCCGATGTGGTGTGAGGAGAGGGACCCTCATCCCCATTTTGGAGATGGGGGCCCAGAGGGGCAGGAAGGATAGGGAGACCAGCTCAAGGTCACACCACTCATAAGTGACAGAATGCCGGCTCTGCAGCATCACTGGTTTTTGGCCCCGTCATGATGTTAGTGCAGGCCAGGCGAACATCACAGGAAGATCAAAGAGCAATTTCTAGAGCTTGCCTTTATACAAAGGCAGTAGTCATCCACTTGTGGGCAGCACCCCATGCAGGGAGGTGGCTCAGCAATCACCTTCCATGTAATTATCTTCCTGCTTTGTTACTCTGCTGATCACCCTTTTAGTGCCCTATTTCTCAGGGGGTTTATTGAAGCTGCTTCTGTTTGAGGACAAACTAGATTCACCCAAGTTATCGGTCACTGTGACGTGGTCTCGACTATTTTTCACGCTACTGGAACTTAGTGATCGAGTTCAATTTTGTCTTCTTGCCCCTTTTCTTTTTTAAAATTTATTGATGTATTATGTAGTGAGGGAAAGGCTCAAATCATAAACGAGGAGCTTGGTGAATTTTCACAAAAAGACATACCTGATCCCGATCAAGAAACGGACATTCCTGGGACCCCCAGAAACCCTCTCAGGTGTCCTTTTCAGTCAGCATGCCTTCCTGATTTTTTAGTGCCCTGATTTAGTCAGCTTTTTGCGGGGAACTCTGAAATAGCAGTATTGATCCCATTAAGAATCAACCAAGTGAATGAGCAAAGCCATTTCCTAAGGCACAGTAACAGATGCTGCTTTTCCTCTGGAGATCAACTCTCTTGGGTCCTGGGGTCTTGGATGCAGCTCAAACCACAGGGCCTTCCAGTGCTAAGGGGAAATACTGCTCCTGTAGCTTTTCTGACAGAGATGACTTAGCAACAGGGCAGGCTGGCTGTTGCCCTGGCCTGATATGATGCTTCCTCAGCTCTCAGGTTCCAGCAGGGCCTCCTCCTCCAGAGGTCACTCTGATACCATGGCTGCGGTGGCTGGTGCCCATGGGACCAGTTGTGTGAAGCAAGATGGAGATGCTCCGGGGGCTCGGCCCTGCTTGTGTGCCGCAGCCTTTCCGCAGGGAAAGCGGTTCATCTTCTGCCCCTCTTGCTTGTCTCCCCTCTCATCCGGATGAGGCTCTCTGAGTCTGGAGACCCTAGGGACTTGGATTTTTGCCATTTGATGATTTAAGGCTCTACGGGAAACCTAGAAAATAAATCTGTAGGAAGATGGCGGAAATGCAAGTACATCAATAGGCCTGAATCAGCCCACCATGGAGGCTGAGTACATGCTTCTTGAAACCTAGTGTTACTGAATCAAACTGAGGCAGCTCACCTGCATGCAGTAAAGCCAATTTACTGACCCCAGGTTGTGGTGAAGGAAAGTGCAGCATTATTGTAAGATGCTGATGTAAGGAGAACGGGGAGCTCGTGCTTAAGACCCCCAAAATCCCCCAAGAGTTTCAGCAAAGCATTTTTAAAGGCAGTGTAAGGGAGGGTGTCCCAGAGTGTGTGATCAGCTCATGCACCATTCTCTAATTGAGAATTAGATTGATGATGAGGTAACAAGACTACGTTGGGCTTCCTTGCTGGCTCAGATGGTAAAGAATCTGCCTACAATGCAGGAGAGCTCGGTTTGATCCCTGGGTTGAGATCCCTTGAAGAAGGGCATGACAACACATTCCAGTATTCTTGCCTGGAAAATCCCCATGGACAGAGGAGCCTGGTGGGTACAGTCCATGGGGTTGCAAAGAGTTGGACATGACTGAGTGACTAGGCACAGCACAAGACTATGTTAATGAGGACTATGTGCGGATGGTCATCAAGTAGTTAATTTCTTCCATTTGATGGTGATTTTAGCATCTGAAAAATAACTCAGGAAATATACTTCAGATACTAATATCTAGGTATTTCAGAGAGGAACTAAAGCAGAGGGTATAGGGGAGGGGTCTGTCCCAGGAATGTCCCATAAGGTCCTGCTTGGTTACACAAGGACAGAAGACCATCATTCGTTTCTTCAGCTTCATTCAAAATGCATAATGTAGGGTCTGGTCATTTCTTAAGTCTGAAACAACAGTCTTTGCTCAGACTGGTCTAGCTTTATTTAGTTAGTTATGCAGGACTCCATGCCAAACCATTGTCACTCCTTGGCACCTCCTTTGCCCCCTTCCTAATTAGTCTCCAACATAGACTTAACAGTCATCCCCGTTTTTAGCAGAGTCTCCCCTCCTCCAGTTTATTTTGGGATGTAGACTACATACACTCATGTTTTGCAAAACGAATTCTAGAGCCTTGTGAAAAGTTTTCATTGCTTCGTTTTATTTTATTTTTTAAACTAAAACATGTAAAAAACACTAAGTGTCAGTTTGGTTTCACTTGCTGTTAGAGTGTAACTTTCCTCTGGTTAACATTGGGAATCAGCAGGATTTGTTCATCAGAAAGATAGATGTGTGTAACATCTACTGCCCTGGATTTTTAGATGTAAGTTTTGCTAATTACATTGTCATTTATTGAATACTTTCAGTCTACATTGGTTAAGAGAATTAAGAACCCAGGAAAGAGTTAGGGCTTTGTTTCCATTTTGTTTTAACAGGAAAACAACGGGGTGATGGGAATGAAAAGAAATGTTGAGGAATGATATATTTACTATATCCATCCATCTTCATACGTTTCAAAATCAAAAGGCAGATGGATTTCTGCTTGCGCTGCTTAATTGGTATTATCTACTCAAAGAGTTCTATGATCCAAATATAAGCCAGGCCCCAAACTTAAGGTCGTTAAATTGATGAGTCATTGTTAATCTTCTGTAAAGGTGTACCTTTTAAATAAGTTCCAACTTTTACCACCAATAAATAACTTAGTATAAATCATTTCTTTTGCTTATTTCTAATGTAAGATGCCAGCCAAGACCTAAGTTGTTTATCATCAATGCTTTGAAATGATGAACTCTGTGTAGGATGGGCCTCCCTTGCCTGCATTACATAGAACACATAAATTATGAACATCAACTTGTTGGCTTAAAACAAAGGGGGATAAGCAAATTGAAGGTTAGGTCAAGGGGAAAAAAATAGGAAAATTTTTCTCTAAAAAAGAAAACCTGATTGAATTTAGCATTTCCTTTGTTTTAATTATTTCTTTATGAGTCTAATCTGACTTCAATCACTATTTAATATAGTTTTACAAATAGAATTTTATGGTTGTAGTTAAATAATTTAGGAAGTTGGGCAAAAAAATAGTCAAAAGTCTATTTCTGAGAGGGAGCAACTAAAGCTCATGGAAAAAAATCAACTTGTCATGGGTCCCAGTAACAGATGGAACCTGGGTACCATTTCAACATGCAATGCACGGCTGTTTCCTCATGCTTTCTATCTGTTGTTTCTTTCAGGATATAGATTTTAGCCTTTAAATGAGAGGCTTTTAAAACAAGTGTTGCTTTTATTAAATAATCCTATAAAATGCTGGCATCAGCAGTAAACTTGGTGAAGTCTAACCTGTATAAAGTAAAAGGACATGGCTCTTCCTTATGGTTCACCCTGACTTGTCCTGGGCTTCCTGCCCCCTACCTGCCGGCCACACACACCTTTTTTCCCTCTTTCTTTCATCCGTCAACTTCACGTGCACTTAGCCTTCCCTTTGTGCACTGCTCCCCCTGGAATCAGAACTGAGATGGAAAGGTCCTTTGTTCCCCGCTGGTCATCAGGCTAGAGAGATGGTACTAGCTTCCAGCCCCGGCTCATGCAGGGGAGTTCTCAGGGTGCCTCGCCATAGGCCAACTGCCCACGGGTGGCAGGTGCTCTCTGGGCCCAGTTCAAAAAGTAGAGGTAAGGACTTGCTAGTGGTCCAGTGGTTAAGAGTCCATGCTTCCAATGCAGGGGGTAACAGGTTCTATCCCTGGTAGGGGAGCTAAGATTCCCTCATACCTCATGATGTGGGGGATGGCTGGGCAAAGAGGGAAGTGCAGGTTGATTTCCTCCAACTGGTGGAGTTATTTTGCCCCCATCTGAGAAAGCCAGTAAGGGCATAGTCATGACAGAGATTTGCTGGAGAAGCAAAGGCCCAGGGCAGAACTTGACCTGGCGTCGTTTGGGGGGGGATAGTCAAAAAAAGGGCCAGAAAATTCCATGGCTTGTCTACTTCCCATCAGAGCCCAGGAAGAGCTCCTTCTGAAGGCCTCTTCGGAATCTCTTTACCAGCACCCCACTGTCCCCTCCAGTCATGAACTCAGGGAGGGGTCAATGTGAGAAGGGCCGAAGAAGACTTTATTTTGGTCCTATGAGCTTTAGAGGTCCGCTGCTGGTTTCCTCTTAGGCACAAAGGGGAGATATATAAACCAACGGAATGCTGTAACAGCTTTCATTGAGAGGTACTATTTCCCTTTACTAACATTATCCAGTAGAAGGTACAAAGTAATTACACAGTATTTTCTTTCTAAAATTGGTATAGAAAGTGGCCTGGTTCCAAAATTTTCCTTTTCAACTAAAATAACCAGTAAATCCATTGTAACCTTTATTTTATAAGTGGTAGTAGTGATTATGCATCCTTAAGATGTAATTTGGCTGGAAATTGCTCCCTTGAAAAAGAGAACCTGAATTTTTAATTTCACTGGGAGTCTAAAAAAGAGAAATAATCATTTTATCAGTTGTTTGCTAATGGAACTTAAAATTACTGAATGGTTTTTCTACTGTTTCATACTTTTTCCACTTTTAAATTGCAAATCATAGAAGCAGAAGTTTATGAAAGAAAAAGCAAACGTTTAATTGCCTGTGTCATGACAAGTTAATTGAAGCCAAGGGAACAATGGCAAACAACAATCTAGAACAAGTCTATGTATAGCCCTAGATGAAGCCATTCAAATAATGTAGCAATTTAGACATTACTTAGAACAAAGGCAGAAAAATCGTGTGAATTTAATTTAAATACGTATGTCTCCTTATTAACTTATTGACCCTACTTGGCAAGCCAGAAGACAAAGTGGAGCTCAGACCTGGAGCATAGATAATCCAGCCACCAATTTCCAATTAAGCAGTTCAGACAGGGCTTGATGATTTTCCACGCTAGCTGAATATATAGAATATACATGTGGAAGTCAAATATTTTAATGAATTCAGACCTCTTCACCTGTCAAGCTTTCTGTGGAACAAAAAGGAAACCTCTTTGTCAATTCTGCATGAAAAAGATTCACAAAATCACCATATGCCTTTCTTGTTAAAATCTAAGTGTTCCATTAGCACAAATGCAAACTGAGGCTGTTAATGTTTCCAGGGAGACCCATAAAATTCTCCCTTCTAATTTAGCCTCTCTTTAGCAATGTTAACTCTTGCACACCTGAATCCTTCCCATGGATTGTATGAGAAATATCTACCTCTATTTAGTGGATGCACATCTGCTTGAAAATATTTCTCATAATTCAGAAAGGTGTTTGGTGCATCATCTGAAGATATTTTAGATATTTCAGTTTACAGAATCTTTGTAGTTTGTGTATATACATTGATTCTTTGCAGAATAGGAAAACTGAACAAGATTTAAATAGGGGTAAATGCAGATATACTTTAAGGATTTAAGAGGTATGTTTAAGTAAAATACTGCCATTTATACTCCCAAGTCTGTATGCATGACTAATGACCAGCAAAAATGATTAAATGATCAAGTGTTTATTTAGAGATAGTTCACCTATGTGATACACCTACATGTTCAAGTTCCTGCCTTTAGTAGATAGAGAATAAATGATTGCCCTTCCAGAGGTTTGTTTCTGGCGGTTGAGGATGCTCCATGCAGGGGTAGAGTCAAGGATACTGTCTACATAATGGTTCTCCCACGAGCCATCTATTTGGGAAGATATAAAAATACACTCCAGAGTCCTGTGATTCCTCAGTTTTGCCTGGCCCTCCCTTCTCTGCTGTTCTCTGGGTTCCCCTCTAGCCCCCTCTTTTGGAAGGTCAGGAGAGAGGAGGGAGGTAGGGCATCAGCACCCCTCACCCCAGCTTCCAGCCTTGTGAACTTTTATGGGAATAGATAGTTCACGGCCCCCAACTCTGTAGAAGTTTATAAAGTATAAAAAGTTGCCACATCTCTTTGCCTCTGGATAAGAAAATGCGGGACAACTAACAATTGTGAATGAAAGAGCTGTCTGCCAAGCTAGTCAGGTAAACGCCTGGGAGGACAGATAGGCCAGATCCGCCTTCTTAGCAAAGATCACACACAGTTTGATTGATATCCAGGGGCTGAGAAATCAAGGTCAAAAATGGGAGGAGTAAAGAAGAATAACCAGATACGCATACAAAATGCACATGCACGCTGCGAAAACCTTTAAAAACAGACACGTGGACTTGAATGCCAGCCCCCATATCTACTTCCCACCCTCATTCTCCGTTTTCTAGCCACGTACAAATGGACCATGGGAAAGCCAGCAATTGTCTAGTAGCCCCCTAACTGCTACGGAGCTCACCATCTTCCTGTCCTTTCTGCTCCCTCTCAGGAATAAAGCCTGTCATTTCCCTAATAGCTGTTTTCTTTTACTCTTCCAGAAGAGCTGCATTTACATGTTACGAGGGGCAGAAGTTCAGTCCACACTGCTAGTTATCCTTCCCCTGTGGCCTGGTGGAGAGACCTCCCCCGCCCTCCCATTTTGTGGGCATCCACTGCTGGTCACCAAGCTCTTCAGCAAGAGTCTCCACTCCTTTCCTGCAAGCCTGAGAAATGCTACAGTGATGTTTTCCAAACCACAGTGAAATGACTAACCGGTGGTCTGTCATCTGTCTTCCTTTCCTTCCTTAGGAATCCGATCATGGGACACAAACCTGATTGAATGCAATCTGGATCAAGAACTGAAACTTTTTGTATCCCGACACTCAGCAAGGTTCTCTCCTGAAGTTCCAGGTGAGGCTTTCAGTTCTGTAGTAGTCAACCTAGAATTCAAAAGAAACAGGCGCTTGGCTGGAAAGCTTTGCCTGGGGCATGGAAAAGACTTCCTTTTATTGCTAAAGGATTCTCTTGTGTTTGTTATTATCAACTAGGTGAGCAAGAAGCCACCTTTTAAGAAAGTCAGCTAACTCTTAAGTTGTCATTGTGTGGGTTTCTATTTCATGGAGTCTTAGAAGATTTTAAGTTCCAGGGTAAATTTAAAAATTTCATACTTATCTCACTGTACTCTGAGCTTAAGAGATTATAGTCTATTTAAATGTGAATTTTACTCACATGAAGTTATGAATACAAATTGGATGCTCCCAGAATTCCGTAAGCACCCTCCCTCTCAAGAAAACGAAATATATGCATTTCTGTATTGTCTATCAATGAAATATGTATCATCATTTCATCATTGCATTATCTCCCACTTACTGTGGGTAAAAGAGTCTGGAATTCCAAACTACTGTTAAGATAGCCTTTCTTTCAGAGATGAAAATGAATACTACTGGATAATTAAAGGTAAGGACACAAAAATTTGTCATTTATGAAGATTCTGCTGCTAACCAGCTACTTCACTGAGGAGGTAGTCAGACTCACCCACCTTGTCTTCCTCTTGTGAGGGTGACCCATGCTTCTCCCACTTGGGCACATTTGAGGATTATGAACAGTTACTGGTCAGTAAACACTCAACCTGGGGCGTGTCTCTCAAAAGTTCTGCCATTGATCTATCACAGTTGCCATCTGGCATTTTATTTTTTGAATATGACTTACATTTTATGTAAAATAGAGACTACTCTTTTCTGTCTTTATGATTTTGTCGTATGATTGCAAATTTTTTTGGCATTGATAAAAAAATCAGCAATGAAGTTCAGCCTTTTTGACTGATTACTTCATATTCCATTGAGCTTCTCTGATAGCTCAGCTGGTAAAAAATCCACCTGCAATGCAGGAGACCCCAGTTTGATTCCTGGGTGTGGAAGATCCCCTTGAGAAGGGATAGGCTACCCACTCCAGTATTCTTGGTTTTCCCTGGTGGCTCAGATGATAAAGAATCTGCCTGCAGTGTGGGAGACCTGGTTTCAATCTCTGGGTTGGGAAGATCCCCTGGAGGAGGGCATGGCAAGCCACTCCAGTATTCTTGCCTGGAGAATTGCTGTGGACAGAGGAGCCTGGTGGGCTGCAGTCTATTGAGGTCACAAAGACTTGGACATGACTGAGTTACTAAGTCCAGCACGGCGGTATCGTATTCCACTAGCCTTGTGCTTCCCGAGATTTGAAGCCACGTTCAGAATGTCAGCCTCTTCACGCATCACGCTTGACTGCAGCAGTTTGCCCATGAGACTGGAATCATTCTTCTCTTTGAGTTTGATCTTAGAATAAAATCCCATGCTTTCCAGTTATCAAATGAATCATAGCTTTCAAGCATGGAGTTGAGTAAATGTGTTAAGAAAAACTTAACAAGAGTTGGTTCATTAAAAGTTAAAATTGCTGCAAAGCCATGTGAAAACCAGCTCTTAAGTAACTTTGCATTGAGGAAAAAAGAGAATGGTCCAGAGCCTATCAGACAGCACATGATTTGCTGAAATTAAGGTATAGTATGTGGTTGTTTATCTCGTTATGTTGTATTTTTATGTCTTGCATATTTACATGACTTTAAAATCATCTTATGAAAAGAAAAATAAGGAAAGTACCCTTTTCCAACAAGTATGTTTCAAAATGTAAAATTCAAGCTTTTATCCTCTCTCTGTAGGTTGTTCTGGCTTTCTTACTATGACTTTTTTTTTTTTTTTTTTGGTAAATGAATCCTATAATGCTCATTGTGTTCATTCATACTTGGATTGACTTTATAGAATGACAGTGTATTGCAAAATGAAAGGCTGCAAGAATTGCTAAAGAATGAACCGTTTTTGAACCAGGGACCTGGCATTACTCTTGTGGCCTAGGAAGTTCTGGTCCCCCAAACCGCTGCTTTAGCCTGTGTACCCCATTATCCCTATTTTTCCTGCTGAAACCTCCAGTAAGGATTGGCTACCTGCCTAGTTGTAGCAGTGCTATGCTAGGCTGTGTGTCCAGAGGTTGGCCCCCGGACACACAGCACCTTCCCATTCTTGCCAACTCTGAGAAGATGTTACGAGCTTCGCTCCCCAGCCTAAGAGAGCACGGTGCAGGGCTGGGCCTTTCCCCGAGGGCCAAGCATCTAGAATGCAGCCCGTGAGGATGAGGCCCTGTGAACCTTCCCCTTCAGCGTGGGGTGAAGGTTTCTAACTCAGACAACCGCATATGATAAGAGCACACTTCGGGTTCAGTTCAGGTAAGTGAGTGTGTTTTAGAGAGAAGAGACGTTATCTTGGAGGAGGATGCAAAATTGGGTTGAGCAGAGATCAGTAGGGTGAGTGATCGCTAGATGGACCCAAGGAAGCCTTTAGCTTTGCCTGAACTGGTTGAAGGGTTTCATGGGAAATTTTGAGATCTGTTTTTAAGTGGCTCCACATCTAGTGTCTCTTCCCCACTCCTGGTACTTGTGGAAGCTGAAGCATGAACCTCAAACCCATAAATGGAGTCAGCTGAACCTCTGCATTTAGAGTTGCAAGAATCTAAGTTAACTGAGTTTAGGCACAGAACAAGAGGAAGGTCAAATCTTTAAAAAAAAAAAAAGTAAATAAAGCTCTTCTTTGGGACTTCCTTGTGGTCCAGTGATTAAGACACCACATTTCCACTGCAGGGGGCATAGGTTCAATCCCTGCTCAGGGAACTAAAATTCCTCATGCTGCGTGGCCAAAAAAATAGAGGGAAAAAAAGTTGTTTCTTCAGCCAGTTTTAAAAAAGAAAACCTAGATAGCACCTACAGTGTGCCAGGCACTGTGGGATGGGAAGGGTGAACACACAGTGATGAACAACAACAAAAACCAGTCACTATGTTGCTTACTCTTATCTTCTTGTGAGAAGAGCAGGCGTTTAACAGTCACGTACGACTAGCATAAACTTGCACTCTGCATCATGTCCAAACAGTTTTTGTTTGCTTTTGTTTAGGCTAGCGGAGTTATTATATTCACTGTCCTCTCTGACACCATGTAGTGGCAATGGGAACCTGCACAGACTTGATTCAGGACCCCCGTGGATACCAAAGTCAGTGAATGCTCAAGGCTCTTATATGAAATGGCTTCGTATTTGTGTGTGACGTATGCACGTCCTCATATTCTTCAAGTCATCTCTAGGTTACTTATAATACCTAATACAATGTGTAATACCTAAAAGCTACGCAAATAGTTGCCAGCCTGTGGCAAATTCCAGTATTGCTTTTTGGAACTTTCTAGAATTAAGTGTATATTTTCAATCCTCAGTTGGTTGAATCTGTAGAGAAGGATGCTGTGGATACGAAGGCCCAGCTGTAGATGGGGAACTAGGATAGCTCTTCTGCCTGCTTACACTCATGTTATTATACCTCTATTGCTATTTTTAAGAATTGGAGATCCCTTATAAAAGACTAGTGATAGCCTCCAGGGCAGGTAATAGATTGTGCGGCAGCACGACCAGATTTGTGCTCGTATACTCGTTCAACCCGTGTACTAGTTTTTAAATATGGTTTTGAGATTCAGTTGGCCTGTTTCTTGAAGATTGCAGGTCTTGTGGAATGGTTTAGTCATCTTGAACAAATATCCTTTGAGCAGGATGCTGGAATGTGTTACTTTCTCTGCAGAAGGTGAGGGTCATCTACTGAATGATGAGGTCATGAGTCCTCCGGTTCCCCAGAATGTGAGCCCTGGGGTCGCCAAGTGCTGTCTGCCTCTGGCATACTCTATTTCTTGGAATGGCCAGTCATCTAGGGCCATCTTACTCTCTCAGAGCTGTTGCAGCATCGACTCCCTAAAAATCCTTCAACAGATGTCTGTGTGGCAGGGGCTGGTCCCTGCTGGTTAGCCCTGGTATACCACCACTCCTGGCCACATCTAAGGTGGACCCAAGTGAGATGAGTTCTCTTGAGAGAAAAGGTTAGGTATTGTTTGATGAACATGCCCCAGTGTTCTCACTCAAGCCAAAGTTCAACAATTGAGTCTTTTCACAATAGAGCAAGTCTTATATTTCCTTATGTGTCCAAATTCAAATGCTGTCATAAAACTTTTTAAAATTTTTCCATGTATTTTTTTGTACCTTAATCATGCTGAATGAGAACCATTTTGATAAATCTTATCATGAAAATTGAGCTAGGTTTACCATGCTGAATGGCATTTATTTCACTCTCCATTCCTATTTGTTTCTCTCCCTAACTTAACTTTAGATCTATTTGCCCCTAACTGCAGAGAGGGGACATGGCAAGTGTCCCATGATTGCCTGTGTTAGACATCATTTCAAAACAACAAACAAATACAAATGATTCCTAGGATGAGGGATACCAGAATGAAAATTAATTTCAGTCTCTTTTTTCCCCATCATTTTGCTACATCTGTCTGCTATAATAATTAAACATTTTTGTTAACCCAGATTTTCACCAGCAACATAATGCAGAGTCTAGATCCTAGCTGTAAAAGTTACTTGCTGTAGGATCTCTGACAAGTTATCCAACCATCCTGTGCCCCAGTCTGTTGTTTGTGAAACAGTGATGATCACTTCTACCTCATAGTTTTTATGAAGGTAGAATGACTTAATTTGTATCAAGATCTTGAAACAGTGCTTATCACACAGTAAAACAATACATGTAAACTAGTATTAAAATTGTCTCCCTTGGTGAAAATCTATCAGACTCTTATATTTGCTGATTAGTATTATCTAGGGGAAGTGGTGGCTGTATGTGTTGGCTGGCTTCCTTTTTGTAATAATTAAAAAATTATTTTAAGGTGTTTCGTAGAGAAACAGTTGCCTTCAGCATTATCAGAAGGCACATGGCTGGCGCTGGTTATGTGTAGGGGGCAGCATGGCCGAGTTTATTAACCTCATGCAATTATTAACCTTGCATGGCTGAGTTTAGGAAAGTCCTTTGGGTGTGAGGGAGAAGGCGATGGCACCCCACTCCAGTACTCTTGCCTGGAAAATCCCATGGACGGAGGAGCCTGGTGGGCTGCAGTCGAGCAAAATGGAGGAGATGCGTTAAGGTGCTGACATAGCAGGACCTCAGGGCATGGTTGAAGACTGTTTGCCAGATGGTCCTGTCCCTGCCTATGCTGATGTGCAAAGGTGCCAGCTGGCTTTCCTGCTGTGATAATACCTCCATGGGTAACATCTTCTGATCCTTCCTATTCCTGTTTCTCTCTTCTCTCCAAACAACAAATGACTATAGATTTTGCCAGTTTTAAGAAGCTGAGATTTCTTGTGGTTTATTTTCTTAGTCAACTGAATAAATAGTGAGACCTTGGCATGTTTACCTTCTGTCACTAGTTTTACAACTTCTAGATCACATTCACAAAAAGCTTTATGTGGTGTGATTGACCTTGTGATGGGTGTATGGGTGGTTCTGTTTAAGAATCCATGCCTTTTCTCCGGAAGGTAAATAAACCACAGATTTGTGCTGAGTGACTGCTAAAAATATCTGGCCTCAAGATTGCTTTTTGATGGAGAATTGAAATCAAGCCCTTTGAATTTAACTCATGCGAATCCCCTCCTCCCTTTGACATTAATGAGGCAAGGATTTACATTTGCGGGTAGACTGATAAGAAAATACTAAGATGCTCTTAGAAAAGGTCTAAGAATGTTTGCAGTCATCTTCTTTCTCTGTCTAGACTTGTATGTTTAGTCTGTCATTGTACAGAATTATAGCCTAATTGTATGTGCCTAGAATACATCAGCCCTCTATGACAGCCAGTAATGAATGTGTTTTCAGCCCTGCTCCTAACCTTTGAAAGATAAAGCGCACAACTATACTTTCACTTGCATTTGAGAGGCTGACTTAACCCTCAGGGACCCTGTGATTTCTGAGGGAAAGCAGACGCTTTATCCGCCTGTTTTCCCTCTCAGCACACACACAGGTTCAGGCACTTGCCCACAGGCCCATCGGGCTCATCTTTTCTCATTGCATCATCATTCGAGATTATAGGAGGAATCCTGGTCTTAGAAGAAACCTGGCAAATAAAGAGCCTTATTTTTGTGGAAGTAACCAGACCTCTGTTTAACATCCCTTGAGGTCATTGCCGCCCGCCTGGGAAGGGGACTCCCATTTTAATGCAAATTGCTCGCCTTTCTCTGCTCACCCCCTGCCCTCAGCCTTCCCAGCCCCTCCTGCTCCATGCTCCCGCCCCAGTGCTCCCATTCACACGCTGCAGCAAACCTTGCCTGCTTGCCCCCACTCGCATTCCTTTGGAACCGTGAGAGGTCCAGACGTTCCGAGGAGGAGATCCAGAATTTGGTAGTGTATGCAGCACTAGGCGCTAATTCCTGTGAGGTTTACAATTGGCTCAGCTTTGAGATTTAGCAGTCGTTTATATTCATAGATCCTTAGAGTGCACATGATGTTCTCTTTCTGGTGCAGGTGTCGTCAGAGGGATAAAATGATGTTCTGTTGCCCCGTGCAGGCACCTTCATTCCGCAGGGTTGTTAATGAAGGCTTATTCAGACCATCCTAGAAATACCCATTCATCTCACTTTTTTTTTAAGTCAAAAGGATGCTTTACTCTGCTGGCTGTAATGGCTCTCGAGCGGTTCCTCATGAGCAATGTGGAGCCACTCAACACAGGCAAACACAGGCAGGAGGGGAGCAGAAAATTGGCTGCCTGGGCCCAGTAACCATTTGGGGGATCGTCAATAACCCCGCCATTAAATCTGACTAAGTGCATCCGAGAACAGCTGCTCCCGTCGCCCACCGAGGACGGCATCTTAACGCTGAAAGTCAGTGCTTTTGTCTTCATTCCCAGAGACCAGAGAGCCCTGGTGTTTTGCTAGGTTTGTTGTTGGGGTGGATGGGTGTTCGTTTGTTTTTTAAAGCTAGCCCCCACAGCCGGCAGCTCAAGCCCCTTCACTTTTTTACTGCTTGCTTTTGTGTGTTCTCCGTAGGGTATTTTGTTCAGCATTTATGAAAACAGGCTAGAAAGAATGGTGGAAGATGAGGAATAAAGCATAAGCTTTTTAAGCTTTTTTTAAGAAGAACATCTTTTTTTTTTTAAGAAGTCAAGTCATATTTTTGAGTGTTTATTAAGAAGCCAGGAATTGTAACGGGATCCACGGAAGAATTAGGTATCCCCACTGGTCATAATTTAGTTAGGAAAATAAGTCATTCACAGCTTAAAAAGAACACAAACAGTGCTTCCTTCATTTAACACGTGTGTGTGTGTGAGAGAGAGACACACACACGGAGGGGTGTGAGGGCAGATTTAGTCCAGTTCCTAAAGAAGAGAGAGGGTGAGAAATGGAGAGCATAGTAGGCATTGCATTTTGATTGTTCAACCATGGTTTAGTCACAGTGACAAAGGCTACCCAGGTACCAGCACCCCCACCCCAGCCGCAGCCCGAGCCTAATTAAATGTTACCCGGGCAACAGCAAGCATCCAGACGTCGTGCCCAGGGCTGAGGCCTTTGGTTTTCTCGGCTGCGGTCTCTGGGTGATTTCTATTGCATGTGAAGTCAGATTTCCTTGGTCCTCGAGAAATGTGAGCAAGTAAGTGTCCCTGGGGAGGAGCCCTTAAAAACGGACCACGGGGATGGGAGAGATGAACATCAACACGAGACGAAAATAAGGTTTTAATAAGCTGTTTCAACCAGTGTCAAAGACTCGCCTCCAGTCAGGACTGGTAAGGGGACTGCTGACCGAAAATGCAACCCTACCTATGATTTAAAAATAAAATTATCTAATTAATAATGAACACTAAGGCCCAGGGAAGGTGGCATTTTGTGGGAGGTTACAGCAGTTTCCCCAGTTAAAGCTTACGTCATTTTAAAGACACCAACTGAATTGCCTCTGAAAAAAAATTACTTTGTGCAGCCGGAGGGGTTGAGTTAAAATATGAACATCCCGAGGGCTGCCTGCATTTGGAAAGCCCTCTAAACCTGCCCTTTGCTGGCCCTTTCTTTCTTAATCAAACTGCTTCTCATTGGAGTCTGAGTAAGTGAGGCACAGTGGAGCATTTTGGATCAAATTCTTAGATTTCCTATTTGCGTCTCCCATGAACAGTTTGGGGAAGGGACAACTGCTCCCCTCAGGGGGCATTGCATCTTGGTTTGCCCCTAGGATGCTCCTCCATATAGATGATGCTTTTTGGTTGCTGAAGTGTCAGTCAATGGAAATGTCACATTTGGAGAAGTACTAGATAGCAATAAAACTGAAGATGAGATATTTAATAAATTCTGCATCTCAGGCTGATGACACTCTCTTGGTACAGAGCTCCTCAGTCTTGGAGCAGTTGTTTTCTGCTTTCTAAATTCTTACCTGGAGGTTAAGACCTGTGTAAAAGACCAGCAAAATAGGCGTGAAAACTGACTGATGGAACTCCTCCCTTTTAATGTTTGTGTGAATGCATGAGAGGAGGAGAGAGATGGAGAGAGGGATACCTTCTCGTAGGGCTTCCCAGGTGGCACTAGTGATAAAGAATCCACTTGCCAATGCAGGAGACGCAAGAGAGGCAGGTTCAGTCCCTGGGTTGGGAAGATCCCCTGGAGGAGGGCATGGCAACCCACTCCAGTATTGTTGCCTGGAGAATCCCGTGGACAGAGGAGCCTGGCGGGCTATAGTCTCTAGGGTCTCAAAGAGTTGGACAGGACTGAAGCAACTTAGCATACTGTAAAGTTGCATCCTGAAGCATGCACGCATACCTTATGTATTCTAATTGATTGGAAAAGAGATAATCTTTTCACATTATATGGTATGTCTTTTGGGAAGGTGCCCTAATATCAGCCAATCTGTCATTAAATATTTACGTGGTATTTCCTGCAGCAAGATGCAGTTCCAGTTCGTAGTTCTGCAGGCCATAAGAAGTGTAAGACTGTCCCTGGGACTTGTGTACAACTGAGCATGAAAATAAGATAAACAGAACAAGCTAGGGTATAATAATATGCAAATGAGACTTTTGCAAGTGAGACCCCTTCTGTAAATTTTTTTTGTTCAAGCTATTTTAAAAAATATACATGCATAAAAATATGCACTAAAATCATATTACCTATACAAATTGAGGCATAAGTACAACAGATCTAATGCAGTGGATTCCCTCTGTGATCAAGGAGTTTTGGATTCATACTGAATTAATTATACCCTATTTGGGAGCTACGTTTTAAGGCCTTTAATTATGAAAAGATTGAAAGTTTTAGGATTCTTCTCCTTCCCCTCAAAAAGATCCTGTGAGAACAGAACTGCTGAACAGAATGTAAAGGCTTGGTTTCAAGATTGTCTTCATCTTTGAGAGCTGGAAAATTATCCATTGGCAGACTCAAGCCACTTGGGAGAGATTGTGAAAGTGAAAGGTTTTATGGAAATAAATCTGAAGTGATTGGTTCACTGCCCCAGGCCAGAATGGACAGTTCTGAGAGAGCAGGGAGAGAGCAGGGAGAGAGCAGGGAGGGGATGTCTGTTGTGAGCCGCTTCCCAGGACCAACCCCTGACCTCCCACCTTGACCGAGTCAGCGGTTCTGGGCCACACCTGAAGTTACCGTTGCCCAAGTAGCTCTCTGAAAAGTTGCCGTGCAGCCTTTCCCTTTCTCGAAAAGCTAAGGGGCCAGACTAGACTGGGGCTTTCCAGGTGGTTCAGTGGTAAAGAATCTGCCTGCCAAGCAAGAGGCACTGGTTCAGTCCCTGGGTTGGAAGATCCCCTGGAGAAGGACATGGCAACCCATTCCAGTATTCTTGCCTGGAGAATCCCATGGACAGAGCAGCCTGGTGGGCTACAGTCCATGGGTCACAAGAGAGTCTGACACGGCTTGGCGATGAAACAACAAAGACTAGATTAGGGAATCTGAAGCTTTGTTCTGTCTGCCGTTAGTTCTGTAAAACTCTAATAGAGAGCCAGCAGGAAAGAATTTCAAGGTGAAGTAAGCCTGAGAATTTATAGCAGATCTTATTTTTTGAGGAGCCATAAAGTATGTAGCTGCATGTCAATAAACTTGTTCAGTTTTGTATAACCGTAAATGTCCTTTCTTGTTTGACCTGTCACTTCTGCTGTGAGTGTTTCCCAGGGATCTTGATTTCTGTAGAACACAATTTGGGAAAGGATGGACTAAGTGATCTCTGAGTCCCTTCCAGATTTCATATTCTGTGACTCATGAACTTTTACTAAATTGTCTCTACTCTGAAATGTAGAAGGGAACTTGTCCTATTTGCTGTTTAGCTTAAAATGGTTTTTAATCCAGGTTTTAAAATGTCAGTGAAAGAATTTAGTTTAGAAAATCTGCCTGTTGCATCTGCTAGGTTTATTCATTTTTAGGTGAAGATACACAGCTTTATGACACTTCAACTAATTTCCCAGTTTGTGAATTCTTGGCCCTTGGTTTTTCCCATCTGTCTGTACCTTGCCGGACAGACCCAACAAGACGGAACTTAATTGTGTTTGCACAGTGCCAAACACCTGCATGGAAAGTATTTCAAAAGTCAAATTCTTGAGTGTGTTGTCTACGTAATGCCAAATGGGAAATAGCTGCATTTTTTCCCATTAAAATTAGAATTTCCACATTGATGTTTGGTGCTGTATTGAGCTTCAGATTATTTTCTTATTCGCACATCTTTGGGAGGAGGCTGAAGACTAAACCTCCTGAGTTCTGGAGATCATCTCTAGGTTGTGTGTGTTAAAAGCGCCAGGGACCTTGTTTGTTCTGGATAATTGAGGATGGCCTGCATTTTAATATGCATGATCAGCTATGCATATCTTGTCCTGTGAACCATCAATTAGCACAATACAATTTCACAAGTCAGTGCATGCAGATACGAACACCCTTGGGAAGCAATGCTCAAATCATTACTGACAGTGTACAGCTTGCATACAGGTAATCATGATCAGAAAGCCATGATTATCCTGAAGGAGAAGTGATTTTTATGGTAATGTGTCATGTGGTTGACTCTTGGTATCTAATACCTTTGAGGTAACAATTTCAGTTTTAACCTCTCCCTAATTCGATCATGTTTGCAAAAAATGTTTAATTCATTCCCTATGACCTACATGTAATTATTATTTTTACAACAAACCTTATAGAGTGTTCTAAACCCAAATGAAATTGTCTTTGTACCAAAAACATTATTGATAATATCTCTATGGATGAGAAGAATGGTGGTGTGGTTAATCAAATATTCTAGGTAAGAGAGACTTGCCAATAATTCCTTATATTCCAATAATAAGAAAAGATTTTACTTTTTTTGTTGCAAATTTTAGAATCTAATTATACAGTCCTTTCTTTAATATATACCCTAAAATGTATCTAGAATTGACTTAGAATTCCTAAACCAAATTTGTTTCCTTAGCTCAGGATATTTTTAAACTATTCATTAAAAACATGCACTTAGAAATCTGTTGTTCCCTTTTCTTTCTGATTATGGTGATATTTTCAAAGGGAGTTTTAAATAACTGTTGTACTTTGGGGGCATATATTAGTATTTTACTGAAGCAAAGGCCACGAGAGTTGCACTTACACAAGAGAACACACTTTGCCTCCTACTTGGAAACCAAACTCCACACACTCTGGGTGAGCTTTCCTTAGATGATTTGGGAGGGAAACACTAGTGGTCACTGCACTGTCTGCATAGGGGTGTGCTGATTAGAAGCAAGTTCTTGTTACTGAAACATTAGTGAGCAAACCTTTTACGTTGAGTTGTCCAAATGGACACCTCAATACTAATATAAAACAGCGATTTCCCTGGAAGTTATACTGATTCTTGAAAAGAGTCGTTGATTCTAAATATTGAAGTGGAACTCCGAATTGCTGTCAAGAAAGAAGGGGAGGTGGAGAGAGGATGGCAAACTTTAGGTAGCTTAAAAAAAATGTGATTTTGCAAAATACACGCTAGCCCACTGCATTTACATTGCCCTGTTACATATACAACCACTCCACTCCTAAGTCCTAACCATTTTTCCTTTCTGCTTCCTGTGTCTCATGATTCAAAAACATGATTTTTTAAATACAGAACTGTCTTCTCCATTATACCATTTTCCTCCTAATGAGCTAATAAACACAAAAACCAGACCAAGTAAAGGAAATGAGAAGTGAGGTAATTTTTAAAGGCTTAATGCCTGTGCTTTAAGGTTATCCAAAATAGCTTTAGATCCTGGGAATAGACAGCTTGCGCAGCTAAGGTTGTGTAACATTTATATGCACGCATGTAATTAATTACATGTGTGCGGCTTCCCAGGCGGTACTAGTGGTAAAGAACCCGCCTGCCAATGCAGAAGACATAAGAGATGTGGGTTCAGTCCTGGGGTTGGAAAGATCCCCTAGAGAAGGGCATGGCAATCACTCCAGTATTTTTGACTGGAAAATCCCATGGACAGAGGAGCGTGGCGTGCTGTAGTCCACGGGGTCACAAAGAGTTGGACACGACTAAGGTGACTAAGTATGCACACAGATTTGCTTTTGTATTATTTGAAAAACATCTTTTCCATTTAAAGACACATGCCAACAGCCAAATAAATGCCTTTTAGTGAAAAAGTGACTATTTCATGGGGGTTCACCTCCTTTACTTCTATTTTATCAGCTTCTATTGTTTTGTCAGCTTCTATTATTTTATCATCTGTATCACTCAAGCCTTTTTTCCCAATCTAGTATCATCTGTTTCCCCAGTTTCCCTTTTCTTTTTCTTCCCCTTTTTCCTAATATGCCCCTCTCCAGTCTCCAATCACAGTCTTCTTTTCTACCAGTAATGCTGGTATGAGTTATTTTAAAACATCTAACAAGATCATTGTCTTGAAAAAAGCACTGTGTATTCGTTATACATATTATTATAACATGTCTTTTTTTTTTTAATTATTTTATATGTAGAAGAGACTATTTGGAGTCTTTGGAATAACATTCCAGCAGATAAATATAAATGAAATAATTTGGCAAATTAACTCACTCTGGGGTCATCTAGAAATATGATTCTGTCATCAGATGGAAATTTCTGTTGTTGGAATCCTTTAGGCAGCAAATGGATTTTCTATGCTTAGTAAGCAGACTCATCAAAAATATGAAACCAGTTGTTAAAAAACAAAACAAACAAAAAAACCCAAGCTTCAACTTACAACTTAAGAAGAATGGAAAGAAAACCAACCAAGCAAAAAAATGGACTTTGACTGAAAAAAATGGAGACCAAAGGCCTTGAGCCAAGTAATTGTAGGGCTAGATTTTTAATCTTTCAGAATTCTAACTTTTCAGAGATGGCTTTTCCCCAATTACAATTGACTGATAAGAGAAAAGGAATGCAATTATGTCATAACCTCAGAACTAAGGCGGCCTTACGCTCATGTCCCTTAGTAAAGAACCACGAAACAGTGCCTGGCACATCGTACTGGCTTAGTGTGACAGTGATGAAGAGGGGCCATGGGTTTGAGAACCTATAATTAGCTCTTAGATTTGAAGAATGAGCTGTATAAGAAATCTGAAAATTTGTAGTGATTGCAATTTATTACAGATTTCCTTTAAATATTGAGGTATGGCAAAACGTTTATTTATGAGCTATTGGTTGCTTTCAGAAACTTGGTAGCCTAGAAGCTCTGGTTAACAGTGTCTTGAGAAGCAACAGACAGAATCTTGGAGGATGGAAGTGGGGGACAGAAAATGTGTTCCAATCCCAGTTTTACTGCTAAGTTCACTCCAATACTCTTGCCTGGAAAATCCCACGGACAGAGGAGCCTGATGGACTGCCGTCTATGGGGTTGCGAAGAGTCAGACACGACTGAGCGCCTTCACTTTCATGCATTGGAGAAGGAAATGGCAACCCACTCCAGTGTTCTTGCCTGGAGAATCCCAGGGACGGGGGAGCCTGGTGGGCTGCCGTCTATGGGGTCGTACAGAGTCAGACACGACTGAAGCGACTTAGCAGCAGCAACAGATTGTGCTACTGTAGACAAGTTCTTTAGCATTTATGAACTTCAGTTTCATTATCTCTAAGATTACTTTTATGCTCAGTACTTGTAATATAATACCAACCCATAGTGAAAAGGAGTGATTTATATATTTAAAAAAATGGTGTGCCTGCTAAGTTGATATGCATAGCTAATGTGTAAAGCCAAGATGTGGTGTTAGTATAAAGTCCTTTGGATACAGTAACTTGCTTGGCTGAGCAGTGCAAGAAAACATATTGTTGTTGTTTAGTCACTAAGTTGTGTCCTACTCTTTTTAACTCCATGGACTATAGCCTGCCAGGCTCATCCAGTCCATGGAATTTTCCAGGCAAGAATACTGGAGTGAGTTGCCATTTCCTTCTCCCGGGGATCTTCCTGACCCTGGGATCAAACCCACATCTCCTGCATTGACAGGTTCTTTACCACTGAGCCACCTGGGAGACCCTCAGTCTATTCATTTCACAAACAGATGTTGCTTGTCTGATGGGGCTGGTTCTGTGTCAGATACTAAGGTTAACAATAGTAAGCAAAATAAATAAATCCACATCTCCTACAGGGTCTCCCATGGAGCTCTCAGTCAAGGTAGGGAAGCAGGTATTAATCAGTCGTATAAATATGTATCACAATCTGTGCTGAGTACCAGGGAAGAGAAGATGGTGCTATACAAGTATATAAAAGAGGAAATTGACCTATAAGGGGAAAGTGAGAGAACTGTAGAGCTAAGATTTGTGATGAATGCTCTTTATTTTATATTAAACATTAGACACTGTATTTATCTTTCCATTTGAATGCAACATTAGCAATTGAGCCTAGTTTTACAAGTTCTAGAGTATACAGATATTTTTTAACTTTCACGGAGGTCAATGTGAGGTTACCATAACACATTTGTTAAGAATAGGAACAATTAAATAGACATGATTTTAAAACGTTTCTATGAGGGTATTAACATTCTTATATGGATTCCACTACTTTGAGTTAAGAATGAAAATAAGAGGACACTATCTGAATATTCACTGACCTCTTAAAAGCATGGGCTTAATTACAGGTTTGCTGGGCTGCAAAAATCCCCATGAGAGGAAACTGAAGCAACTAAAATTTCTGAATCAGAATTTGAAGATTTGTGTTACAAAATAATTATGGTTCCTGGGTCCCTCTGGAACATCCTTCATATACATGGTGCTTAGAGGGTCACTCACTACCGTCTTCCCAGCATCTTCCCTGTGCTTCCTTGAGGGATCCTCACCTAGTATTTGCAGGGCTGAGTTAGGCCAGGCATCTCTTACTGATGTTTTCTTCTCTTATCTTTTTTTATTTAGATCAATTATAAGTAGCTTTCTTGCATCACATATCTGATCATTTGTCCTTTACCTTCTGGTTTCAATGTCCACTTCTCTTGCATGGCAATTACTATCCCTTGGCCCTACTATAGGAAGTATCTAAAATCTCAACTTTTATGTATAAAAATAATTTTGCTTTAACCTGGAGGATATGACCATATCAAATCATCCATGTATTACTTGAAACCAGTGTCCCTTATTGGGAAAAATAAAACCTGACTTTTTTCATTAAGTCTAGTATAGAACAGGTTTTCTTTTTTATATAGGATTTTCTGCGACGGTATTAAAAATTCAGTTGCATGCAGATTAACTCTCTTAGTCATGTGTTTACTCCCAAATCTTGGCTAGTCTTCTGATGCTATCTGAAATTAAAATATGTTGTAAAGAAATGTTGAGACAGAAATATTTTTTGTTATTTATTTTTTCTGACATGCTCTTGAACCCTTTCAGACCGCAGACTTTGGTCTTTATTCAGGTGCAAAGTTCTTTTCCATATCGCCTGGTCATTGTCTCTGTTCCTGTTCTGATTTCAGCCTTAAGAATATATATAATTCTTACAACATTAATAGTATAACTTCTGCTTATCCTCTGTCTCATAATTTTCTCTTTGATCTTTTCCCACATGTTCTAGAACACCTCACATTTGCCTTGTACATCACGGTCAGTGTTCCTGCAGGATTTGTTCTTCCCTTTATTGCCGATTTAATTTCTGCTGTTGCATTTTATCTTTCCCAGAATTCTTTTGTTAATTCCACTGGCTGCTTTTTCAGTCTCTACCTATAACTCAGCCCACTCTTATTTTTATTGTTCTCAGTCATCTCACAGAGATGGTGTCTGCCATCTTTGTGCCGAGTGTCATTTTCTAAAATTTTATTTGGTTCCCTATGGAAATTCATGTTTAGAGATGTTTTCCACCAAGCCTCAAGACACTGCTCCTTTTTTCTTGTGCTGTAGTCTTCTCAAAGGTCCCATTTTTTTCTGTTTATTTTCTTCTTCTTATAACACAAAGACAGGTCTGTCGAGGCACAGCATTTGCTAACAGAGGGTTGCAGAGACTCCTCAGTGATCCCCACTGCCCACTTGGGTGCTGGCAGTTGCACCCTTCCATAACTGGACCCTGGAAGTCGGGTTCAAGTGCATATTCCCACTCTGTGTTTGTGGTCCAGCGTGTGACATGGGATGCAGGCCTAGGAAGTGATGATGTGTCTTTGCTGTCAGAGCTTCTGCCTCTGATCGAGAATTAGATGGGACCTGCGGTTCTGCTTTGTACAGGTAAGATGTGAGATCCACCGTGCACAGCATGGGCTCCTCTGAGTTCTTCCTCTCTTTGCTTCTACTTGTGAGTACTTTTCCTTAGAAGCATTTCAGCTCAGGTTGTAATGCAGGTTGGCGATAGTTTTCTTCCCCTAGTCTCTGGAATTCTGAAGGTGCAGAGCTAGAAGAGGTGTAGGGAGTGGGGGGAACACAGGTATTGGTTACCGTGCAGTAAGGGACTGAGACTCCTTTTACTGGGCTTTGCCTCCTAGACTTAGGGGCAGATATTGAAAGAGCGAGTCCAGTAAAATGGTGAAGAGCAGAAACTCAGGAGCTGGAGTGCCCAAGTTCAAATCAAGCTCTACCTCTTGCTTTAGTTCTTTGTGCCACAGTTTCCTCATCTGCAAACCTACCTTTAGAGGATTTATGTTCTTCGTCTATAAAGATGATTTATGAAAATTTGGTGGTATTAGGGTATGTAAAGCATTGAAACGGTGGATGGAACATACTAAGTGCTCTACAAGTGTTAGCTATTGTTGATAATATTAATATGTGCTGCTCAGTAGCTCAGTCATGTCCAGCTCTTTGCAACCCCATCTGCTGTAGCCTGCCAGGCTCCTCTGTCCATGAGATTTCTTAGACAAGAATACTGAAGTGGGCTGCCATTTCCTTCTCCAGGGGATCTTCCCAACCCAGGGATTCCTTCCGAACCTACATCTCTTGCGTTTCCTGCATTGGCAGGTGGATTCTTTGGGTATTGTTCAAGAGTGTCGGAAAATGTGCATTTCCGTTCCCTTTGGTGCAGTTCCCCTCCTCCCACTGAACCCCTCTATCCCCCAGCCTTTCGGCACATGGCCATCCATCTCTTTAAATCGCCATGGCCAATTTTCTGATTTTATATATTTTCATGAATGTTTCCAAAATTCATAAATTTGCATAAGGATATATCAGACATTTTTGCTACCACATTAACCCACCAGCCTTCATAACTCCAACTTAATAGTTTAGTGATACCGTCTTCATTTGTGAAAATCTATAATGCATACAGGATGTGGTACCATTTTGTTATCTTGGATACTTCAAAATCATATTTTAAAGACCGAGTTGTACATGTCATTTGTACAAAACATATTCTCTGGTCAGCTTGCTTTGTGCTTGCTGTGTGTTGTGTATGGGGTCGGGGGTGGGGGCTGGTCTCCTGTCCTCCACTGCCCCCCGCCCCCTCCAGGCAGGCGTGGCGAGTTGACTGGGTCCCTCCTAGGAAGATTTTCTTTGTTTTTTTTTTTAAGCACTTTTAGCTGAAAATTACTTTTAAAAAAATACTAGTATAACATATTTGGTAAAGTGAAATATTGGTTTAGAGTACAAAATATATATACGTTATTTAGAATGAGAATGGTATGCTGTTTATCATGAAACCAATCCTTTCATGCTTCCACAAATCCTAATAAACTTTTTCTATGGCCTGGGGGGAAGTAAAATTTTTGTTAACGATTAATGCTTTTGATCTGCTGTTTAAGGAAATGAACTAAAAATGTTAGCAGGAAAAGCTGATTCGTTTTTATGTAATGTTCAAATGGCCTGTAACATTTGCTACTCTATAAAATCTACAGTATAATTCCAGCATGATTTGTTTGGGCTTATGAACAGAGAAGCCTGGCAGGGGTTGCAGAGTTGGACACGACTGTGCAACTAAACAACATGGTTTCTTTATAATAGTATCAGTTCTGTATACTTGACGTTCCCTAGAGCTAAATATTTTTATCCTTCTTTAATCAGGGCTTTATACACTTCAAAAATTTATATAAATCCCTCTCTTCAGTTTGTAGACAATCCCTTCCTGCAATTTCTAGCTTCTGCCAAAATCTTGGTGGTTTTTTTTTTTTTTTTTGGTCACTACATGAAAACCTTGTGAATTACAGCTTTCTTTTTTTACCTTTAGACTCTGCATGTCTGTGAGTGAGAGTTTTATGTCCGTACATGTTGTCTTTTGTGACACTCCAGTATGACTCGACTGAACCAGAAAAATGCAGTTTTCTTTAAATGTTCATGTGGGGACAAAAAGTTTGCATCAGAAAATCAAGCCTGAATCCGTAACCCAGGTAGTGCTTTGATTTCTGCTGCTTTTACTGTTGTCCCAGCAAGACTTCATGGGCCCCATTGTATTCCCAGAGAGGGCCCAGTGGGAAGGGCTTGCCTGCACCTCAACAGCCGCCTCCCTCACTCTGCATATTAAGCCTGTAATTACAGCAGACAGTACATTTGTCCCCGGCTTCTGTGGGATGATGTCATTGCCTGTCAAACAGGGGATTAGCATGAAGAGAGAAATCGTACTGACATGTTCATTTTCATTAAGAAGAATTTGGTTTTGCTTCATTTTGTTAACAGGAACTGTTATTTCATAGGAGAAATTTTTTAAAAGGAGAAAAAAAAGAAAAACTTGAGACCGTAGGAGCGGACATAGGCTGACTGCATGAATGGGAGTGTGCTCAGTAGCACTGCTCTATCAATTAGTGAAAGAGTCTGGGACACAAAGCATGCCTGGGAAATCTGCTGCTTTTCTTACCAAAGCAGAATATCATTCTTCTCAAAGCTCACAATGGCCTGGCCCTGGCTGTAGAAAATGTTCCTGGAAAAAAAGGAAGCAAAGACTGTGGCTGGAGCTGAAAGGGTATGCAGGCGGCCGGTCCCACCCACGTCTGAAATGTTCCCCTTTTTCATGATGGCATTGATCAAGGATGTCTTAAAGTCTCGTTCCTTACATCTTAGGGGAAAGCTTAGTTCTCGGCCCATGTGGAAAAAATAAATAAATCAGTCAGGGAGAGACCTGTTGTGAAGGATGCTTTGGTCCCAGAGCTGAGACCATGGAAGAACATAATTTACATCAGTCATTTCCAATGCCTCCAACAAAAATAATCGTAGGAAGAAAATCATGATCAGACTTGAGAATGAGAGTCCTTTCTTCTTTTGGAGCAAACTACCGATAATCTGCATCAGGAAAACTGGGTTCAAGTGCCAGCTCTGGATTTTACTTAGCTGTGTGACCTTGGGTGACTGAGTGGCTCTGGGCCTCAGTTTGCTCATCTGTACAGTGGGGTTACGTAGCAGTAGTACCTACACCTTTTAGAGTTGTGCCCGGTACCTTTGGGCTGTTTTTCATCTCCAAGAATGATTTCCTTTCAGACGATAGTTCTGAGGTGACCTTATTCACCAGTGACTAGAGGAGGCAGCCTCCTCTTTTCCTCTCTCACCCATTCTCTCAGTGCCTCAGACCCAGACTTAGATTCTCCTCAGTCGAGAGTCCCTCCCTGGAGCGCGGCCCAGGAGCTGTGAGACTGAGGAGGTCGAGGGTCCCTGGATTAGATAGGCGCTGGAATTTCAGTCTTTGAATTTTGCCAAAGCATTGGAAGAATTTTGAAAAGTTCCCACAGATTTTTCTTGGGAGTTTTTCAAACCCTTAGAGTGTTTCTCAGTTTTCTATATTTGGACACCAGAATTTTCTTAGCATCCATTTTCTTTGGAACAGAGTCCTCCTGTGAAGGAGGCTGAATCCAGTCCAAATCAGGCCTGCTGGCCGAGTGATAGTTTTCCATCCACGTTGCCCTGGGGCCTTCCCATTTTCATTTTTATCTTGCTTTGAAAGGCCACTGGTAAGCTAATTCTCTTTTTTCATCGGACTTTTCAGGTTCAATTACCTAGCTGATTGTTGCTTGTTAGAATGATACTTTAGAAGCAAGATCCTGAACCACACTTGACTTTGAGATGTATGTAGTAGTAGTACCGCTGGGTTGGACCAAAAGTCTTCAAGGTCAGTGTGTTCAACTGTCTTGATTGGAAGGGAATCTAGATGTGCCAAGCTCTGTGTGAGTGTTCTAGAAAAATATCAAGTCACCTGTCCTGTCGCCCTTGTGTGGAATGAGAGGAAGGGAGAGGACACCGACTTTGCCTGCAATGTAAAGTACCAGTTACTGCACTAGACGTACCTGGGTACCAGTGCTCTCGATTTCCCGAGTTCCTCTCCTGAACTTATGGAACTTTGCCATTGTTACCTCCACCCCCCACCTCCAGTACTCTTGGATTATCTGAAATGCACGACAGTGCTCTTACCACAAGTTACCTGAATGTAAATGGAATTCATAGGAGACGTATTACAAGTAGGAAATTGGCAGTTGCTCTTGGAAGCTGAAATTCCTCTCTCTAGGTGGCAAGATGCTCTTTTCCTGGGTGGCTGGGGGGGCAGTTGGATCATCTTCCCAATGTGTTATGGTGTCTGTCCTCTCCAAGCTCTCAGCATGGTGCTGTCCTTAGACTCATCTGTGGGTTTGGTTCTCTAGGATAAATAGCTGTTATACACCCCACTGCCCCCACCTCCCCAGACCTCATAGCTGAGGTGGTAGGAGGAAGGAAACATTCTCAGTTACCCCAAATCAGACCTGCTCTAATGTTTTGTTCTCTGTACTTAATTGTTGGCCAGACACTCCCTTCCCTTCCAATTAGAGGATGTTCTTGAGTTGTTTTGCATTCTCACCTGATTATAAACTACAAACTTACAGATTTTGTCTACTGAGTCCAAGTCAGTCTACAAGAAAAATCTTGTCCATAGTTTGCTAAGATGAGTGAATAATACATAAATTTTTTTGTTTCTTGCAAAAGCAATAAACATTTATTTTCTTAGAAATATATGAATTTGGTTTTGCGTATTTTACATTCAGTCATTACACATTGTAGAGAGATTCAGATTTCTGCATCTTCTCCCACCCAAAGCACTGAGTACTTGGGCTGTTACTGCAGGCTGTGTCTGTGACGCACCAAATCAGTGAGGTTCTTAGACTGACTGGCATTTTTGTTTACATCAGCATTCTCAGGTTGAATGATAGTTCACAGTTCCACAGAGTCAGTTCAGTTCATTCATTAGGATGTCTTTTTACAAAGAAGCTTTTCCATTTATCTTCGTAGAGGTGTCAGACCATTTGGTGATAGATCCTGTAGCTTGGCTGTTGACCTCCATGCATAGGAGTAAAATCAATGACTTCTTGGTCCTCTCATTTAAGTAGTTGGTCATCTTGACAGGCTGTTTCTGTAGAATCTTGGGAGAGGATTGTATTTCACAGATCAATTTCCTTGGGGAAACTTACAGGCAACAGACTGTGCTTCCATAACTGTGGCTTTGCAAAAGCCACACATTTGACCTTATTTTCCATTTGAATTACATGAAAACCTTCTGATCTTGAATTGGTAAGACTCATGTTTATCCAAAATGAAGTAGCAGCATCTTCCCTTAACTAACTTGGCCAAATCAAGCCTATATTAATTTTAAGTGATCTAGAACTAGTACATATCATGGTGTAGGAGAAAAAATAATAAGGCCACGTCTTTCCATTCATCTAATATTTAAATTTGGGTTTTCAGTTATCATGATTCCTTGTTGTAAAACAAGGGGTATATACTTGTGTCTAAAATTGACTCCAGAGATGGCTTTGAGATGGTTGAGAACTAAACTTCGCTTTCTCTTAATAATAACTAATATGAGTCAAAGCCTTTTCTGTCTAAGTGAAGTAACTTTAAAAATATTTAGTGAACAAAGATTTAGTCATAAGATCCACATGTATAAAGTGTCGTAAATCACTTCAGTCCACCATTTGCCTTTTGTTTCCAACCCTTTAATAGAATCAGCATGGAAAAAGCATTAACTCTGCATCCTATCTTGGAAATGTGGAGAATTGCCCTCTATTTTGTTTTGTTTTTTACCAGCAGGTGGCATGAGTTATTGCTATGCTGGTGACAGTGTAAAAACCAATGTGTCTTGTTACTTTAAATTATTTAATAATTAAAAGTGATTCCCAATTATTTGCTTGAAATAGTCAAAATTTAACATTCATATTATATAAAAAGCTTTTACAAATTAAAAGTAAATCCTTAAATTTCAGTAGAGAAATGGGTAGATAAGAACAGTTTAAACACATGTACACAGATACACAGCAAGGGGTAGAGGAGGGTCAAGAAAAAGTGAGATTAAAAAAAGACCAGTAACATAAAATAAGGTAAAAAAGATACTCCACCTCTCCATCAATTAAGAAACACAAACCAACACAAGGTACAACTTTTTAACCTATAAATTGTAAGGCTTTACTCATGATTGGCAAAGATGATAAGATAGGCTTCATATTCTGTTATTTGGATGTAAATAACCTCTCTGGAATGGAATTTTTTAATATATATCTAGAGTCTTAACAGTGCTCACACCCTTTACTTAGTGATTCCCTATAGGAATTTTTCTATGAAAAATAAACAGAGATAGGCATACACACACATACAAAAAAAAAAAAAAAACTGCGTAAAAAGATGCTTACTGCCACATTATGTGTGTGAAAAGCTGGAAAAAACCCCCAAAGTTCTCAATAATAGTGAACGGTGTCCTGAATATTGAGTCATCAGTAGGATGCAACACTTGGTCCATTTTATAAAGCATATGTTTAAAGAATCTTTAGTGATGTGTAATGGTGAGAACACGACTGAAGCGCCTTCACAAGCAAGGAAGCAAGCAATGGTGAGTGAAGAGTTCAGGATGTATGAACTTTTTTTCAGTTTGATCACAATTTTGTGTGGAAAGAATTTTTGTATATCCATAGACAAAATACACTCAGTTTTTTAATATGGGTAATCACTGAATAATGGGTCAACAGAGTATGTTGATTTTCTTCCTTATCCTCTACTGTATTTTTTACATTTTCTACCATGGATACATGGTATTTTACAGTCACTAAAACAATTTTCAAAAATGGTAAGCCTGGCATTGGAGACACGAATCACTGTTGCTTTTGTGATTCTCCTGGAAATGAGATTCAATAGTAAGTTATGTGTCTGGGGAAAATAGAGCTCATTTGAGTTGGAGGTTGGAAAGCTCTTACAAACACTAACCTCAGAAACCTCAAACGAGTATGTAGTGGAATAATGACATAGCACGCAAAGCCACAGATGTCAGTGTGAGTTAAGGAGTTTAGAGTAAATATATAAAACAGCCACGAGAAGAAAAAACTCACTAATCTCTTCTCTCCTGCTCTGGCAACCTCTAGGGTCAGTCTGTGCCGCTGTATTTAATCTGTATCAAGGTGCATGGCCCTTGGGCTGGGAACTGGAGGCCTGGCTTCTCCTTCTGGATGCTCTGCTAATACATTTTGTATTTAACCTTGGGCAGGTCACCAGACTTTGAGAGCTTTTGAGTTTTCTTCCAGGGCTGGATATTGATTCCTTTTTGCAGTTTGGCAGTTTTGCAGTTTGTTATACAGTTTTGAGCCCCATAAGGTGAGTCTCTTGTGGTGTCTGCTCAATGCTGAGACAGATTGAGGCCCCTTTAGGGTCACACCCTTGAATCCGATGCCTCTGATGTAATCCTGGTCCTGTCATTTTTGAATAAGTTACTATGACATAAATCCCCCAGAAGGATTGAAGTTGAAGTTAAACAAAAAAAAAAAAGGCAGTTTAACTCTCTCTTGGAGCTCATAAACTGAAAGCAGAGATATGTCACAGAATGTGAACCAACCTGGTATACTTTAATGATATATTTTTTTACTTATGTAAAAATTCAGGTTTGCAGACTGGAAGACATAGAGAAAAGATTTGTGGTTGCCAAGGCGGGGAGAAGGAACGGGGAATGGATAGACTGAGAGTTTGGGACTAGCAGATGCAAATTATTACATACAGAGTGGATAAAGAACAAGGTCCTATTGTATAGCACAGGGAACAATGTTCAGTATCCTGTAATAAACAATAAGGGAAAAGAAAACTTTGAAGTTTGCAATTATCATCAAGTTAATATTCATCCCAACAGTGGTCGAGGTGGTTTTAGAATTGAGACTTTAGGGGCACCAGATCTGCACGCAGTAAGCACACTGGTGCGTAAGGAGCACCCAGTGCCAGAGATTTTATTGTTTAACCCAGACAAACTTATATTCAGAGACATAGAGGAGTGTTCTATAGACTTCTACTTTAACCACAATATAAAAAATATGTGGAGACCGACGTGTACATATAAAATTAAAAATAATAAAATTCTCACAAGACAATACCTGTCCTTCCTATTTGCAGTGTGTTAGGGTATTTATCACGTTATTGTATTCTATTAAAAAATACTGGTTGGTGAATCACAAATGTGATTTCCTGCCACACTTAAGTATTGCACACTTCATTTGGAAGAACACAGGTATTATAGAACTTTTTAAAGAGGTGCCCAGGATGGAGAGAAAAACTGTTAACTATCCTTGAGTATTATTAAATACCACTAGCAAATTTCTTTGCAGAGAAAATAAGGAAGGAAAATAGATCCTTTCTGTATTAAGCTCCTTGTGACGAAATAAGGACACGAATAACATGGAAGAACATGTTAAAGAGGGAGTTTGCACAGATCCAGTAATTTTCAGGTGAGAAGAATGCATCTGAAAAGAGGTTAAAATGGTGCTTATGGAAGCAATGACTTTTTACCTATGCAGGTGATAGAAATTGCCACCAACTTTAGACAGCTAGGGAAAAGAAAAAGGCTGAGATCTCAGTGGTCCTGGCTTTGTTTCTAGTGTCCGTCTGGTTCTTTTTGCTTTTTGTCTCAATCCCAATGGAGCGTATGGGCCCTTGTGATTGAAAGGGTGACACAATTAACCAGCTCTAGGCAGCCGCTCCTGGGGGGTGGGGGAAGTACACTGTCCGACTTCCGTCTGCCTTCTGGACCGCTCAGTTACTGGGGGGCGCACGTGACGTCACGTGCCTTTTCTGGTGTCTGTGTCTCCCAGGGCACCCTCGGCCAGTGTGGTGGGGAGTACCGTACATCCCAGGGATCCACGCCCACCATGTAACTCCCAGCCCTTTCTTCCTGTACACCCTCCTCCTGTCCGTTAACTTTTTTCCTGCTTTCCTCTCATCTTTTCCTTTGATTTGCTGGTGGCACTGGTGACCATGACATAGCTCAGAGCATGACCATTAAGGCTGAGCACTTGTGACCCAGGACTCCAGGATGTAAGTGGTTGGAGGTCTTTGCACAGGACTTGGTAGCCACAAGTCTTTGATTTTTCACCAGCTTTTTTTTTTTTTTAATATATATTTTATTGAAGTATAGCTGACTTAACAATTTTTCAGGTGCAGAGCAAGGTGATGCAGGTATCCACATACACATAGTATTTTTCAGATTATGAGATGCTGCCTAGCGTTCCCTGTGCTACACAGGAAACCTTTGTTGCTTGTTGCATACCTATTTTTTAAATTAGAAATCTAGTATTTTCTAAAATATAAATTATACTGACTATTTGGCCACAATGTGAAGAGCTGACTCGTTGAAAAAGACCCTGATGCTGGAAAAGATTGAGGGTAGGAGGAGAAGGGGGTGACAGAGGATGAGATGGTTGGATGGCATCACTGACTCAATGGACATGAGTTTGAGTGAACTCCGGGAGTAGGTGATGGACGGGGAAGCCGGGTGTGCTTCTGTTCATGGGGTCTCAAAGAGTTGGACATGAGTGAGTGACTGAATGACAGCATCAATTTATATATATGTATACAAATGCTTCAGTAGGTTTTTAATGGTCTCTGATGCCCAGTTAGAAACAGGTGAAAAGTCCTGAATTCAGAGCCCTTGTCCGGGGCATTTTATCAGCAGGCCAGCCCAGTCTGTGGCCAAACGGGTCTCTTGAAATCATTAATGCATCAAGCAGGGACCAGTAGCCAGACTGACCTTTCCCACCCGAGGCCTGCCTGGAGCTTGGAAAAGTGAAGCTCTTTCCTGTATGAGCCACCCCCAACTCCCCACTCCGCATGACTCAGAAAGCTTGAAGGTGCCCTAAAATGACTTTCTCCATTGAGCTCAAGAAACATTGTGTAGGATCAGCCTGTCTGAAACTCCTTATATGGAGAGGTTCTGAGACTCTATTTTATGTTTGGTTTGTAAGAGGATCATAGCTTTAAAAAAGAAAGAAAAGAAAGGAAAGCCTAAGGCAAGGCAATGATATCATATTACTAAGAGGCCTGGTTAAAAAAGAAGAAAAAAAAAAAAAAACACAAAAACTACCCTTTGCAATCTGTTCCACCCTAATTCTGGATTACCGTGGGGAAGACAGCAGATCCATCACTTGCACTGGTTCTGGCTGACCTTCCCCTGCATCTTGAATGCCTTGGACCAAGGGAGCCCTTCCTGATGAGACACTGTCTGCCCCTGTCTCCAGCTCCGGCTGCAGGGAGGCTGCGAGGCTGGGAAGTCCTGCCACGTGTTTCTGCACATGGGCGGTTTTTATTATTTCTGGAACGCAGCCCCCAGCCCTAAATCTTAGAATGCTGACAGGGCAAAAGCAAAGGAGGTGTGTGGGGGCCTTAACCAGCTAAAGTTTGCTGACCCTCTCCAACCTGGCTCCGTGCCCAGAGAAGGCAGCGACAAGCTGGGGGCTGGCTTAGGGGGCTGGGCCACCCTCTCTGTGCCCACCGTGGATCCCCAGCCCTCCTAGCTACCCTGTTGACTGGGGGTGTAGGGCCAGTCAGTGAAGAGCTGTGATTAAAGTCTCTCCAAGGGAAGAAGGGCTCTGCTTATGATGCCGATGAGATTCTAATACCCGCCAGTGGGTAGGGCCTTGCCTGCCAGTGGGTGGGGCCTGCCTTTTCAAATCTACCTCCTCCTCTAGTTCGGGAGGAACAGGGTCAGGCTTTCTGCCAGATCTCTCGATGTCCTTTAACAAATGGGGGAGCAAGAGCTGAGAACTGTACCTAGGGGTTTCTAAGCCAGGATATTGGAGCTAATTGACAAATAATAACATGTAAACAAATACAATATCCAACCTTAAATGTTAAAAATGTAGTTAAAGCTGTGCATTTCTGATTTTCAAAGATGATTTGTGGAGACAGAATTTTCAAGTCAAAAGAGATTTGAAATAAAGGAAAACAGATTTTCCAGGGGGAAAAAAAAGAGTTTCTCTCCAAGTGGAACAAGAGTAATTTTCCAGCATAGGAATCAAAGGCACACATTAGAACTGTTATGGGCCATTTTTATATGGGCTGTAATCACATGGGTTATAATCTATATCTAAACATTTTTAACTTCTATTTATTTTCTATTTCTTAATAGGTTGGGAGGGTGGAGGTAGGTAGATTGAGGCCCAGAGTTTTTAAGTGATTTGAAGGAAGGATAAAATCATCTTAAGCCAAACTGCATAGTTCACCCTCAGAAGTAAGATTTTCTGGTTCTTGTATGAAATCCATAGTGAAAAGTTTGGTTGTCTAGGTGTCAATATGTTGATGTTCTAATAAAGGTTTCCTCTGTTGTGTTCTTAGAGGTGTGTCTGTGTGTGTGTGTGTGTGTGTGTGGTTTCTGTAGAAACAAAACTGTTGACTAAGTGTGGAAAATGTTGGATAAGTTGTACAGTTACAATAGTCAGGATTCCTAGACAAGAAATGTGAATTGTTGGTCCTGAGAATTTAGTAACAGAAGAGTACATGGCCTTGTTGAGATGCCGTATAAAAGAGAATATTCAATGCAATCCAAGGAGCAAAGAAATACATTTCCTTTTTAGGACTCGGGTGAGGCAGAGCAGTGAGGCCCTGTTTGAACATCCTGAACAGATTTGAGCCTTTAAAATAGCAGTTCAAGGTGATCATTTTGAACATCTACAGTTGGATCGTGTCTTTATGCCTTCAGTGTCCTAGTGGAGAGGACCTGTTGGTTTTTCCATCACACTAAATGGTCTCAGCTATGGTTTTTTATTTTTTGCTTTTTGCTTTCCTTATGACTCTGCTGGGTCTTCGTTGCTGTGTGGGCTTTTCTCTAGTTGTGGCAAGCGAGGGCTACTGTCTAGGTGCGGTCCTCGGGCTTCTCGCTGCGGTGGCTTCTCTTGTTGCGGAGCCCAGGCTCTAGGGCACGCAGGCTTCAGTGGTTGCAGTTCTCGGGCTCTGGGGCACAGGCTCAGCGGTTGTGGTGCACGGGCTTAGTTGCTTTGCGGCACGCGGGATCTTCCTGGACCAGGGATTGAACCCATCTCCTACGTTGGCAGGTGGATTCTTTACCACCGAGCTATCAGGGAAGCCCTATTTTTTATTAAATTTTTTTATTGGAGTGTAGGTGATATACAGTGTTGTGTTCATTTCAGGGTACAGTAAAGTGAGTGAGTTATACGTTTACATCTATCTATTCTTTTTTAGATTCTGTACCCAGGTAGGTTCAGCTCTGGTTTTTTAATTCACGGCCTTTTAGAAAATGTACCCATCCGGTCTGCTCCTCTGGTATCATGCTGTAGGCTGTTTCTAAACACTATTCCGTGTTAGTTTTCTACAACTGCCCTAAGGAAGGTTCACAAACTGGGTAGCTTATAACAACAGAAGTTTATTCTTTCACACTGCTGGAGGCCAGAAGTGTGAAATCAAGGTATCAGCTAGGCTGGCTGCTTCTGGAGGCTCTGAGGAAGAATCTGTCCCACGTCTCTCCCTGGGCTTCTTGTGGTTGCTGGCAGTCCTTGAAGTCTTTGGCTTATAGATGGATCACTCCAACATCTGCCTCTGTTTTCTCTTCTCAACAGGACATCAATCATTGGGTTAGGGCCCACCCACCCTAATCTGATATTACCTCATCATAACTAATAATATCTGCAAAGACCCTGTTTCCAAATAAGGTCACATCCTGAGGTTTCAGGTAGACATGCGTTTTGGTGGAACACTCCTCTTCCTTCTATTTTGTTCCTTTGAATCTACAGTAGATTAAAAACCCAGGAACTAAGCCTATTAGACCTTATCTCTAAAGGAGAAAAAAGGAGGAGAGACTTGATCTTGTGTGTTAAACCGTGAGGGATTTCCCTGGAATAAACTTCCCGCTTGAGCTTTAGTGCTTTGACTAGTGGTATCTGTTTTAGAGCTCTTTTTTTTTCTCCCTGGATTCTAGCCTGAATGTCTTGTAGTGGAGACGGCTGGATAAAGACCTTCTGAACACGTGATGGGTTATGCTTGGATCTTTCAGACCGAGCTTTGTAGGGTACTAGGGGGAAATGAGCCAAGTCATACTTCTGAGAGGTAGTCGAGGCCATGACCAGCAACAGGCGAGAAGAGGCTATGTGGGAGAGGTCCTAGAATGCATTCCTTCTTACAGCTGAAGCACAGATGCCTCTTTCTCTTGGCCATCTGAGTTGCTGGAGACCGCTGGGACTTGTGTGTGATTTTAGAGGAGGGCCCATCCCGGCCTCGCTCTAGTGCCGCCTGTGAATTACTCTCTGTGTCAGTGCAGGTCACGTTCTGCACAGCTGTGGGCGACACTGTCTGGGACAAGCTCCCTCCTCAGCTGCATCTGTTTCTATGCTTTGAGAACTACCCTTGTGCAGATTTGGACTGTGGACAGTGAGGGCATTGGCCTCGAAGGAGAATGAGAACAACCCCAGTGGAAAAGGGGCAACCACACAGTATGAAGTTATGGGAAGATCCTCCTGGGAACTTGGGAGCCCTTGCAACCGACCTTTTTATTTCTCTGCCGAAAGTAAATACTGAACGTCAGGAACACAAACAAAGAGAATGATATTAAACACAGAATGATTTTAACCTTTGGCAGCGGCCCATGTACTTAAAAGAATTAAAAGAAAAATCCTGTTTCCGTTGTCATGCACCTGTCATTACTCTGAATGAGTTCTTTTTTACTCTTGATGGATGGTGGTCTTAAAAGCTTGCTGTTTTTCATTAGCAAAGTGGAATGGGGTGCCAGTACGAATGTTCTGTCATTTTGATGGAGTATAATGCATGAATCAGAGTCATTATTCAGTGTTTGCATCATCAGCAAGATTTTGGAAGAGAATGTTGCACAACTCAGAAGTGGCCTAACTTCACCTACAGTATTCCATTCAGACTCCGAGGATCTCCTTCAAGAAGCAGTGACGTGTCAGCAGCTCTCCTAAGGCACAAGGCATCTATGATGGGAGACTGATTTGTCTTGGGGCTTCCCTGGTGATTCAGTGGTAAAGAATCTACCTGCCAACGCAGGAGAGGCAGGTTTGATCCCTGGGTTGGGAAGATCCCCTTGAGAAGAAAATAGCAATCCACTCCAGTATCCTTGCCTGGGAAATCCCATGGACAGAGGAGTAGTCTGGTGGGCTGCAGTCCATGGGGCCACAGAAGAGTTGGCCCTCACTGAGTCATAACTCAGTGACTAAACAGTGACAATAAATCATGGGCTAATTATGATAATGCCCAGTGAGGACTTAGAGGGTTTTGCTCTAAATCTCAGATATATTCACCCCTATTGCTTTAGAAATGTCATTTATTTATTATGCATGAAGCATGATAATGGTACCACATGGGTCCAGGGAGGAATAACCAAGCAAGTCCATTAAATTCCCTTCAGTTAAGTTAGACCTGAAATATGGTCAGTTTGCCGGGAATCCTGACAGAAAGGCAAAAGCTGAATAAAGAGATTGGCCAAATCAGAAACTCACTGGGAGTATTTTGGGGAAAGCTACATGAGTTAGATGCGTGGTCTTTCTGAAGGAGAGGGTGTCATTTACAAGGAAGGAGCTTGTTCAGCTGAACTGTTTCATAAAGGCTTGTAATGCCTGTTGCAAAGAGGGAGGCTGAGTTTTTCATTAACTTATTTAAGTCAATTTATGTCAGCCCTGAATGACACCAGAACCCAAAAATCTGAACAGTGCCCCAGGGTTGGAGCTCATAGTCCTCCCGCCCATCTAATTTGGACTAGATTGCTTTTTTCATTAAATCTAAAAATACTTCCAGGCAGGCCACCTTTCTAGGGATTTCTGTGGTGAATCGTGTTCTAGGGAAGAATCCTTGCCTTTCTCAGACAGAGCTGGTGGCTTTGGGGTCTGTGTTTCTTCCCCTTTCCTCCATGAAGTCAGCCTGCCTTGCTTCTCATTTTTTTCTTTTTTTTCAATTGAAGTATAGTTGATTTATAATAAGGTGTTAGTGTCAGGTGTGTAGCAAAAAGATTCATTTATATATGTATTTGTGTATATATGTATTAAATATAAGTATACACACACACACACACGTCACACACACACACACACACGTCACACACGTCACACAGCCAGTGAGTGGTGGAGATGGGGCTCAGACTTCAGTACTTTGACACCAGGGCCTACTCCTCAATTCTCAGAACCTTCAAATACCAGGGGAAAGTATTTTCTTGGTAAAAATAAACAAACAACTGCATCCCAAGGCAGATCCTCTGAGTACCTTGTCGGTCAAGGGCAGGTGGATTCCAAGCACAGAAAGTACATACACTTGATATGCAGCATCAGCCCCTTTCTGTGTCACCTAAAACCCTTTTTTAAAAGCAGAGTGTAATGGGTTGGGGGATGTGTTAAAGGATACTCTTCTACACAGCTGATGGAAGCGTATATCGTATCCAAATCCTCTTTAATGAGCACAGTCTGGGATCAGCAGTGCCTGCCCCTTTCTCTGTAAAGTTGTAGCAGAAAGGCCTGTCTTTTGTCCTTGAGTCAACATCTTGAAGAATACGTGTGCCTTGTTGCTGGCTCTGTAGTTGTTAAAAGTCCAGGTTAGGTGAATTACTGGAAGGATCCCTTTTAGTGACTAAAAAAAGAGAAGGGAGGGAAAGGCAGGCTCAGTCCCGGGAAGCTCAGAGCCCAGGCTGCGGCCCACAGAGGACACCCTGCCGAGTGATGGATTGGTTGGTGTTCACGTGACGTGTCCTCCCAGGACTGCCTGTCCTCCCCTCCCACCGCATCAGGTGATCAGTGGTGGGGTGGGAGTGGCCAGCGGGAGGGGAGAACTTGGGAGTGATGACAAGAGAGAGACTGGGGTTGGTGGCTGTTGCCTGGAGACCCTGCTGACCACAGAGTGGACCAGGAGCAGCCAGTTTGCTGTCTTCGCTGGCAGATTTATAGACTGAAAAACAAAGCCTTCTTACCGGACCCCAGTGGGAAGTTAACATGAGAATGAAAAGGGGTGTTCTGGACAGTGGTTTCCTAAATATCTCCTGGGAACAGAGGAGGGGAAAATCGCTCAAATTAGGGAAATGGTAAGTTTCCTTACATAGAAGAACGATTTCTTATTAAGATGTTATCTAGTTTATAGCAAGTGACCCATGTTAATTATAAATAAATTTTATGGGAGTTATGAGAGGTATGAAAATTTTAAAAACAGGAATTGGTTCGTAAAATACTTATTTCTTTTGCAATGCCCCTGGGAACCAAAGAACACAGCCAGCTGAGTGAAGCTACTTACGAAGCTTTATTCTGTGGAATTTTTCATTTCACTCTGAGGCTGCAGAATTCAGTTCAGTTCAGTCGCTCAGTCGTGTCCGACTCTTTGCGACCCCATGAATCGCAGCACGCCAGGCCTCCCTGTCCATCACCAACTCCCAGAGTTCACTCAACTCATGTCCATAGAGTCGGTGATGCCATCCAGCCATCTCATCCTCTGTTATCCCCTTCTCCTCCTGCCCCCAATCCCTCCTAGCATCAGGGTCTTTTCCAATGAGTCAACTCTTTGCATGAGGTGGCCAAAGTACTGGAGTTTCAGCTTTAGCATCATTCCTTCCAAAGAAATCCCAGGGCTGGTCTCCTTCAGAATGGACTGGTTGGATCTCCTTGCAGTCCAAGGGACTCTCAAGAATCTTCTGAGGCTGCACAGGGCTCCTCAAAGTCCTCTCGCCTTTTAGTGACTTGGGGATTCAGGGGCCATCTCCTCAGCTCCTCTGTTCTGGGAGACCAGTGGAGGTGTGTAAGAGAAGGGCATTCAGGCAAGGAGGTCTTTGCTAGCAGTGTCTAAGGAATTGGCCACCTGCTTCCCAGGTGGCTCAGTGGTAAAGAATCCATCTGTGATGCATGAGACTCAGATTCGATCCCTGGGTCAGGAATATCCCCTGGAGAAGGGAATGGTAACCCACTCCAGTATTCTTGCCTGGAGAATCCCATGGACAGAGGGGCCTGGTGGGCTACAGTCCATGGTGCCGCAAAGAATCAGACACGACTTAGCCACTATATCACCACCACTACCACCTCAGTGTTACCCTGCCAGTTTTCAATATTTCCTTCTTCAAATTAATTGCAGAAGGGCCAGGATAGCTAAAATTTTCACCACACTCACTTGGCAGGGGGATGCAGGTGTGAAACTGCAGATTCCTGAGTCTTGTCCCTGAGCCTCCAAGTGGGACCCAGGAATCTGCGTTTGAAGAAGCTCAGCAGATTCCAGCGCTTATCAGAGCAGTTTTCTGCTCTTCCTAGACTTCAACAAGCAGCATGGTCTTAAGGAACTTAAGATCCATGAGGTCTTAAGCATCACCGTTCCTTCAAACTAACAAGGAAGAAATTTTCTATTTCTAACCCCGTGATTTCCTCCCTCTTGGGAAAATGTACTCCTTAAGCATGTTAACAGAGCTGGTAAACAAAATCCCATTTCCCCTTCTCAAAATACTGTATTTACTTCACTGGCTACATTCGACATATATCTGGTGAACACTGCATTCCTGGAGAAGAGTTTGGTAATTTGTTGCTTTTGTTGAAAAGATTGTTAGCTCGTTAGCAAGACTCTGATCCAGCTTCCTAAGATGGGAGAACTTGATTTTCCAAACAGATTGTTGGAAGTCTCCCAGGATGTCCTCCAGACGGTTTGCTCAGTGGGGATGGCTGTGTCCCCTTCTGTCTCTCCTCTGAACTGTTATTCAGAGCCATGGAGACAAGTGGCTCGGGACAGAAAGTGGGCTGGGGGTAGGGGCAGGAGATGGGGAGCAACCTACATATACCCGCAGCCGGAAGGGAGGATGTCGGACAGGCGAAATTCAAAAATAAGAATTTAAATTTGTTCCTTAGAGGCAACTTCTCTTTGTATGTGTGAGTTTTTTCCCCTTGAACATTGACGTAGCCACTTGAGTGCACCATGGGAGGGAAATCAGGGCAGGGTTAAGTTTACTTTAGGATTTGGCTGTGTGTGTGTGTGTGTGTGTGTGTGTGTGTGTGTGTGTGTGTGTGTATCACATGGGGTCTCATTTTCCCTAGTAGGAGCTAAGTGTATGCCATTTTTGTGTCTTTTACATATGTAGGGTTTCACTCATTTCTTAGTATCGGGCTGATATTTATTCCCAATTAGCTTTTTACAAACATGAGTGTGTTGGTTTAGTATGCAACACAAGCATACTGGCTCAGTTAAAACACAGCCATGGTTTTCTAGGTCTTGATGTTTGCTGTTTTATTTATCTTATTATTTACTATTTTCTGACTCAGAATCCATTTAAGATTTTATACCCACGTTACTCAGGGTACTTGCATTCTCTGTTCTTGTGGTCTGAGATTTTTCTCTGGTGGTCACTGGCATTTTATTCTAAGCATCATTAAGTGACCACAAGGCCAAAATGAACCCAAACATTCTGGAACAACCTGTTGTGGCTAATATACCAGTGAGGAGTAACTTAAACCTAGAGAGAACTGAATAAAAAGACTGTTTTTTTTTTCCCTTCTTAAGCCAACCCTGTGGTATTAACCAAATGGCCCCAGCTTGGATGCACTCTGATGGAGCAGTGGGTGAAGAAAGCCTGTCCAGAGTCCCGGGACTGAGCATAAGAAAACAAAATCAGTCAGGAAATTGCACTGTGGCTGTGTCTGGCGTCTGGCGCTCCAGATTCTGGCCAGACGATAGACAAGTATTTGTTCGGTTACCTGGTATTTGCTGAGTCTTTTCACAGGTTGGTCTTCCTCCCCGTGCCACTGACACGCACGGGACCACGTGTCATCTCTGCTCTGTTGCTTGGCAACAGGCTGGGCTGCACATCCCTCGAGTTCTCACAGGAGGGAGGGGGCAGGAAGCGCGCGGGTGCCAAGCCCACCCTTCATCCCCCTCCACCCCACCCCCACCCCACCCCCCCCCCCCCCCCCCCCCCCCCCCCCCCCCCCCCCCCCCGGTTCACAAGTCAGCAGGGGCCACCTTTGACTTGACCAGAATCACCCCCTTGATCTTGGGAAGGTACGAGGTCTTTTAATTGGCTCAAGCCAGGAAATATTTGGTAGAAGCAATCGTATTTCGCCATTTCTGTGGGTACCAGTCTTCCATTATAGTCTCACTCAAAAGGGAAGTGAAGACAAGCAGAACTGCGGCCTCAGGGCTGCTGTGGTGGTGATTTATCTGGGCGATTTGGAATTGAATCTGGGCCGGACCACACGCAACGAGCCGGTGGTGTGTGGCTTTGGGGGGTGGTGGTGGATAAACAAGATAGGCAATTAGGAATATAAACCCTTGAAGATGTCAGAATCAGTTTCCTTCTTTATTCCCTGGGTTCCTTTCTGTGGGTCGTGAAATGAGAGAGAGAGGGTATCCTTTACCCCAGGCTTAGAGACCACAGGTAGACTTTGGCTAGCAGAAGAGAATGGAAACACCCAGAACATCACCAGCTCTGAGCTGTGGGACCCTGTGGGCAGCGCTGCGCGCCGCATGGACTCCCTCCCGTTCACAGTGACTCCCCTGGTGGTCCATCGGCTAAGAGTTTGCACTTCCACTGCAGAGGATTGCGGGTTCGATCCCTGGGTGGGGAATTAAGATACAGCGTGCTGCGTGGTGAGGCCAAATAAATAAATAGAAACTAGGACCTACTGTACAGCACGGAGAACTCAATACTCTGTAATGGCCTGGATGAGAAAGGAATATTAGAAAAGGAGTGGATATATGTACATGTGTAACTGATTCACTTTGCTGTACAGCAGAAAGTAGGACAACATTGTAAGTCAACTGCACGATAATAAAAATTTAAAATAAGTAACACTTTTCCTTAGATGATGTTCAAAACACAAATCCTGACTAAAACTGCAGGTTGTAACTATAGTTGGGAAGGAGTTGTTGATTTAAAGTCCCGCAGGTCTCTTGTATGTTGAACAAAAGCAAAACTGAACCAAGTATGTTGGTGTGGAATTATTACTTTTTAAATTGTGCATATTTCGTCTAGGGGGTTCATTTTCTTTGTTGTTTCCTCTTCCTCACTCATCCTGGGGTGTTCATCGCAGTGGACCTGACCCCCATCGAATACTCCAGAAACAGTGAGTACAGGGAGTGTTCTCATGAGCCAAGGGGGCAGCGTTTCGGGCCAGGGAATGGGGATATCCCCACTCAGGGCCTGTGTGTCATGCCACACAGACAGAGTGACTTTCTTCCAAGTGTATGTTAGGCTGACATATTTTTGGATCAATTGAGTGTTTTTGGTCCCATTCCAGTTTGCTGTTAACAGCTTTATCTATTTGTAAATAGATGTAGAGGTGGTGTCCCTTCAACACGAAGGGAGGTTTGACAACGTGTAGTTAATTTGGCCGATGCAGATGGGCACAGACGCAGCGGGGAGCCGTGGGCCTTGTGGTGTCAGCTGTGCCGAGTGTCCTGCCTGCCGGAGCTCTGAGCTTTGCAGACCAGGGCTTTCTGAAACAAGCTCAGGGCCCCTAGCAGGTGGAAGGGTGTGTGTGGCACAGGACTCCAGGCAGCAGTTGTGCCAGTCTCTGAGGCCAGGCTTGGGGAAATGGGGGGTGGCCTCTCTTCACGGGGGGCCCTCTGTGCCCCAGGTCCCCCAGTTCTGGGGTCCCAGCAGGACCGAGTGCTCTCACTGCGCCCTCTGTGTGCTCCTGCTCACACTGTGGACAGGCCTCCTAACAGCTCCTGCCAGCCTCCACACGTCTTGAGAGTGTCCTCTGAACTGGGAATCTTTCACTGGGGGAGCTTTTGCCCTGACAAATCCAGCTGCACTGCAAATTCTTGAATGTCATCAGGGTCCAAAACCCAGACTATTCTAGACTCTAGGTTGGACCATAGATTAGGTATTTTTCTAGAAAGCATAAAAATGGAAGTGCTGGACATTCTGGTGAATTAGAGATGAATGCATGTCCTTACCCATCGTGTCTCTTCACTGGCCTGGCACTTGATTTAAATATATGATTTAAATATTTAAATAAATAAGCATATTTAAATAATATATGCTAGCATGTATTATTTTCTAAATATTTTAGATACAAAAATCTGTCCTCACCAACTAGGATATTAAACTCCTCAAACATGGTAATTAATTCCATGTCTTGTTCAGGTGGCTCCTGACAGAGAACAGCTTGGGAAAGGGCTTAAATTCTAGGTTGAGGAGCTTGGAGTTAATCCTGAGGGCACTGGGGAGCCATTGGTGGTTGGTTCTTGAACTGTGGACTGACTTAACAAAAACAGTGATTGAGAATATGATTTAGTGAGAGTGTGATGGCTTGAAAACAGAGGTTGTGGTTTTATGTATTCCTGTTCTTGGAAGTTTCTGGTAGTTATGCTAACAACAAAAAACATGTTATGGATTCGGTGAAAACCACTGTGTAAGTAGGACAGAGTGTTTAAGTCTGTAAAGGGCAATGTCCCTCATCAAGAAACTGCAAAGCCATCATTTCAAGGCTCACAGGCCACATTCAGGGTCTCCACTCTGTGTTCCCAGCATCAGCAGACTTGGGAGAGCAGTGATGGTCTCTGGTCTATGGTGGCCTTTTTTTTCCTTTAAAAGCATATATGTGTGTGTGTGTGTGTATTTATTGAAGTATAGTTGACTTACAGTGTTTCAGATGTACCTCAAAGTGACTCAGTTATATATACATATGTGTGTGTAACTATCTTTTTCAGATTACTTTCCATTATAGGTTATTACAAGATACAAGTATGGAGCCCTGTGTTTATAGTAGGTCCTTGTTGTTTATGTTTTATATATAGTGATGTGTATCTGTTAATCCCAAATTCCGAATTCATCCCTCCCTACCGCTTTCTCCCTTGGTAATCAGAAACTTTGTTTTTCTATGGGTGGCCCTTTTGAAACATGTCCTGAATCACCTTGTTTCTTGAGAGCTTCCCCCTCACTGCTGAGTAGCTTTTCAGTAGAATATCTAATAGGAAGAGTACCGAGGTTGTTGGAGGATTTTCAGGCTTGCAACCCTCCTCACCAACACACACAGACACACACACACTGATGATCACTTCCTCTGCTTTTGAAACACTGCATTTTCTTTATGGGCTTCGTCTGCTACCACACTCACCTCTCCAGGTTGTGCGAAGGCAGCAGCGGGAAGTGCCAGTCTGGGAAGCGGGGACCTTACTCACGACGTCCCACCCCTTTCTGCTCCTCAGCCTAACTTTCTTCTCTATGGAGTTTCTTAAGCCCCTCTGGAGAGACGCATTCAATTCAGGAGACAAAACAGAAATATGTCTGGCTAGGCTCACATTTACTTGTGGACCAAGGAGACAATAGATGAAGGCAGGAACTTTTTAAGAATTGACCTTCTTAAAAATGAAAGGTCACCTGTTCGTGGAATGTAGCATGGCCGCTTGGTGAGAGCCACTGTGTGCGAATTGAAAGGCATAAGCATAAACTATGGCAGAGAGGCTTAAGCACAGTGAAAAGATGAGCTGTCAATTCCTGATCCTGTAGATGATTGTCACATTTCAGGGATGCGAGTGGTCGCTTGTATTCCTACAGTGCTTTCCAACGTGGTGCTCATGTTACCAATCTTGGAATGACTCTGATAAGAATCGTCATTGTTTCCATTTTGTATACCAGGAAACCAGGACCTGGTAAGATTTAGGGCCTTTCTGGCTCTTCTGGTCCCAGCTTCTGTTGCTGTGCTCCGTGCATAGTATGGGAAACAGTGTTTCTCTGACGCACACAGGGACACAGCAAGACCAGAGTTCCTGAGCTCCTCCGCTCCTCTAGTGTGTCAGAGCAGAAAGGGACTCTTGAGAGCAGCCAGGACAGACACCCTCCCCACCCACTCCCATTTACAGATGAGGAAGCCAAGGCCAGAGAGACCTAGTGAGTCAGAACAGAAAATCAGCTGCATCTCATAGAGCAGACCTTCTGCCTTCCTAGCTCCTCATCACTTCGCTCTAGGCTTATTTGTACTGGGTAATGTAAGTTCCCCAGACCCACCCTGATTGACAAGGGGCCAAGTGAGCAGCACTTTGGTGGTGTTTAGTTGCCAAGTTGTAGCTGATTCTTTTGTGACAGTAACCCACCAGGCTCCCCTGTCCATGGGATTTTCCAGTTAAAAGTATTAGAACAGGTTGCCATTTCCTTCTCCAGGGGATCGTCCTGACCCAGGGACTGAACCCACGTCTCTTGCATTGGCAGGTGGATTCTTTACCACTGAGCCACCAGGGAAGCCGGAGTACTTGGTCAGTGCTTAGGAAATATGTGTTGAATAGATGTATGAGTGACTGACTGACTTCAGTTGTAACTGGATTTAAATCAGTACATTTCTTTATCTGTCTTGAGCTAGTTTTCCTACCCAAAGATGTGATTTTTTTCACTCTGAATTAAGAGGGTGATGTTCATAAAAATCCAGGACCATCAGCTGAGAGGCGCTGTATGTGCATCATGTACCATCAGGGATGCTACTGAGCTGCTTTTCTGTGGTACTGTGGGTTAATCAAAAGCCTTTGTCGTTGTTTTAAACACAAATCTCCAATTTGTTATTTAATTTCTTGTTTTTTTATTAACGTATTTGAAATGCAAATAGTAGCAAAACACAGGTCAACAGCTGCAGCTGTGGGTTGAAGATAGCAGGAGGCAAGGGACAAGCTGGAGATGGAATCCCAGGACAGCCCCCGTGGGCTCCCACACCCTCCTGGGCACTGACTGGGCAGAGGAGGGCTTTGATTGCAGGCAAGTGGGGAGGCTCTGGCAGCAGGTGGACAACCAACATGAAAAGGAATCAGTGATTCATTGCCTCAACTTGGAAAAAAATGACTCGAGAGCCTGTACGTGCTCTCTACCTGTACCTGGGATTCATGGTCACCCCCTAATGGTTCATTGCTGGAGAACCTTCTAGTCCAGTCTTCTCATCACCTGGAATCCTGGATAGGTGGGTAGGATATGTTAACACAGTGAAGAGCATTGCTCGGTGCTCACCTCCTGAGGGCTGGTAAGTAATTAACAACAGGCCATCTTTGAGCATGGCTGTGTGTATGAAATTCTTGGTTTTAAGTTGACATATTGTGTTATGTTGTTGATAAACATCAGTATACCAGTGATTTAGTTAACGTCCTGGAGGAAAGAAGTGCCTTCTAGCCTCTCTTAATGTTGGCATTGATGGCTTTTCAAGGGAGCCCTCCTGTCATTGAATGATGGAAATGAAAGGAGCATTTAGGAAGAGTCAATAGGGATTTCAAGGCCCTGTATGAACTAGCATTTCATACCAAATTCATGTCTGAGCCTGAGTCCAATTTTCAGGAAAACCGTTTTTCTTGAGTAGTGTGAGATCCAGCCTGTTCTCGTGGATGTTTGAACTTGAGAAGTGGGGTGCATGCCGTCTTTGTCCAGAGGAAACACTGCTTTTCGCCTGGTGGAGGATGGGCTCCATCCGAATCATACCCAGTTTGTTCCTTTGCTACTTCTTCATCTTCCCGTGGTTTCACGTCGAGTCAGAATGTAAGGACTGTTTAGCTTTTGTGAGGGGCAAAAATGTGTTTTTGAACTGGACAAGGTAAGGTTTGAACCCATTCTTTTGTCTTTCTTGTATACTTCCATTTTCACTTTGAGCACAAAGCAGGTTGGGGAAGCAGGAGGGGGGAAGATGTTATTGTGGATTAGAGACAGAGGAAAAGGCAGGTGGGGGGTTGGAACTGAACCCCACTTCCTGCAGCCGTTTCCCAGCCGGTTTTGAAAAGACTCTGAAAGGAGAATAACGTCTTTAATCGAGAGCAATAGTATTAGCTCCTTTACTATAAGTAATACTTTTCTTTGAGCCTATATTTATTTTACCGGGCTAGAAATAGCTGAAGTTATTCCAGCAGCCATGACTATTGTCTAGGAGTTGGATGTGGGCTGGCAATAGACTGGCTGATTACACTGTTTAGAAATAAACCCCTTTGTTGGCAGTCTCTTCTGGTGAGAATGGTTCATAAAGGTCCCTGTGGCTGGTTGTTCCATGGTGCTTGCTTTTATATCAGTTCAGTACCCTCATAATGAGGTGGTCTTCTAGAATATATTATTATAACTCTGTTGCAGAGGGCGTAGGGCTCGTCAGTTATGCAGGCAACATCACAAAGCTTTGGAAGAAATCTCTTAATTAAGTGCTAGGGCTGGTGCTGCAGTGAAGGGATGAATGGACTGAAATGCTTCCATCTCTGAGCGTCTTTTCAAACTAAACGGGCCCTTTGCCGCATCATAGCCAGGAGTCCAGCAGACGGACACACTGAGAAAGTGGTGGTGGATGTGATTGGTGATGTTCCTGACTTCCTCTGACCTACCCCTGGGGATTTCTGTACTTCACGTCACACGTGGCTCCTTGTTGATGGTATGGTGAAAACATAGGTGTTGAAAGAACCAGAATTGACAGCAGTTCAGCAACCTTTTGGGTCTTCAGGTTTGAGACCATACCCTAGGCAGCATCAGTCCCTCCACGGTAGATGGCACTGGACTTTCTGTGGCGTTTAAGACCTAACGTTCTGTGACTGAGAATGTGGCCTGTCTTGGCCACAGCTGGTACGATGACAAGATGACTATCTGAGTTAGGAAGAAAAAGTGAAGTGAAAGTCATTTAGTTGTGTCCGACTCCATGACCTGCAGCTCTTCTAGGCTCCTCTAGGCTCCTCTGTCCACGGGATTTTCCAGGCAAGAATAATGGAGTGGGTTGCCATTTCCTCCTCCAGATCTTCCCAACCCAGGTCTCCTGCTTTGCAGGCAGATTCGTTATGTGTCTACAATGAAAGAAAGGGTAGAAGCAAATACAGAGGCAGAAGTTTGTTCCCTCCTAGGAAGGTTATTCTTGATCTGGCCATTCAAAGACCTTTTCATTTCCTCTCAGATCTTTTCAAAGTGACTAACCTGAAAAATCTTTGATGTGTGGGCCAGGACATGATGGAGGACCTAGGCATCTTTTTCTTTCCTTTTACTCCTTGGAGAAGAGATGAAACTAAAAGGGCTCTAAGGGGAAAAAAAAAATTCTTAAAAAAAAAAAGTTAATAAAAAAACAAAAGGTAATAAATAGCTCTTTGTAAACAGCTTACCACCTTACTTCCTGTGGTTACATGCATTACCTTATGGTCGTGATTATGAAAGATTTCTAAAGAAATGTTAGGATGATCACATAACTCCCTCCTAAGGCGTCAGTGGAGCCCAAAGTCTTTGCTGTTCACGTGCCTTGTGAGTGGCCCAACACAGTGGGGACTTTATAAATATCAAATCATTGTCGTTAAAAAACACTTCCCGCTTCACTCTGAGACCCTTCCTTTTAAGGAGTGCATGTGGTGGGGGAGGATTAATGACAGCACAGCGAGTGTGGCTTGAGGGTGGTGACATCACCCGGCTTGAACCCTTCAGTGCCGGGTGAGAGGATTTTCATCTCATCCATCCTCCTGAGTTTGCCACGAGGGGTCTCCAAGAACAGGAAAAGAGGAGTCTGAGGAGAGGAGACTTCTGGACATTCTGTGATAGTCCCCTGGCTCTGTGCCGTATTGTTTTGTAAATAAGGCAGTTATGGTTTCTAGTCTGTTGTTTTTCTACAAAAATGGAGGACGTGTGACCAGCAGTGTTAGCCTTCGTGAATGAGATTCTGTGTTTCGGCCATCACTGGTTCAAGTAGGTAACCTAAGAGCTGAGCTTAAGTTGCTTCTCTTGCAGCCCATCTTTGGCTTTCAGTAAGGAATCTGAGCAACATTAGACTGAGAATCAGACACCTTTACCATCACTTTACGGGATGCTTCCATTTGCTGTGTGATAGAACGCAGGTGCAGGAGGGAGGCGTCTGGACCCCAGAGTCGTGGCGTCAGGAGGTCCCGTGGGAGCATCCTTAGCCTCTGCAGTGGTCCTACCAGGAGAGGAAGGTGCTTGGGTGTCGGGATACCCATGCTCAACTCCTGGTTCTCCCGTTATCATGCCCTGTGACTCTGGACAAGTCACTTAGCCTCTCTGAACCTTAATGTTTGTATCTGTTAAGACAAGGGTTTGGAATAGAACCGTCCAAATTCACATTTCTGCAGACCTGGGTTACTGGCTGTAGGGCTCTAATTGGACTGGATCTCCTCATCCCTGATAACCTATTTCCAGGGCGTGGGGCCCCCTGCTGTACAGCGTCTTGCTTCATTTTCCCACCGTCTTTTAGCTCCCATCTGGATGCCATCTTCTGTGTAGTATGGAAGCCTTCCTAAACCATCCAGTGACTCCCTTGAGCCCTTCCTCTCCCTGCTGAGGTGTGTGTCCAGGAGCCAGGGGCCATCCTGCCCTTTTTGCTGGCCACTGCCCCATGGTTCTGGTCTCATGCCAGGGTCGGCACTCTGTCAGGATGTGGTGGGTTGAGTTTATACCTGATCTTGATGTAAACACATGGCCTCTGCCCAGTCATCTGTTCCTGTCCCCACACTGGCTTCCAGCTCTTTTGTGGACTCTGACTCTCTGCTCTCCTGGCCTCCTGATGGCTGGACATCTTTTCTTTTCCTTCTAGAATGCCACCCCTTTTTTTGTTGTCTAACTTGTAAAAGCCCCATAGATCATCTCCCATTTCAAACCCTTAGAGATGACTATCTTGATATGTTGATAAGAGGTGAACTTTCTCAGAGGAGTTTCTTGTTACAGTGTCAAATGTGGTTATAAATCACTGGAACTTAAGGATCCGTCTGCCAAGCAGGAGACACGAGTTTGATCCCTGGGTCAGGAAGATCCGCTGAAGAAGGGAATGGCTATCCATGCCAGTATTCTTGCCTGGAGAATCCCATGGACAGAGGAACCTGGAGGCTACAGTCTATGGTGTCACCAAAAAATTGGACATGACTTAGTGACTAAACAACAACAATAAGAGAAGCTTTAAGGGAGGTCAGCCCTCTCTCCACCCCAGCACTAGAACAGTCCCTAGAGCAGAGTCTCCCAAATCTGCCTGGTGAGCAGAATCATCACCCAGTGCTTTTATTATTATTTTAATATTTATTAAAAATTTTTTTTTGTTTGGCTATATTAGGTCTTAGTTGTGGCATGAGGGATCTTTAGTTGCAACATGTGGGATCTAGTTCCCTGACCAGGGATCAAACCCAGGCCCCTGCTTTGGGAGTGTGGTGTCTTAGCCACTGGACCAGCAGGGAAGTCTCCACCCACTGCTTTTAAATCACAGATTTCAACCCTGGCTCTAGAGATTCTGATTTAGTAAGTCTAGGTGGGGACAGAGGATGAGATGGTTGGATGGCATTGCTGACTCAATGGACGTGAGTTTGAGCAACCCAGGGAGATAGTGAAGGACAGGGAAGCCTGGCATGCTGCTGTTCATGGGGTCGCCAAGAATCAGACATGACTGAGCAAATGAACAAGTGGGGCCCGCCGTGTGTAATTTTCACAAACTCCTGGTGTGCTCCTCATGGTCAGCCAGCACCAGGAAGCGCCGCTCTAGAACTGCTGACTGGTGGACCATCAATCCTGGTCTCACATCCATCTCTACAGTGGGGGTCTCACTACCTCTTGAGATAACCACCCTCTTTTAGCCAGTCTCTGGAAATGTGCCTTGACTCTAAAATGCTTGAAATGATCAGTTACTTGTATCTAAAACCCCATATTTATAGGTAAAATAAAAAGTCATTTATTTAATGACTAGATTAAATCAGGTTCCAATTTTTAACAACTTCTCGGGTATTTATGAATAGATGGAATCATAGCTTATGTGGGACACCTTTATGCAGCTATTTAAAAATATCTGACTATAGCTTGTGGTCTGAATCTCTCTCTGTTCCTAGTTGCGTCATTTGGAAAGCCTCTTTTTAATGATTCTACAGCCATTATTCAATCAATACCACTGTAGTCTGTGAACTATGATTTCCATTAAGGAAGCTTTTTTTGGGGCACCGTCATCTCCACTGATGAATAATAAATAAATGCCGAGCATCCATCTGTAAGAAAGCTCAGGCTCCCATCTTGAGACCAGATTTCTGACATCAGAGCGGGCCTCTGTGCCGGCCACGTGGGGAAGCTAAGTATGGTGTTTATGATGGTAGGCATGAGTTTCCGTTCTTTGGGGCTTAGGCCCTTCAGGGACGACTCCCCAGAGGTGGTGGTGTGTCACCAAGACCCGAAGGAGCATAGGCGGCTCCCCTGTAAATAGGAGCAGACAAGTCTTCACAACGGAAAAAACCCAGAAAGATGGGGTAGAATAGGTTGAAACATCCTAGCTGTGGTCTGCGGAACTATGATGTAAAAACTGCACAGTTTATGAGGTATGTCCAAGCACTTTGAGACTCAGAGCCTTTTCCCAAGTCCCTCCCAGAGTCCTGGTGCTTACGGCTCCCCCAGAACCTCACTCTGCTGTTTCATGACCCACATGGGCGTCCAGGAGATGGGAAGCCTGCGGACCCATTTCTGGCTTTTCAGAGACTTGGCCACTGGAATGGTTCAGTTCAGTTACTTAGTCATACCTGACTCTTTGCAGCCCCATGGACTGCAGCATGCCAGGCTTCCCTGTCCATCACCAACTCCCAGAGCTTGCACAAACTCATGTCCATCAAGTTGGTGATGCCATCCAACAACCTCATCCTCCATTGTCCCCTTCTCCTTCTGCCTTCAATCTTTCCCAGCATTAGGGTCTTTTCCGGTGAGTCAGTTCTTCCCATTAGGTGGCCATAGTAGAGAGTGTTCCAGGGGCCTGCTCTATGATAGGCATCTGTGTATAAAAAGCATGTGATCATGTGATTTTGGCCCAGAGTGTTCAGTGTGGACTTGTTGCCTCTCTCCTGCTGGACTAGGGTCCAGTAATGACGGAGCAGCGTTCACCCCCTAGAAATCACTTCCAGGCTCCTGGAGGTATCTCCCACATCCTCCCCCTTCCCGGACTCTCTGGGGTGACTGTCTTTAGCTCCTTTATTGTTCGCAGCCAGCAAGGCCTTATGATAACATGAGGCCTTGGAAGCCCTACTGTGCCAAGACTTGTCTCTTTGACTACCCTCTGATAACGTAGAGAGAGACATGCAAGTCCCTGGCATCATTAGTTGGCCAACTTCCAGAGCCAAAGCTGAATTAGAAACTCATTAAATACTTCGAGCCAGTTAGGCTGGCTGGGCTGTGCAGCGGCCGGGAAAGCTGGGAGCAGAGGAGGGGAAGGGGTGGGCATCTTTGTTGGCAAATGGCAGGTTGTGAGCAGGGCAGGGCGGTCCAGGAACCGAGACAAAACAGGGCCTACTTGTCTGTCACACAGGCGTGCTTGTGAGTGTGCTGGTTTGGTACAGACACATAATGTATGCTAATTGCTGTATTTCCTTTTTTTTTTTTCCACGGGAAATGCTCAGTTGGAAAGCTCTGAAACCAAAGAGGCAGTGCAGAAATGCCCAAATGTAGACATTACATAAAGGAGAGAAGGAACAAAGGGAAACAGGGATCTGAATTTACAAAATGGCTTAGCATTCTGCTCTCTCAGCACCGCCCTCTTCCTTCAACCTGATGGAGAAGAACACAGACTGCCTATGTGTGATGTTCTTGGCAGCATCTCTCCCAGAGCCTGAAATCTGTTAGATGGAAAGAATATATAGTTAGTGAGATGAGACTCTGAAATAGTTCTCGTGGCTTCCAGCAAATGTGAATAAGTAAGTGTGAGCTGGTTCTCTCTCTGCAACTTTTCAAGGCACCTCTCTGTAGACCACAAGACTGAGACGTGAACTGAGGAGGGCCTGCAACTGAGCTCACTTAACTAATTATCCATTAATAGGAAAGACTCTCCCAGTATCTTTTTCCACATGTCAAAGCATGTAACTCTGGTGTTGCATTAGATACCCTTGGGTGATGGTTATTCATTAAATCAAGTAAGAACAAACCAACATAATAAAATAATGGTTTTTCTAATGAAGCTTATCAGAGTGCACAGACATTTTATGTTGAAAAAAAGTAGACTAGGAAAGAGAAATATATTTTCTTCATCAGTGACATCAAAATCCCAAGGGTTGAAGTACTGATAAGTAGACCTCTTATCTTTACCCCAATAATCCTTAATTTTTTATTATAGAAAAGGTATAATTTATTCTTTAGTGTTGGAAACATGAGACGTTTCGGAAATTTCATAATGAATCGATTGCTCTGATAAACAAGGCAATGTAGATATTTTCCAGAACAGTATAGAAAACACATTAAAGCATCATGTTTATTCTTTAAGAGTTGTGAGAAAGAAGTGACATAAATTTAAGCTTCTTTTTCAGATGTTTTAAGCTTCTTCTGTGGCTTTTTGTCCCAAGAGTGAACCTTTAGCCACACGGCACAGAAGATACTGGCTGCATAGTCACGTGCCAGGGTGGGCAGGCCTCTGTACAGAAATCTCTTCTGGCCCATTTCCCCCTCCCCAAGTCCTGGTTGTCTGAGGGCAGATGCCTTTCGCAGTCTAAATGTGAGAGAAAGAGCATCCTCTTCATCCGGGGCTGTATCTAGTCTGAACGCAGCTAGGAACCTGCTTCTAGAGCTGCATCCACATGCTGATCCAGAAGAGTTTTCTCTGAAAGAGGGAAGACACCAGCGGATCCTGGCACCTCTTCTAGAAAAAGTTCAGGCTTAGAGGGAGGGTATCGGGTCTGCCCGGAGGCTGGATGAACAGTGGTCTCTTCTTCAGTGTGGCTGGCAGAATAACTGTCCAGATTGCAGTAAACTCACTGGCCCTTGCCCTCCATGTAGGACCAACCTTGTACTGAAGACTCTGGAACCTAAGTTGTGGGAGAGCCAGGAACCTTCATGTGTACTGTGCAGCCCCTGTTCACAACCAGCACACTCCAGCCTCACACTTAGGAGTGTGCCAGAATGCGCTGGTCTCTTTTAGAAAAGGTTCCCAAGCCTCCAATCCTAGTCAGGACCCACATCACAAATTTCCTCGGTTCTGGAGTCCTTTTGTCCTCAAAGGAGCTGGAGCCACCGGGAACAAGGTTAGACTCTCCTCTCATCGGACTGCTCACCCTTAGAAAGCGTCAAGCACTGCTCACTCACTCTGGCCCTCATCCCTGTCTAGCTTAGGCTGCTCCACTTGGCCGTGAGCGAAGGAGGGCCCGGGGGTTCTTGGCTTCTGCCTTTCCAACCCTTAATTTTCAATCCTTGCATTTTTCCCCAATATCTGAGTTTACATCCGGTCCATGGTGTCTGCTGCAACCGTCGTGTGCCCGTCTCACCTTTCTAGCTTCTCCAGGGACAGTCTCTACTCCAAAACAAAGGCGTTCAGTGTGTTGTTTTCTGGAGCAGGATCTGAGCTTTCTTTCTTTCAGTTATACGCTGGAGCTCCAGCAGAGGATGTTCTGGGGAGCCCAGTTCTGTCCCTTCTCCAAGAGCTAGCTTACTTGTTGGGACTTTTCACTAGGGTGAAAGTGAAGTCACTCAGTCTTGTCCAACTCTTTGCGACCCCATGGACTGTAGCCTACCAGGCTCCTCCATCCATGGGATTTTCCAGGCAAGAGTACTGGAGTGGGGTGCCATTGCCTTCTCCAGGAGAGCTTCCCAACCCAGGGATTGAACCCGAGTCTCCTTCATTGCAGGCAGAAGCTTTACCGTCTGAGCCACCAGGGAGTATGTTTTGACTAGGGTCACTAGAGCCAAAACATACTCCCAACTTACAGTATTTCTATCTGTGAAAGGACAGAGAGTAGTGCACTCTAAGAACTTTGCTTAGTGTACACGTGGAAATTACATATATTCCATGTGTATAAATACATTGAAATTAACCAGTAGAGAATAATACAAGATAGGCATGTAGAAGGTGATTTTTATGCATGCTAATTTTCTTATGAGAACCTGTTACTTCTCACCAAAATTAAAATCTGGAGATTTTCTTAAGAGCAAGTTTTCTCAAAGTCCCCAGTTTACCTGACTTCCTCTTTGAACTTATTCTAAACTGGAATTTCAGTCTTTCTTACAAGACGATCGAAGAGGGTAGAAGTGCTCGACTGACTACCTGTTGGAGTCACTTCTGCTTTATAAGGTTTGGGCTATTTTTCAGGAGAGCTGCCTCCACTGGCTCAGAATACACTTTTAACAATGCCTCGAAAATGCCCCTTAGCCAGATTTAATTGAGTCATGTCAAAAACAAATCTCTGCTAAGTAAATATTGAATTATGTGGCCCTGAATTTACTCCTTGTTTCCTACGTTAAATTTTTCTAAGTCCACGGATGTAGTCATTCACCTTCAGTCTCTCCCAGAAGGTCAGGTGTGGTTTGGGGACATGCTGTGGTATCCCGTTGATGGTGACCTTGTGAAGACTTAGTAGATGAGTAGAGCATCAAGGTGAAATCTTCCCAGTGATCCCCTATTTTAATTATTTAAGGAATCACGAGAGGGTGGCTGAAAGACCTGAGGCAAAATTGAGTGCACTTGTGAAAAATACAGACACAAGCAACTTCTGACTTACTTTTCCGCACTAGAGTAGAAGGAATAAAATGGGAGGGGTCTGGGAAGACTTGCCTCTCTCTCACTTAGAACGAGACGAGGAACAAACTAAGGGGAGACACATGTGAGCCAGGGTGTTGGTCTGGGGCCATTTGGCAGAGCATGGTAAGGGATCAAGGTGCAGCAGAGGTCATGAAAGCCTAGCTGGGATCCACGGGTTTAAAGACCTTTGCAAGTGGAAAGAGTGTGCTCTGGAGCCAGTGACGTGTGAGCAGAGCATCTGAGGGAGAGAGGCTGAGGGCCAGGCTCTGTGTGAACCTTCCATGTCCTGGCTCAGCAGACGCGGCACGTAACTGAGAGCAGAGAACAGGAAGGCAGAGAGGCCGCAGAGCTCTAGTCCTGGCATGCTGAGCACCGCCCTTCAGCCCCAGGAGAGGGAAGACACAGGTCAGTCAGGAGTGTGCTTCTCCCTGGGCAGCTTCTGAGTGAGGCAGTCGGTGTATACATAAACGGAACTAACACAAACGACAAAATTACAGCTCCCTTGGGCTGGGCTGTCTTCATACCCCTAACAGATATGACCAGCTTTGCTCATAGCAGCTGCAACACGCGACCAGCATACCCGCCTTCCCATAACACATGGTGGCAGCCGAGGCACCACTTCAGCCAAGACCAGATCTCAGGTCCCTTGAGCCTCATACGTCCAGGTCAGGGCCTCGGAAGTCCCTTCCTGGCTGATCACCAAGCTGGTTGCTGTCCCCAGCCTGACTCTGCCACTGCAGACGTTGCCCCTTGGGATGTTGCTGGGAAACATTCAGCTCGCGCTGTTTCTCTCTGGTGTATGGCTAAGAGCTTCCAAGGGATTAGTGATTATTAGGTAGTAGCTGTGGTTGTCTCAGCTACTTGTATTTTTCTTCTGTTTCCTTTTCAATAGCCAATAACCCAAAGGACTGATTTGATTTTCATTTTTAAGGCAGCTGGCTTTGAGGTTGAGTCCTGTGATGATCTGGTTCTGAACAGTAACAGAAGAGGGTGAAAGGTCAACCATTTCCCTGGATCTGATCAATGGCAGGAGTTTGATGGCAAATTAAATGCTAGATAAAACTGTCAAATGATTCTGAGAATCAATTCTTCATGGGAAAAGTTATTTGAACCTTTAATGATCACATTGACTCCCAAGAGAAATAATTCTAGTGTCTCTTCAGACCTTAGGATAGTAATACATAAAAACAATGTGAGGATGATTTAACATAAGATCACTTACATTGTTATTGATCAATAGTATATTCAGCATCTGCACTGTCTGTTTCTCAAGGGACCACATAACCAACCGTCAGATCACCTGAGAGATTGCATTAGAGTCCCAGGCTCCACCCATGCTTCCTGCATCAGACTGCTTGAGTGTGGGCCCTGCAAACCTGCCTTTTATTAAGCGTCTCAGGCGACTGTGAGGAATATTAGATTCTGAGAGCTGTCAGCCTACAGGCGGATGTCCCCCAGACAGAAAATAAAGCCACGCCCACAGACTAGGCCGAGTATCACGGCAGTGGATACGTAGTGTGTTTGGGTTGAATTTGTAAAACAGGTGTTAGTTACTACTGGATTATTTTAACATCTTTGGTGTGGGGTGGTTGGAGTTTGAAAATCAGGACAGCACTGCAGTTACAGGTCCCATCAGGGGCTTTTCTCCATCACCTTCATCAGCTCTTTCCTGATTTTACCTGCTCGTTAAATAGTAACATTTCCCAGGACCGCTTTCACAAAAAGGCTCTTTCTGTGTTCTTCCAGAGCATCACTTAAAATATACTGATGCCTCCCAGATCTGTGCTTCTGACCCCACCTATGGCTTTAGTATCAGATCCATATTTCTGCTGTCCATTGAACAGAGCCACCTGAGAGCCACCCATGGGAGGGACCTCAAACTCTGCTGCTAAGTCACTTCAGTCATGTCCGACTCTGTGCGACCCCATAGACGGCAGCTCACCAGGCTCCCCTGTCCCTGGGATTCTCCAGGCAAGAACACTGGAGTGGGTTGCCATTTCCTTCTCCAATGCATGAAAGTGAAAAGTGAAAGTGAAGTCGCGGAGTCGTGTCCGACCCTTAGCATGGACTTCAGCCTACCAGGCTCCTCCGTCCATGGGATTTTCCAGGCAAGAGTACTGGAGTGGGGTGCCATTGCCTTCTCCGGACCTCAAACTCAGCATACCTCAAATCTAACTCAATGTCTTCGTCTTCCCTCCTGACTCTTAAAATGGCTTTTTGGCTAAGACCCTGGGCTCTGGACACTAACTACCCAGGTTCCCATCCTTCATTAATACTCCCTTGGGCTATTGCATAAATGCCTTGTGCCTCGTTTTTCTCATCTGTAAAATGGGAGTAATGACTTCCTCCTAGGGTTCAGGTGCAGATTAAGTGCCATAACGGCACATAAATAACTTAGGTCAGGGCTGGACCCAGGGCGGGTATTCAATGTATCTTAGCCATTTTTATTATTCATTCCTTTATCAAATATTGATAGAGCTCCTGCTGTGTATCAGACACTTCTCCTGACTTGCATTTCCCAAATTAGACACTGTCAAAACTCAAAGTCCCCCCATTAAACTCTTTTCCCTTCAGGGCAGGTCTCATCCATGTTTTAATCTCAATGCTAGTTTATGGAGTTAGCACTAATTTGCCCAAATTAAACTTTAGAAAGGTGTGTTCTCTAAGTAATTCACGTTGTCTTAAACAGGGAATAGAACATCTCTTACAAAGGAAAGAAATAGAACCAGTGAGATTAAAAAATATTCTCCAAAACCTCCTCTGACCTCAAGAAAGTGAGGTCTAATTGTTGAACCATAGAAAAGTGTCATTTAGTTAAGAAGTAGCTGATATTAACTATCTTACGGTTGAACCTAATTCTTGGTGGGGTACCTGGCACATGACAGGTATCCCTGAATACAAAAATAATTCCCAAACCTAGATCTAAAGTTCTGGGAGTATTCTACAATATACGAAGGAAAATGTATCTTAGATAAACCTTATTTTTAAACAGCAAGATTTCAGACCTTGTAACCCCCCAGAAAAATCTTGAAAGCACTGGCAAGCAGTGACGGGAGTGGGGATCAGGATCAGACAGGCCAGACTGAAAGCCTCGTTCAACAGCTTATTTTATCTCTATGATGCTGGATATGACAGCTAACTCTTATGAAACAACTTACTTCATCAGCTTCAATTTCCTAATCTGTAAGAAAAGGAATAATTATAACAGTTGATCTTTGTGATTGGGGGTTGCAAAGCATCAGACACGACTGAGCGAATGAACTGACCTTTGTGATGCTCTGAGATAAGTCAAATAAAAAGATTTTATAAGCCATGGAGTGCATCACAGTGAAAGGGAGTGTTTTTTAGCATCTACCTCACACAACAGCTAGAACAACTGTCTGCAGTATGCAGAGGAATTGCCTTTGGCAGCTGTACGAACACATCAGTCACCTATGATAGTCGGCTGCGGGGCTGAGGCTCAGCTTTCTCTCCCCTAGAGGGAGGAGTAGGTGGAACATCACCAGGACTCCTTCAGTCCCCCCCATTCTGTGAGAAGAGGACATTTTGATTCCTTCTACCACAGGACTGGCAAGTTCTCAAGGCTCATGAGTAGGAGGTTTTCTCCTTGACTCCTTGCATCTTCCTGGTGGCTCAGATGGTAAAGAATCTGCCTGCAATGTGGGAGACCTGGGTTTGATCCCTGGGTTGGGAAGATCCCCTGGAGGAGGGCATGGCAACCCACTCCAGTATTCTTGCCTGGAGAATCCCCATGGACAGAGGAGCCTGGCAGGCTACAGTCCCTGGGGCCACAAAGAGTCAGACACGACTGAGCAACTAAGCACAGCACACAGCCTTGCATCTTAGAGGCAGAAGGGACTCCTGTCTCATGCATGAGGAGCATATGCAGCAGGTTTTGTTGAGAACAGGGCACTCAAACCTCCTACCTTGTTATAGCCCAGAGCTGCTGCTGCTGCTGCTAACTCATGTCAGTCGTGTCTGACTCTGTGCGACCCCATAGACGGCAGCCCATCAGGTTCCTCTGTCCCTGGGATTCTCCAGGCAAGAACACTGGAGTGGGTTGCCATTTCCTTCTCCAATGCGTGAAAGTGAAGTCCCTCAGTCGTGTCCAACTCTTTGTGACCCTGTGGATTGTAGCCTACCAGGCTCCTCCGTCCATGGGATTTTCCAGGCAAGAATACTGGAGTGAGGTGCCATTGCCTTCTCTGGTAGCCCAGAGAATTGGGTCCATAGAATTGGAACATCTTCCTCAAGGTTTAAATGTGGAAACATGAAGGAAAGCACTTCGCAAATGGTAGAATGTTAGGCAGATGTTGATCTCTGGAGTTTGCGCCCGAACGGGTTACTGCATTGCCCTTTACAAGGTGTGCTTTTTTTTTTTTTTTAATCTGTAGCATCTCTACATTGTGAAGAAACAACCTTCAGGTTATCTTATCACCCTCAGCTGGTGGCAATATTGGGCACTCCTGTTTTCTCTGTGGATGTTTTCCAGGAAGCCAGCAGACTTTCATCAACACCAACTCTCTTTTTTAAACTTTTTTTTTTATTATTTTAATTGGAGGCTCATTACTTTACAGTATTCTAGTGGCTTTTCATCAACACTATCTCCTAAGATTTATTTTACTTCTTTTAGCTGGAGCATAAAGTAGAGAAAAATAAAAAGTAGACATTGCCTTTCTTCCACTTTCTTCCACTTCTAAGCCTTGATAGCCAGGATTCTCATTTCTCTGGCTTGAGACCTTTTAGAAAAGGGAGTGGGGAAAGGGAAGATTACCGAGAAGAATGGGACTGGGTAGGAGAAAGCCTCAAAGGGGGAATTTGGAAAAAGGGTGCCTGAGAACCCTGCAAAAGGAATCGGACCTGTGGTCCCTGGCACCCGTTTCCCCACAAGGTGTACTCCTGGCGTGAGCAGCTGGGACAGGATGGTGGAAATGCAAACGAAGGCTCCCCTTGTCCCCAGGAGCAGGGGTGCACACATCTTTGTGTGGTGAACACATTTGGGGTGTGAGAGCCTCGGAAGTCTGGGCAGTTTGGGTGGTTTGCTTCTCTGTTGTTGCTTTGGGCATCTAAAGGACAGAGAAACATACAACAGAAGATGGCAGAGAGCCCAAGAGAATCGTGGGGTGGAAGGACCAGCAGACTTAAGAAAAACCAAATGACAACAAAAAAGAAAACCAGTTCAGTCCAGGAAATGTAGAGAAAAACGGGAATAGACTCACATTCTGTAATAACTGAATTCTCTGTAATGTAAAAGATATCTAAGGTTCTGAAAAAGAAAGCTCCCGAGCAATGATATTTATGAAGTCTCCTGAACTCTGATTTATAATGGAATTGGAGTTCTTATTCCCTTAAAAAGACACTGAAAATCTAGAGAGGGACACGACACTCAGGAGCATATATCAGAGCAGAAACAAATGCAGAAACAAAACAAACTTATTTCCAACAGAAAAGAAAGGCCATTTCCAGGAATATCAGGGAGAAGGTGGGAGAGAACTGGGCTCCGATTGTTCAGAGGAAACAAAGAGGGGATTGGCCGGGGGCTGTGTGTGTGGGAGCCAGCGTGCCCTCCGCAGGGCTAGTGGGCAGGCGCTGGCTGGCCAGGGGCTGACCCAGGCTCCCTGTTTACTGCTCACAAACCAGAGTCTTGGCATCATGACTTGAAAACCTTTATTTTGGACGATGTGGATTGGGAAGAGAGGGAGAAGAGGATTGTGTCCAGCCTTGGCCGTGAGGCAGCACAGCGTGTGACACGGGTCCCAGGCCTGCTCTCCTGTACTGTCTGTGAGGCCATGGGCAAGTCAGGAGACCTCGAATGTTTGGTCCCTCAAGAGGGGAGCAGGGTGTCTGCTCCTATCACTTCAGTGGACAAGGCACCAGCACCCAAAGGGCAAAATGCTTGAGTCCTCCCATGGGCACCCCTGTGATAGGTAGGCATCATTTCTCATGGCCTTGCAGAAGTGCCGGTACCAGTAACCCAAGAGTCCATTCTGGTTTTTCCCAGGGCCAGGAGCTGGAGGACTTGCAGGTGGAAATGGCAGGGCTTGTGAGCCGAGGCCTCTTCTCCTCCTGTCCCCATCACTGGCCCACCTGTATCGGGGATGCAGGGCCCGTCCCCATCACTGACCCACCTGTATCAGGAAAGCAGGGCCCTCCTTGTCACCCACTCCATACTGAAAGGGTATGGAAGCAGTCTTGATTCTTCACACCCATTTCTTGGTTATGTTCGCAATTGTTCATTTTTTAGGAAAAGCCAAGTTGTCGGGATAAGGTTCTGCATTGTGAGCATTAATGGAAGTGGAAATTACATATTCATCCTCAAGACATGCAGTTGTCATGCTCTTAAAGACAGTTTGAGAGGTTTTAGCATTGCAAGTTGTTATTTTGACAAGGGCTCCCCCCCAGAGCTCCTGCAGCTCAGCCGGCACTCCATCCTTTGTGCTCGGCTGTTTCATTAAGCAGCTGCTGAGACTGTCGCTGGCGTTGCTCTGGCATCAGGGATGCTGCAGCCTCCTAGGCCGCTGTTTTGGGGCCGACATTCGAGGTGTGTGAGCGAGAAGGGCCAGCTGTGTGCAGGTGAAAGGGCTCTCGGGTTTTATGGGGCTTGGTAATGGCTGTGCCTCGATAGATGGTGCGTGTGTTTTTAAATTTAGCCATAGTCGGCCCTTTCTGAAACCAGGAGAGAGCCTGTGTGTGTGTGTGTGTGTGTGTATGTGTCTTTAGATGAGTATTAGTTCTGTGGAGACGAGACCCTATAAGCATCCTAAAAATTATATATCTAGAAAATGACATTTTGCTTTCAAAGATTTCAGCATCACCTGGATATAGTCAAATGCAAACCACTGAAGCAGCCCATCCTTAAAAGACATAATCAGTCAGAATCAGTAATTAAAAAAAGGCCCAACAATCGCTGAAACATACAGGCCTACTGAGCTTAAGCAGAGCCTTTGGGAGCACACAGACAAAAGTCTCATTGTGTGTGAGGGCCCTGCAGCTTCCGGGGTCCCTGGGCCTTCCTCTTTTGGTTCCAAGGTGGAGCAGACCCCTTTTTGTTGCACAACAGCCCCTCCCTGCCGCCCAGACGGAGCCTTCACAATTGCCCTGAGTTTCGTAGGGAAGCCCTTAAAGACTGTCTTATCACAGTAATAAGTGACCCCATCGGTCCATCTCCAACCCCTGCTTTTGCTTCCCCGAGACGAGGGCTGAGGAGACCTAACTATCTATCTGGGCCCCTGACGGTCCCCCTGTGAGCTGCTTCTGGAGAATGCCGGCTCTGGGGGCTGAAAGAGGCTGCCACCCTGCTGTCTCTCTTTCCTGGGAACTTCTTTTCTGAAGCAGCTGAATGAGACCTTTGCAGGCGAGGGTGGTGGCCTCTCCTTCAGAATGCCTGGCCTGTTTCCCAGGGTGAAACACTCCCCAAATATGCAACTTTGTGAGCGGCCCAGCAGCCTGAGCCCAGAGCCGCCTGCCGCCAGGAGAGCTGGCATGGGGTGGGGGTGTGGCGCGGGCCCGGGGTTCACCAGATGCCAGGAAGGCCCGGCCCCTGGTGACGTCACCGGTCGTCTGGGGCGAGAATCTGGCCAACAGTTGGCCGTGACGAGAGCTCGAAGCTTTCTCTCTCTAAATCCCCTCCTTCGTTCAAATCTGATCCTATAAAAAGGCTTTTGTTGAAGAAGCAGCCATGGCATCTTGGTGCGTGTCTGTGTCACTGCTGTCAATATTTCCAAAGATGGGCAGAAAAACCTTCCTTGGTTGAATTCCTGAGCTAACAGGCCCCCAAACTGACTTGGACCAAGTAGAGGTAAATGGCAGCTGTCACATGGCATTTGTTTTGTTTGCAAGTGATAAAGCCAAAGAGGAGAGGAGCATCTTGAGGATGGTAAGAACCTGCTTCCGGGGAGCTCAGCATCAGGTCTTCATGGCGGGAGGGGGTGGCGCTGGGCTGTGCCTAGACTTGCCCTGGTGTGCTCTGCAGGGTCTGGGTATTGTGTAGATCGCTTAGGAGAGAGAGGAGCTCTGCAGGGGGAGCTGCTTCTGGGTGCCTTGCTCAATCTGCTTTTATGGGCTCCTGCAGAACATAGCCATGACCACTGTCCTACCCTGGTAACATGCTTTCTGAGGCTTTGGGTACAGAAGAGTCAAAAAGTCAGATCAAGGAGATGAACACTCACTTCTCCTTAGTCTTAAGTTTTTGCCTAGTTTTATCTCCACTTAAGTGTCCCTGAAGCTCCTGAAGTCTTTGTTTCAAGGAGGCCACTGATGGAAGGACCTGGAAAAGGGAGGGGTTTTTATATTTTTCTGGTTATTTTATGATTTGTTTATTCAGTTTGATGTTCTTTTGCTTTAGCTTGAAATGCACATGCTTGTCAAAAGCAAAAACAACTAAGCCAGAAAGCCATGTCCAGAAAATTACAGACTTGAGCATTCGTGATAAACAAATGTTCTTTCCCATGGCTTAATTGAATTATTTTTCTTGAGGCTCAGTCCTTCACCTGTTCAAACTGTGTGACATTGTTTCTTCATGTTCATGCGTTTGGAGTGAAGCATCATATACTTTGCCTTAACTTTACCCTTTTTTGTGGGTGCTCTGTCTTCACCCTTTCCCCCCTTCTTTTTGCCAGTGTTCTTCTCCTAATGCTTTTTGAACGCTTACTTCTTTCAGCACATCTCTGATTTTATTCCTCTGGATTTTCCACTTGGCATTGAGTGCCAATCTCTCCCCTGGCATTCAGTGTCTGTGCCATGTCTGTTCTTCCAAACGGCGGACTTCCAGGCAGACTCAGTAGCCTGGGTGCAGGGCTTGGCTTGACCACGTCTTAGTTCTGTGACTTGGGGCTAGTTCTGTAGGCTTCATCGTCCTCAACAGTACAAGGAGATAAGCGTGGTACCTATATCACAGAGCTCGTCTGCGGACTAAATGAGTTTGTACTTGTGAAGTGCTTGAGACAGTGCCTCACACCATTATTGTTTAGTTTGGGCTTCCATTTGTAATGTGGGGTTCATTGGTAAATATTAGCTGTTAGCAACGGTAAGACCATGGAAGAGGATGGACTTGTCAGTGTGATGGTGCTAAGTATTTCAACATGTTCTGTTTCTGTTGTGCTTCTGGTACTTGATGATATAAAGCAAAAAAGCCCTAACTAAAGCTGCTGTTTTTCTTAACCTCTTTGTTGAGATTAAATTCATACACCATACAATTCACCCCTTTAAAGTGTGCTCTTCAATGGTTTTGATACACTGCATTATTTTTTAAGAATTTCTGATAAAAATATATAAAAATATAAAATTTGTCATTTTAACCATTTCTAGACGGCATTAGTTACATTCATAGTGTTATGCAACATCATTGCTATTCCCCAAACTTTTTCATCACTCCAAAGAGACACTTGTACCCAAAAAGCAGTAACTCCACATCCCCCACCTCCTCCGCCTCTGGGAATCTCTGATTTGCTCTCTGACTGTGAATTAGCCTGTTCTAGGTAGTTCATGTAAATGGAATCATATAGTTATTTGTCCTTTAGTGAATTTCACTTGGCATGTTTTCAAGGTTCATGTTGGTTCAACAATCAGAACTTCATTCCTTTTTATGGCCGAGTTATACTCCATTGAATGGAGAGACCATAATTTGTTTGCTTATCCAGTCGTCCACTGGTGGACACTTGGGTTGGCCCCACCTTTTGGCTATCTTGAATAAGGCTGCAATGAACATCAATATACAAGTACCTTTTCAAGTTCTTATTGGATTGGCCAAAAAGTTCATTTGGGATTTCCCATAAGGTGGTACAGAAAAATCTAAACAAACTTTTTGGCCAACCTAATACTTCAATCCACCAAAAAATGGAACTGTTAGGCCATGTAGAGATTCTGTGTTAGCTTTTTGAGGAACGGTTGATGTTTTCCTGGAAAGCAGCTGCTTTTCGGTCATTCTGTCCTCTGGCGTGTCTCCCTCAGACTCCACCCCGTCTCCTCCTGCCACCAGAGTTTCGCTGTCCTCCCTCGTCTGCCCCCAGCCACGTCTCCCAGCTGGCTGGCTGAGGGACACCCTTCTGCTCCGTCCCCCACTGGCAGTGCGTGTATCAGCCACCCTGACCACACATCTGCCTGGTCCCTTTCATCTCATTGTCTGAGGAAGGACAGGCTTGTAGGAGGTCATCCGTAGGTCCCAGACCACCCCTGCTGGAAGGGGTTTCAGCCACGTGCTGTTCCTAACACCTTTCAGGTGTGGGGAGCCAGGGATGTGGAGCCAAAAGTCCTGCAAGGATTTCAGCCCTTCTTAGACAGGCTCCTTCATTCTCCCATCACCTTGGTCTCATGTTCTCCATCCACTTTGCTTTTTTTTTTGTCCACCCTGTCCCGAGGGAGAGTTGTTCTTCCATCTTTATTTGCTCACAGTTCCTGTAGTTTTCTAGGAGTGAATTAATGAATAAATACTGCAGCAATCTATAACTCGCCTCAGACAGCCATTCTGCTTGTTGGGCTAATTGTTAGCTTGGGTTTCTGGATGTCATTCATTTCACAGTAAGGCTCCTAATTAATCTCAGCACTGTTCTCACCAGAAGAAAGGCTGATATGGAGAAACATCCCCAATTACCATGAGAAAGGGGATGTGGAGAGCCCCGTTGAGTTTTCCTGGCATCCACCCCTTGTCTCAGATGAAACCCGCCCTTCACACACAGGCAGCCTGGCGATCAAGCCTGACAACTAGAGGGTTGTGAGAGCCGGCGGAGCCTCAGACCACACAGACCCAGCTCGGGAGGAGCCTGCCGGGCCTACGCTCTTGTTTAGCAACACCCATTGTGTTTCCCAGGACAGCGGAGAATCCTGGTGCCCTGAGCGGCAATGCCTCTGCTGTCCCAGAGGCAGGCGGGGTGGTTTTAATCCGGAAAAAGCTAAAGGTCTCTTCTTTTGTCTGTGTTTCTGTGCCTGCAGGACAAAAGATCCTTCATCACCGAAGTGACGTTTTAGAAACAGTGGTCCTGATCAACCCCTCAGATGAAGCCGTCAGCACTGAGGTAAGCATGTGGATCTGTGGAGCCTCACACAGTGGACAGAGCCCCAGCTGATGAGAGGGGATGGGGCAGTTGGTGAAGAGGGACAAGGCGGGGGGAAGCAAGTGCTGGGTCCAGGGATGCGTCTGTGTCCCTGGCCAAAGGCTGGTTCTCTGCATCAGCACCACCTGAGACTGCCCCTTTCGATCAGGACAGAGTGGAGGACGCTGGCCAGACCGTAGGGTTCTGTAGAGGTGAGGGGTGTGGAATGCTGGGGATACCCAGAGGGTGTGCTGCTGGTACGGAGTCTGGCTGGGATGTCGCAGGCTGATTAGACGCAAGCCTTCAGGCTGATACGGCTGTGACCCAAATGTGGAGAAAAAAGGCTTCTCAGACACAAGCTTTCTCAGCACATCCTGCCCACCCCCTGGTCACGGTTGAAATGCAGGATAGCACAGCGGTCAGGAATATGGGCTCTGCCGCCAGACTGCCTGGGTTCTGCCACCCACTAGCAAGTAGCCACAGGCAAGTTATTGACCATCTCTTTGTCTCCGTTCTGCCTTTGTGAAATGGAGATGATAATAGTGCTTGCATTTAGTGATGTGTCCAGAAGTGTCGCGTGATTAGAACATGGCATGGCACTTGGCAACCAAAACATCAATGCTGGCCGTTGTTCTTGTTTTTATTACCACCATATAAAACTTTTGCCAGAGAGCATAACTGGGTATTTCAGAGCCTACTGTAAGGTCAGTAGGCTAACACCGAGAATCTTAGGTCCCCCGGCCCAGAGGAAGTGATGCATCTCCATTCCCAGGGCCTTGCCTGCAGTTCGGCACCTTTGAAGTTGAACTGCTTCTTGGATGTCAGAACAGCCGCAGACCTAGGCACCTCCACTATCCACCGCCTTTCTTCTGCCCACACTGAGCATCTCTGTGACTGTAGATTGTTTTCTTTTTTTTACATTGAGATACAGTTCACACCCATAAAATCCATCCTTTTAAAGTATGCAGTTCATTGGAGTTTAGTATAGTCATAATATTGTGGAACTGTCATCAACATCTAATTCCTGAACATATCCATCACCCCTCAAAATCCCAAGCCCATTAGCAGTCACCAGCCCCCCATAACCTCTGGTAACCATTAATCTGCTTTTTACCTCTAGGGATTTTCCTGTTCTGAATATTTCAGATAATGGAATCATACGATCTGTGGCCTTTTGTGTTGGGTTTACTTAATTAACATAGTATTTTCCAGAGTCATCCACGTGTAGACTGTATCAGTACCTCCTTCCTTTTTATGACAGAATACTATTCCAGTGTATGGGTACACCACGTTTATTTATCCACGCATCAGTTGATGGACATTTGGGTTGTTTGCCCTTTTGGCTGTTGTTACATAGCCTGCTTTGATCCCATGTCATCTTCTCTGGTTGAGCAGGACCTCTTTGACAATCCATGAAGGTACAAGATTGAGGCAAATGATGCTCTCGTGGTCTCCCTGGCTATTAGAATCAGAAAGTAGATAAAACTTGGAAAAAAGCTGGAGGCTGAATGTATGTACAGGCACATCGCCTGTGAGAAATGGAGAAGGAAAAAATAAGGCATTTCTTTGCAGAGCCCAGGTTCACCTGTGGAGCAGATGGGGCTGGAATGATGACTTTGGTACATGTGCGGTTCCTTGGACTGTGGGGTTCGTGGGGACAGTGGGTCACGTCCTGTTTACTTTCCATCCCTCCCATAGTGCCTTGCATGATGCCTGCCAGTCACTTTGTGCTGAACTGAGTTGGGCTTAGAACGTATAACCTTGGTGCTTGGAGCAGTGGTTCTGCTGAAGGACAGGCTGGCTCCCTGCCATTTAAAAGAACAGAGAGTCCTTTCGTGCAAATGGTTCACAAGTCTGTTTAAAGATTCCCAATCAGGGTGGCCTTTTGTCTATGTTCAAGTTCAGTGTCAGGCACCTTCCTGATGCCAGTGGAGACCGCTTTTGGAGCTGTGTGTCTGGTGTTCGGCTTGGCAGGAAAGGGGTCCTGGGTGGGAGGGGCTGCCTTTGGGCCTTCCTTGGAGCCCTCTGATTCCTGAGGCAGCAGTTGGGGGACCTGCCCTGTACTTGGTGAGTCAGCCTGTGAAGTGTCGTGTCTCACAGATTGCACGCTGCCAGCAGGCACAACTGTGCAACCAACGATTGCCAGCTGTGGAGAATGCTTTGAAAAGACACAGAAACCGAGGGGAGAAAGTCAGCTACTGCTACTGTCTCAGTTGTAGCCAGACTTGGAAAAGGGCATTCGTGGGCAGCTGGTGATCGCAGGCGCTGGCTCTGTCCAACACCCCGGGGCAGTGTGAAGACCGGGAAGCGAGAGATTCTTGTTGGTTAGGAACCTGAAGCGCTCCAAGGGCCAGCCCGGTCCTGCGGGTGGGAGGCCGGTGCCCAGCACAGCTCAGCGCTCCCCTGCTTTGTTTCAGGTGCGCTTAATGATCACGGATGCCGCCCGACACAAGCTGCTCGTGCTGACGGGGCAGTGCTTTGAGAACACCGGAGAGCTCATTCTCCAGTCCGGCTCTTTCTCTTTCCAGAACTTCATAGAGATTTTCACCGATCAAGAGGTAGGCTCCTGTCTGGGAGTATCCACGCTTTACAGTTGCTCGGTTATTGCTGTCGCCTTAGGCTGATCTTTGAAAGCATTCACGGGAGATAGGAGGAGGGGATGGGGTACTCCTTTGAAATAAGCAAAACCACGTGGTACAGGGTCCTGTGGCTCATCACCAGAGGAATTTAGAGCACTCATCCATATAATTAATTGGAACCATTCTGATTGCCCGATGGAGGCGGGGGTTGGAACAGTCATCATTTTACAGATGGCAGAGATGATGGAGGAACTCGGAATGACAGAGTCCACAAGAAAGCCCAGGTTGCCTGTTTTCTGAAAGAGCACTCCAAAGATCTCTTTAGGGGTAGTATTTAACTGCCTTGTTTCAGTGCATGTAACCTACTTCTCCTGGTCAAATTATTTCTGATTTCTCTTAATGCCTGGCTCCAGTATTTGAGCTTGGGCTGCTTGAGTAGCCCAAGAAAGGAGGCAGGTAGGAAAATGGGGTGCATCCATAGCACACGTCCATGCCCCAAGAGTGTTAGAGTAGCTGGACTGAAGCCTGATCATTAACACATCTAACGAGTATATCTTACTCAAGGTGATACATGATGAAGCATTGAAACTAATGGGATGATAGTATTATTTGGTCAAATCAGATCAAAGATTTTAATTTGGTTATTTCTGCTTGAGAATTTTATCTGGTTAGGAAACTTCTCTTTCCAAAATAACGCACCTCTGTCTCCCAGTTAGAGCAACAACTCAGGGCTGTCAGCATAGCCGCTTGGGGCTACCCATAGCTGATAGCAGACTGCTACAGGGAGAGGGCGAGGGACGTGCTGACAGGAGGAGTTACAGCATCTATTTAAAACCATCTTCCTGAGAACTTCCTGAGAGGGCGGCCTCTTAGTCTCGGGGGTGTTGGGAAGGGCCATCTGTCTTTCTGCATTTAATCTTCCTTGGCCCTGCAAATCAGAGAGGTCTCTGTGTACTTTCCATCACTGGCAAGAGCTGTAAATAAACTGCCCAGCTTCATTAGGCTCACCTGGAGGCTTTTTGTAAAAAGACTGGTGCGATGACATCACTGTGTTTCTCCGCTCACTGGGTCGGAATAAAAAGGAACTTTTACTTGGCATTTGAAGCTCCGGCTTTCAGAAGCTGTGATGTCATCTGGGTCCCAAGGCAGATAGCCCAGGCTCTCCCCACGGCAAGGCAGGGCCCCGGGCACCCGCAGAGCTGGTCCCACTGTTCCCACCTCACAAGGGAGGCCTGCGCCCTGTGTCTCTGCAGAGCTGTCCTCTGGCTTCCTCCAGGGCTGCTGGAGTTCAGGCTGCATGTCTTGATTGTCTTGTATCTGTGGCGTCCACACCTAGGAAAGGTGTGGCACAACCTTGTTCGTGGCATTGAGAAGCCCACGGCAGGGCACTGTCTCCCTCTGCCCACTGCCCTGAGATGGGTGGGTGAGCACCGCAACGTCAGAATCTTTCGCAGGGTTGTGTCCCCAGGTTCACACTGTGGATTTGTCTGGTAGCTGAGAGGTCACACAGGCTGTCAGCACCTTGGCAAGAGAGAGGGCTGCCGGGGCCTGGAGCCAGCCCCGGGGCCCAGTGCCACGTGCAGGCGGGCCGTTGACTGGCTTCCCCATGTTGGGTTCAGGCCGGCACCCTCAGCTTATTTATGTGCACGTGGGTGCCGCTCCTGCATTCCTGTTTCAGGTCAGTTTCTACCCCTGTGTCATGGGTTTGTCTTTTTTGGCAGTAAAATAGAATTGGGGACATATGTAAAGGAAAGGGTTTGTCACTGCTGGAATTTTAAATCCGGAGGCATCACAACCCACCCATCTGGACCCCAAATGTCTTTAAATAAGGCACAGTGTCGTGAACATTGCTGCTTAACACACATGAAAAGATCTCTAGGATTTTCCCTTACAGACTAGGTCAGTGGTATCGGGGTGCTGCGGGAAGACAGGGAAAGGGGAATACATTGGGTTAAATTTACTTTCTTCCCCTTGTTCCAACCAAAGCACCTGGGCCTTTATCTTTTTTTGCATTCTGGACTTTGGAGGAAGGATGCCATAGCCAAAGTGGATTGGAAACCATGGGACTAGGCCAATGGTTAGCAGCTTTTTAGAGCTCTGATCCTTATTGTTGCCTTGGGAAAAGGTTTTGAGGCCAGAATGACTCAATAACTAATGGATCTTAAAGGCCATTTGGTGTCTACTTTTGTTCCTTTTACTTAGTCCTTGAAACATACCAGTCACTCCAGAGAAACCAGAAACATAATTTGGCAAAAACAAAAATGACACATTTAAAAAAAAAAGAAAACAAGAATAGCTAAAAATAAATGGGCTGAATAACAGAATTATCGGTACATTTTAAGCTTCAGCTTTGCAGAGTCTTAGTCATTGGAGATCAACTACAAAACCAGAACCTACAGATAGAACAGTCATCTGGCTAATCCATCCCTTCCTGCAAACTGAGGATGGTGAAGTCACCATCTCCTGGGGACATTTTTCAGTCTCTCTGTTGGAAAGTTTTTCCTTATATGTCTCATCCTATCTTCAAGGAAGGAATGTGATCCCTTTTCCACCTGACAGTGTCTTAGATTTTAGACACCCTTTACTGCCAATTTTTTCACCCTCCAGATTTATCATTCTCAGTTCTCCTCAGTGTTCTTCATAAAACAAGATATTAAAAGTTCCTTATATTCTCTCATCACTGTCCAGTGGTAGGAAGGAGGCCCAGGGGTGGAGATGGGTGAAATTCAGGAGCTCAGTCTTGGCACTGTTACCAGACAATTACATACAGGGGTCCAGAGCTTGGGGAATGAAGAGTGGGCTGGAGATGTTAATGTGGAAGCCATCAGCACATTAGAAACAGATGACATAATCTAAAGGGAGAAATGTGTGAGCAGAGAAAGGGGCCCAGGTCTAGCATTTAGAGGCTGAGGCCAAAGAGAAGGAACCAGCAATTTTAGTTTGTTTTTGTCCAGTTTCTCTAAAACGTTATGACTCACACTGGATACCAAACTCTGCGGATTGTGAGAGTTAGTGACTTCTATAGTTTTCAATACAATCTTCAGTAAGTCTAAAAGTAACTTTTGACCATCACCATCCACAATTAAATGTCAATGAAGAAGGGAGGCTCTGAGGAGCTCTGTAATTAACATAATTTTTTTTGGGGGGGGGAGCTCCCTTTAAGAAAAAGAAGAAAATTATTGATACACAATTAAGTACAGGACTTTGGGAGGGGACCAGACCACTGAGGAGCCTTGAAATTTAAGCTGCTTTAAGCCTTATGATAAAGGCACTTCACTATCAACTAAAATCCCTGAGTATTTTCTATGGATATTGTTGATACGCCCCCCTCTCCCAATCCTGTTTTCCCAGCTGGTTTATTGGACTTTACATTTATCCCTTAGAATGCCTCCATTAAGAGTTGACTTAGCCATCATCATTCCAAAGTCAAGAGCTTTTCTAAATGTCTTAATTCTGCCATCCCACATTTCCAAGGCCTCCTGTTTTCATGCTATCCACAGATCTGATAAGCCTGCCTCCACCATTCAAGTCAGTACCAACAGGACATAAATGAGCCCACCACAGACCCCTTTCCAGGTTGATGCAAACCAGCAGCTATAAGTTCAGCTATTGTCACAATGTTCAGAGATCCTTTGAAACATCTTGCTAAATCCCAGAGATATGCTGTCTGCTGTATTTCCTCATTAGCCAAGCACATAACCTAATCAAAAGGAAATGTAGTTAGTAGGGTATGGCTTAGAAATTGCACTCTTATTTCATTAATATTATCTGCATAGTCACTTATTTCCTGTATCTTCCTTCCTCTTCCAGTATGCCTGCACTTAATTAGAAAAGGCAGTTAACAAAAAAGACTATCTTTACTCTGAGCAGTATTTCTTCCAGTCCTGTCTCCCATCCATTTTTGTAAGAACAAGGTTGGGGGGTAGCAACCAATGTTCTTGAGAAGTACTCTTGGGTTGTGGTCACTTCCCAAATGTCCACTTCAGGAGGACAGCATGTACTGAATTGGCCAAGTTCAGCACAGTTCAGCAAGCATCTATTGAACCTGATGGTATACTGGGGAAACAAAGATAAAGAGATACAGAGAGAGAGAAGATGTGTTTTCTCCTGTTCAGGAACTTCTGGTATAATGGGCTCTACTAGCTGCCATTTACTATGATGATGATTGCCAAATCCTTTCAGAGAAAGCCTCAGTTTCCAAGTCTAAGACATAGTCACAGGTTTCCTTGTCACTTCACATGTTGTCGGCTCTTCTTCGTTGCTCTCATCTGTTCCTTGGTTGAATGGGCACTTGTGACACCCAGTCTTTGTCCCGAGGTCCCCCTCTCTCCAGCGTGCATGCTGACACAGGTCTGGAAGTCAGTTCTGGGGGCTGGTCCAAGGCCATAGTACTTACTTCTCCTCCTCCTCCTGGACCCTCTCCGTCTCCTTGACGGGCTAGGTTCTTGTCCTGTGCATAGTGCGCTGTTGCTTCTCCAAAGGAAGTGGATTTTCTATCTCTGGGCACTGCTGACTTTCTTTTGTGCTTTCTCTTGTACATCATAGTTTTACATTCACCAGCCTCTTGGCTGTTTTTTAAGGCCCTTGACTTCCTAAGAATTCTGTGCAGCCTTGTTTTCTTTGGGAGTCATTTCCTTTGTTTCATAGAAGCTCTCTGGGTAGAGGTGAAAAGCCAAAGGGTACAGAGGTATTCCTTAAATCCTTTTACCTTCTGCTTGAGCTTGGTGATTACCTGCTTCACATAAAAAGAGTCAGTGACTGAATACCACCTGTACACAGCTGGATCATATCCTTACCTGCCACACCTCTTAGCCGAATTTGATTTTAGCCACTCGGGCCCGGCTTGCCCTGAAAAGAAGAGGAGTTAGAATGGAGCAGAACATCCCACCTTGGATTCAAACGGGAGCAAATGGGGGACAAATCTGGCTACTTGCTCATGTAATACCCAACTGCTCTAACCATCATGGTTTCAGAGTATCTGTATTTGCAGAAAGTCTGCTGGATGAACCACTCATGCTTTACACAATGTGAACTGATGCCAGAACCAGTAGTTTTTTGTATTAATGTGTGGTCTATAACTTCCTATCTCCAAGGTGCGAAAAGAAGCCACTAAACTTTTTTCTTCTCTACCTACCAAATTCTAAATATAGACACCATGTGCACTATATCTAAATTCTTTTAATGTGTCATCAGTCCTTTTAGCCAGGCCCAGTGGAATATAAGAAACATTTTATATCAGTGGTGAAATGACTCACCTAACTTTTTCCTGTGATAGTTTATTACTTTTTAAAGGGCATTTTTGCATGGCAAGTACCCAGGGGTGCTGTGCAAAGTGTTTCATAACCACATAGGCACTGATCATCCAGACAGTCACTGGCCTTAGAAGTGGAGCAGAATTCTGAAGATCCCCTGCGGGGCAAGAACAGATGGTGGCGAGGTCTGAGGTGGTGGAGGGGGCAGGGAGAAGGCAGAAGGGAATGGAAGGAGCGGTCAGGACAGAGGCTGTTCGCTTACCAGTATGGAAATATTTACCTACCAACACCTGACATTTGCCCTGTGTGCATCCAATGGTCCTGTAATACCTAGTAATAGATGGAGGGGCTGGATCAGTGATGACAGTCACTTAAACCTTTTCTTTTTTTCTTATGATTTGTTTTTTAAATCCCAGATTGGGGAATTACTGAGTACCACCCATCCTGCCAACAAAGCCAGCTTAACCCTTTTCTGTCCCGAAGAAGGGGACTGGAAAAACTCCAATCTTGACAGACACAATCTCCAAGACTTCATCAATATTAAACTCAACTCAGCATCTATATTGCCAGAAATGGAAGGACTTTCTGAATTTACCGAATATCTCTCGGAATCTGTGGAAGTCCCGTCTCCCTTTGACATCCTAGAACCCCCCACATCAGGTGGATTTCTAAAGCTCTCCAAGCCCTGCTGTTACATTTTTCCAGGAGGGAGGGGCGACTCTGCACTGTTTGCAGTGAATGGATTCAATATGCTCATCAACGGAGGCTCAGAAAGAAAATCCTGCTTTTGGAAGCTCATCCGACACTTGGACCGAGTGGACTCCATCCTGCTCACCCACATTGGGGATGACAATTTGCCTGGAATAAACAGCATGCTCCAACGGAAAATCGCAGAGCTCGAGGAGGAACAGTCCCAGGGCTCCACCACCAATAGTGACTGGATGAAAAACCTCATCTCTCCCGACTTAGGAGTTGTATTTCTCAATGTACCTGAAAATCTGAAAAATCCAGAGCCAAACATCAAGATGAAGAGAAGCATAGAAGAAGCCTGCTTCACTCTCCAGTACCTAAACAAACTGTCCATGAAGCCAGAACCTCTGTTCAGAAGCGTAGGCAATACCATCGATCCTGTCATTCTTTTCCAAAAAATGGGAGTTGGTAAACTGGAGATGTATGTGCTTAACCCAGTCAAGAGCAGCAAGGAGATGCAGTATTTCATGCAGCAGTGGACTGGCACCAACAAAGACAAGGCTGAACTAATCCTGCCTAATGGTCAAGAAATAGACATCCCAATTTCCTACTTAACATCAGTCTCATCTTTGATCGTGTGGCATCCAGCAAACCCTGCAGAAAAGATCATCCGAGTTCTCTTTCCTGGCAACAGTACCCAATACAATATCCTGGAAGGACTGGAAAAGCTCAAACATTTGGACTTCCTGAAACAGCCGCTGGCCACCCAGAAGGACCTCACGGGCCAGGTGGCCACCCCTGCCATGAAACAAGTAAAACTGAAACAGAGGGCTGACAGCCGTGAGAGTTTGAAACCAGCCGCAAAACCACTCCCCAGCAAAACCGTGCGAAAGGAGTCAAAAGAAGAAACCCCTGAAGTCACAAAAGGGCTGGAAAAGGCACCCAAAGTTGAAAGCAAAGAAAAGGTGACGGTGAAAAAAGACAAACCTGTGAAAACCGAGACCAAACCTCCAGTGACAGAAAAGGAGACGCCCAGCAAAGAAGAGCTGCCCCCGGCCAAAGCTGAGGGCGCCGAGAAGCAGGGCACAGATGTCAAACCCAAAGTCGCCAAGGAGAAGACAGTGAAGAAGGAGACAAAGCCAAAAGCCGAAGAGAAGAAAGAGGAGAAGGAAAAGGAAAAGCCAAAGAAAGAAGTGGCTAAGAAGGAGGACAAAACACCTGTCAAGAAGGAGGAAAAACCAAAAAAGGAAGAGGTGAAAAAGGAAGTCAAAAAAGAAATCAAGAAAGAGGAGAAAAAAGAAATCAAAAAAGAGGTTAAGAAAGAAACCCCACTCAAGGAAGCCAAGAAGGAAGTGAAGAAGGAGGAAAAGAAGGAAATTAAAAAGGAGGAAAAGGAGCCCAAAAAAGAAATTAAGAAACTTCCTAAAGACACAAAGAAATCACCTACTCCAGTAGCTGAAGCAAAAAAACCGGCTGCATTAAAACCAAAAGTACCCAAGAAGGAAGAGCCTGTCAAGAAAGAGGCAGTGGCTGCTGGGAAGCCAAAGGAGAAGGGGAAGATTAAAGTGGTCAAGAAGGAAGGCAAGACTGCAGAGGCTGCGGCCGCAGCCCTTGGCACCGTGGCTGCTGCAGCAGCTGTGGCTGGGTTAGCAACCACCGGCCCCGCCAAAGAACTTGAGGCCGAGAGGTCCCTCATGTCCTCCCCCGAGGATCTGACCAAGGACTTTGAGGAGCTGAAGGCTGAAGAGGTCGACGTCGCGAAAGACATCAAGCCTCAGCTGGAGCTGATCGAAGATGAAGAGAAACTGAAGCAAACTGAGCCCGTCGAAGCCTATGTCATCCAGAAAGAGACCGAAGTCATCAAAGGCCCCGCCGAGTCCCCTGATGAGGGAATCACCACCACTGAAGGGGAGGGGGAGTGTGAGCAGACCCCCGAGGAGCTGGAGCCCGTTGAGAAGCAGGGGGTGGAGGACACCGAAAAATTTGAAGACGAGGGTGCAGGTTTCGAGGAGTCCTCTGAGACCGGAGATTATGAAGAGAAGGCAGAAACTGAAGAGGCGGAGGAACCGGAAGAGGACGCAGAGGACCACGTGCGTGTGAGCACCTCCAAGCACAGCCTGGCGGAGGAGGAGGAGAGTGCTAAGGCTGAGGCGGATGCGCACGTCAAGGAGAAGAGGGAGTCTGTGGCCAGTGGTGACGACCGAGCCGAAGAAGACATGGACGAGGCCCTGGAGAAGGGAGAGGCCGAGCAGTCTGAGGAGGAGGCGGAAGAGGAGGACAGAGCCGAGGACGCCAGGGAGGAAGACTACGAGCCCGAAAAGGCGGAAGCAGAAGACTACGTGAGGGCTGTGGTGGACAAGGCTGCCGAGGCCCAGTACGGGTTCCTCACCATGGCCCCCAAGCCTGTGGGAGCCCAGTCTCCCGTCCAAGAACCTGCCTCTTCCATTCACGACGAGACTTTACCTGGAGGCTCGGAGAGTGAGGCCACTGCCTCTGACGAGGAGAATCGGGAAGACCAGCCTGAAGAATTCACAGCCACCTCCGGCTACACCCAGTCTACCATTGAGATATCCAGCGAGCCCACCCCCATGGATGAGATGTCTACTCCCCGAGACGTGATGAGTGACGAGACCAACAATGAAGAGACCGAGTCCCCGTCTCAAGAATTTGTAAACATCACCAAATACGAGTCTTCACTGTATTCTCAGGAATATGCCAAACCTGCTGTGACATCTCTCAACGGACTTTCTGATGGGTCAAAAACAGATGCCACTGATGGGAGGGACTACAATGCTTCAGCCTCCACCATCTCACCACCTTCCTCCATGGAGGAAGACAAATTCAGCAGATCTGCTCTACGTGAGGCCTACTACTCTGAAGAGAAAGATGTGAGAGCTGGTGCCACGCTGGAGATCAAAGACACCGTCTCACCAGTTTTGGATGAAAAACTCAGTCCACCCAAGAGCCCATCCCTGAGTCCATCTCCGCCATCACCCATAGAAAAGACCCCCCTGGGTGAACGTAGCGTGAACTTTTCCCTGACACCCAATGAGATTAAAGTCTCAGCAGAAGCAGAAGTTGTCCCAGTGTCTCCTGAGGTGACCCAAGAAGTAGTGGAAGAACACTGTGCCAGTCCTGAGGATAAGACCCTGGAAGTGGTGTCTCCATCTCAGTCTGTGACTGGCAGTGCTGGCCACACACCATACTACCAATCTCCAACTGAAGAGAAATCTAGTCATCTTCCCACAGAGGTCATTGAAAAACCAGCAGCAGTCCCGGTGAGCTTTGAATTCAGTGATGCCAAAGATGAAAGTGAAAGGGCTTCCATAAGCCCCATGGATGAACCTGTGCCTGACTCAGAATCTCCTATTGAAAAAGTTTTGTCTCCATTACGGAGCCCTCCCCTAATTGGATCCGAGTCTGCATATGAAAGTTTCCTAAGTGCAGATGACAAGGCTCCTGGCAGAGGTACCGAAAGCCCTTTTGAAGGAAAGGATGAAAAAGAAGCCTCTCCAGACCAAATAAGTCCAGTTTCTGACATGACTTCCACTGGTCTTTTCCAAGACAAACAGGAAGGGGAAAGCACAGATTTTATACCAATAAAGGAAGACTTTGGTCAAGAAAAGAAAACTGATGATGTTGAAGACATGAGTTCTCAAGCAGGACTGACCTTAGATGAAAGGAAGTTAGGAGGAGATGTTTCTCCTACACAAATAGATGTCAGTCAGTTTGGATCTCTTAAAGAAGACACTAAGATGTCCATTTCTGAAGGCACCGTCTCAGACAAGTCAGCTACCCCTGTCGATGAGGGGGTAGTTGAAGACACATACTCTCATATGGAGGGGGTGGCCTCCGTCTCCACAGCTTCTGTGGCTACCAGCTCATTCCCAGAGCCAACGACAGACGACGTGTCTCCCTCACTGCACGCTGAGGTTGGATCCCCACACTCCACTGAAGTAGATGACTCTCTCTCCGTGTCTGTTGTGCAAACGCCTACCACTTTCCAGGAAACAGAAATGTCTCCATCAAAAGAAGAATGCCCACGACCAATGTCAATTTCTCCACCAGACTTCTCCCCTAAAACAGCCAAGTCTCAGACTCCAGTTCAAGATCACAGATCAGAACAATCCTCAATGTCTATTGAATTTGGCCAGGAGTCCCCTGAGCACTCCCTTGCTATGGACTTCAGTCGTCAGTCTCCCGATCACCCTACAGTGGGTGCAGGCATGCTTCATATCACTGAAAACGGGCCCACTGAGGTGGACTACAGTCCTTCTGACATGCAGGACTCTAGTTTATCCCATAAGATCCCACCAACAGAGGAGCCGTCCTACACCCAAGATAATGATCTCTCTGAGCTCATCTCGGTGTCTCAGGTGGAGGCTTCCCCATCCACCTCTTCTGCTCACACTCCTTCTCAGATAGCATCTCCTCTCCAAGAAGATACTCTGTCTGATGCTGTTCCTCCCAGAGACATATCCTTATATGCCTCACTCACCTCTGAAAAAGTGCAAAGTCTGGATGCTGAGAAGCTCTCTCCTAAATCTGATATCTCTCCACTCACCCCAAGAGAATCCTCTCCTTTGTATTCCCCTAGTCTTTCAGATTCTACCTCTGCAGTCAAAGACAGCACAGCAGCGTGCCACACTGCCTCTCCCCCACCGATGGATGCAGCGTCCGCAGAGCCCTATGGCTTCCGTGCCTCCATGTTATTTGATACGATGCCGCACCATCTAGCCTTGAATAGAGATTTGACCACACCTGGCATGGAGGAGGATACTGGAGGAAAGACACCTGGAGACTTCAGCTACGCCTATGAGAAGCCTGAGACAACGACCAGGTCCCCAGATGAAGAAGGTTACGACTATGAGGCTTATGAGAAAACCACCCGGACCCCAGATGTGAGTGGCTATTACTATGAGAAGACTGAGAGCGTCACCAAATCCCCATGTGACAGCAGCTACTCCTATGAGACGATGGAGAAGACCAGCAAGAGTCCTGAAGATGGTGGCTATGCCTATGAGATTACTGAAAAGACCACCCGGAGCCCGGAAGAGTCTGGGTACGCGTATGAGATAAGTGAGAAGACCATAAGGACCCCTGAAGTGAGTGCCTACAGCTACGAAAAGGCTGAGCGGTCTCGAAGGCTCCTGGATGACATCAGCAATGGCTATGACGATTCTGAAGAGGGCGGCCACACACTTGGGGATTCCAGCTACTCTTATGAGACCACTGAGAAAACTGCCGGTTTCCCTGAGTCTGAAAGTTACTCCTACGAGACATCAACAACAACCACTCGATCCCCAGATGCCTCCGCATACTGTTATGAGACCCCAGAGAAAATCACTCGAGCCCCCCAGGTATCTTCATATGCCTATGAGACTTCAGACCAGTGCTACACGGCAGAAAAGAAGTCCCCCTCCGAGGCTCGCCAGGATGTGGACTTATGCCTTGTGTCCTCCTGCGAATACAAGCATCCCAAGACGGAGCTCTCACCCTCCTTCATTAATCCCAATCCTCTCGAGTGGTTTGCCAGTGAAGAGCCAACTGAAGAATCGGAAAAGCCCCTCACCCAGTCAGGAGGAGCCCCGCCGCCCCCTGGAGGGAAGCCCCAGGGCCGACAATGTGATGAAACTCCTCCCACCTCAGTCAGCGAGTCCGCCCCGTCCCAGACTGACTCTGATGTCCCTCCAGAAACTGAAGAGTGCCCCTCCATCACAGCTGATGCCAACATTGACTCTGAAGATGAGTCGGAAACCATCCCCACAGATAAAACCGTCACCTACAAACACATGGATCCACCTCCGGCCCCCATGCAGGACCGTAGCCCTTCTCCACGCCACCCTGATGTGTCCATGATGGACCCGGAGGCCTTGGCCATCGAGCAGAACCTGGGCAAAGCTCTGAAGAAAGACCTGAAAGAGAAGACCAAGACCAAAAAGCCTGGTACCAAGACCAAGTCGTCCTCACCTGTCAAGAAGGGTGATGGGAAGTCCAAGCCCTCTGCGGCTTCACCCAAGCCAGGGGCCTTGAAGGAATCCTCGGATAAGGTGTCCAAAGTGGCTTCTCCTAAGAAGAAAGAATCTGTGGAAAAAGCAACCAAAACTACCACCACTCCTGAGGTCAAAGCTGCACGTGGGGAAGAGAAAGACAAGGAGACCAAGAATGCCGCCAATGCCTCCACATCCAAATCGGTGAAGACGGCAACTGCAGGTAGGTGGGAGGTGCTGGCATCCTGGAACAGGACACTGCAATTCTACTTTTAGCTACAGCCTCTGCCTTTCCCCCTGACTTTGTACTGGGGAGGTGAGAGAGCACAGCTTAGTGCCCTTCCTTCCTTTCACCATTTTCTTTTGCCACAAGGTAGGGAGCCCCACCCAGTGTAGCCCATAGGCCTTGCAGGGAGCTCAGCATATAGCCCAGGGCAGCTCTGATTTCCCAGATGCGGCCCCTGGGTTTGCTCCCTTTTGCAAAACTGCAGCCTTGTCCGAATCTTCAGAACCAAAGATGTGTGTTTCAGGCTCCTCGGGAAGATTCTGTTGACACTGGCTTCAACCATGCTGGCCCCAGAATCAAGCTGAGGTGCCATGAGCCAGGAGCTCCCGCAGGCCTAGGGAGAACTAGAGTTCCAAGGCAAGCCTGGAATAAACATCATAGGTCCAAGGTTTAGGTTCCATTTTTAAAAGTAAAAATATTTTAATTAAAATGATAACATTTTTTAAATTAAAAAAATCACCTGGCTGGAGATGCATCTTCATTCAAGGCAGTGCTCTGGTTAATCAACCAGTGAGGTCAGCTGACCACTGGGTACCCAGTACAGATTGAGAAAAGAGTATCCAAGACTCTACTTATTCCATTCTGACCACACTGCCTCACTAATACAGACTCAACATCTTGTTTTAGGTCGAAATTCAGCTTGGCAAGAGCAAGCATCCCTGACTTCATGTTCTTAGACTTATCAAGTTCTCGGCAGTGATCTGGGTTTTTGATGAATCTGGGTTTCTGATGATCCAGCTTCATTTTGTTGCTTCAAAACAATCACAGGGATTTGAATTCATATATTTTATTTGCTTTACATAGTTACTTGAAGGTTTTAGATCACAGTTCACAAACATGTAAAGCAAAAAATAAGCAACACTTTCTTGATTTATTATGGAAAAATTCAGTATTTAGTACTTTAGGAAGTACTAGTTACAGGTACAAGTTTTTACTTTTAGGCAACGTGAAGCAGCAATTTCAAGACTCATATCAGATTTCCTCTTTTTATTTGCACATAGAAAACAAACTGAATTTGTTCATGCTTAGAATTTGTATAGAGCCACCAGATAATAAATCTTGATCTAAAGGACTTAACAGTGACCATGCACTTAGGAGAAAACATGAAATCAATTCAAACAGATAAAAACCCAACTGAAATTTGCTGCCAAACTCATGAAACTTACACTATAGCCCACACAATTGATTTTATCACTTTTTTTTTTTTGGTCATTTAAAGATAATTTTGAGGGAAAGTGAGTTAATTTGAATTTACATTGAGGATGCTTTCCCAACAGATTTTTTTAAAAGACAAAACTGCACTATTAATTAATTTTAAAACAAACCTGGGTCAACTTCCAGTGGTTCTATCAGTTTGGGCTTCTATGAGCAATGTTCATTTGGTGTCAACGGGAGTGATTCAAGGTGCAAGTGGAAACTGCAGGCATTTAAAAATATTAGATGAACTGTAACTCACAAACCTCTGCTACAAGTCAGAATTCTTTGGGAGATTTACACATGAATATGTTTAGGACTTTTAGCTTAGGTTCATTATAATGGCTGGTTAATCTATTCATGAAATGATTCAGTTTATCCAAATACCAGTTTGGCTGATTCTTACTACCCCCTGCCCTCCAAAATAAAAATAAACCAGTTCATAGCTGATTTTGACTGTGGGATGGCAGTCTCTATACATCCCATGGAGAAAGGCAAGAGAATTAAATTTAGGGGATCTTGCTAGTATTTTAAGTGGTTTCACAGCAGTGGTCTCAAACCAGATACACATTAGCATTGGCTGGGATGCTTTTAAAAAGTGATGGTACCCTGGTCAGTGAAGCCTTACCATAGCCATTGAAGCCAGGGCATCTGTATTAAGCATGCTAAGTGATTCTAATCATGTGGCCAGGAGGAAGAACCACTGCCTTACAATGCTAGTTCTGTTAATGTTTCAACCTTCTGATTAGAACAAATCAGAAAGCCAATTCTAGAAACAAGGTAGCCAGAAACTGAGATTAATCTGAACCTTCATTTTGCCCAGGCTTTCTGACTTGGGGGGAATTTTGGCTGTGACATACCTACCCCTTACCTCAGTCCGGTATGTTCTGATTGGCTAGAGAAAGCAGAGTCTTTCTGAACCTTCCTGTTGCTAAAGTTTGGTATCTAGTCTTGTCTAAGGAGAGACGTCTACCATTTAGAGGACTGTCCTAAGGAGAGAATACAGTGTTTTCATCAGTTTATGCATGAGGCTGAGGTGCTGAGGGTCTTGGAGATCATATGACATTAAGATCTGACTACTGGCTAGATCAAATGTGAGGGGATAATATTCAGCTGTGGGCCAAACTGCTTTTAAATGAAATCCTAACATGAATTACTAAGATGGCTTAACTATGCTTTACCAAATGCAGATGCTTTCCTTTGTCCTTTAAAATCTATTTCTTAGATCACATTTCAAATTAAAAGACACACTAGCAGCTCTTTTAGGAGTGTTAGCGTCTAGTTCTATCTTTGGGGAAAGCCTTGGCAACTCTTCTTAATTGCTAATGTGTTTAAGGGAAACGCCCCATTCTTCATTTCTCCTGAGATGGTAAACAGTCAAGTGATGCTGTCTCAGACTGCCAGTGTCAAATGCCCTCTGTGAGAGAGGGGAGTGCCCACACCCACTCCCATGTCCCAGAGCGCCTTCTGGGGAATAAGTAGGGAAGGTCTGCTGGACAGATGAGTCTCTTTGCATTTTTGTGACCCTGGCCTTCTCTTTGTTTTTATTTGTTTACAAAGGGCCAGGAACCACCAAGACGTCCAAGCCCTCAGCTGTGCCCCCAGGCCCCCCTGTGTACCTGGACCTATGCTATATTCCCAACCATAGCAATAGTAAGAATGTTGACGTTGAATTTTTCAAGAGAGTGAGATCGTCCTACTACGTGGTGAGTGGGAACGACCCTGCTGCTGAGGAGCCCAGCCGGGCTGTCTTGGATGCCTTGCTGGAAGGGAAAGCCCAGTGGGGCAGCAACATGCAGGTAAGAGTTCCAGGACGGTGTTTGCACAACACGTGGAGCTGTGTCCAGAGGCAGCAGGAAGGGATCGTGTTTAATGAGGCACCACCGTGGATCCCCATGAGGTGCCCACAGGGCCTGCTGCACTTGGACAAAGTGGATTTCACACACACAAGCTGGTCTAAAAGCATTCGCGCCACCAGCCACCATGGACTTGGAGGAAGGCCACTTTACCACCCTAAAGTATAATCTGCAGAGTGGGCCCAAGATTACACACCGTTCATATACCAAGAAAATTAACCAGCGTAACCAAGTGTCATATTTCCATGTGAGATGGATAAAGATTAGCCTTTACTTGTCTTTCCCAAGTAGACAAAAGCTAGAGATATGGCCATTTAGAAAATCAGCTGTCCACATGAGATTCTGCAGGAGCACTGCTGAAAATGGTCCTCAGCAGGACACTCCCAACACCCAAACATCGTAATGAGCCACAAACCACTCATTATTTCAGTTATGGATTTTATCTAAGTTTTACTTACGGTTTTGTATAGTGATCTAGTAAACTGTATTTGCATAACGTTAAATAGAAATCCTGGTTATTTCATTATATGAAATCTAATGCACTCAGTGGCCTCTTACTGAATACTAGGTAGAATTTAAGCTAGTAATCACTTACCCACCCCACTCCTCTGTCCCCAAACACACACACAAAGACATAAATCTTTGCTCTCATGATGAAATGTTAGTTAACATGCAATTAGAAGGTTTTCGGCTGCATTAATAACTAAAGCCCCTTTGTTTTAAATATGCAATATCTTTAATGTAAAACATCAGTTGTGTTAAAGAAAATACAAGAAATTCCACCTTAACTGAAGAACTTCTCATAATGCTAAAGAATTGAAAACTGATATAGATGAACTAACTGGCTAGTCATGACTTGCTTTTGGTTCTAGTCTTCAACTGCCCCAGAAAAACTAATTTTTTAGCAGCTTTATTCTGGTTCCTAGAAAATGTAAGTTGGAAAGTCCTATGGATTTTCTAAGGACAATAGAATATTTTTCTCTTTCCCTTTCTTTTTCTAATGGTCTAATTAATACCTTACTGCTGTTCTATTTTTCCCCACCCCATTTCTGGTTCTGCTCTTCAGCAGCTGTTTTCTCTCTCCCTGCAGGTGACCCTGATCCCGACTCATGACTCAGAAGTGATGAGGGAATGGTACCAGGAGACCCATGAGAAACAGCAGGACCTCAACATCATGGTTTTAGCAAGCAGCAGCACAGTGGTTATGCAAGATGAATCCTTCCCTGCATGCAAGATCGAACTGTAACAACCAAGGTCAGCCGCACCACAGGATTTGAACTTTGTTTCCAGAAATTCTTCGATTTGAAACCACCTTTTCTAAAAAAAAAGTCAATTCATCTAAATAAGTCGCTGAACTGTTACCTGCCAAACACTATACTGTGTCATGGTGATACAAGTCACTAATATTTCTCAGTTTTTGCTGATTGCTAAGGGAAGTAGCAGTCTTCCCACACTAGGGTTCAAGTTACTGCAAAATTACCTACCCCAGTTCATCTCTGCTGAACATTTGGAAACCATGCACTAGCAAACCCAACTGACTTCTGCTAAGGTAGAGGCATTTGTCTTAGAGAGAAAGAGAGAGAGAGAGAGTGCGCGTGCACAAGAGAGGGAACACAGGACAGAGAGAGAGAGAGAGAGAGAGAGAATGAGAAGGAAAAAAGAATGCAAGAGAAGGAGATGTAATGGTAAAGAGTGCTGGTGAGATACCAGAGAGAAAGAGAGCGGGGTGGGGCAGGGAGGAGAAAATAACCAACAGTCACGTCTGCATTTTCTGTCTATTCTGTTGTCTGCAAAGTTTGTAACTTGTGTCAGTCTGAGTCATCAAAAAGGGTCTTAATTTCCTAAAACAAGTTGGCTGGAAGAAAACAGAAAAGAACAACACTTGTTATGAGGGCATGTGAGATTTTTCACGCCTTAATTAAGCTCCTTCAGTTTGAAGGCTGCACACTGACATAGTGTAGGGAGTGTAGACTGGACATACAAGTGGTTTGAACCCCATTCAGAACTCTCAGACTCTTCAAACACACAAGTAGATTGATCTAAGGCATGTTCCCAGCATCTGTGCACACAGCTAGTCCACTCTGAGTCAATTAACCTGCATGCGGAGACACCCAAGTCCACCCCAATTAACAAGCAAATACCAAAGCAGTTGGGAGTACATAGGTAGACAATTTGCCTTAGGAAGTGACTTGAATGTACAAAGATACTTGATGCACTTATTTTTTAATGTGAGACAGCAAGTTTATAAAACATCCGTGTAGGATTATAGATACTCCAGTTACAGGAGCATGTGTGTGCATGTGGGAGGGGTACTTGGAGCTTACCTGATTGGTGCAACAGTCTGATGCTGAGCATTGTGTTGAATACCACCTCAGGCCCCTCAGCCAAACAAGTTGAGCCTGTCTTAGCTTCTTTACTACTGCAAGTTCAAGACTAAAATGGCTTCTATGATCAGAACTGGGAAAACAATGAATCTTAATGGTGGAAGAGGTTCTCAGCAAGTGTACAGTATTTAGCTTCCTTTGTCTTACAGTGGCTTTTTTTTTTTTTTTTTAATTTTCCATTAATTTCAGCATAATTATGGGAACAAGTGTACAGAAGAATTTTTTTTTTTAAGATATGTGGGAACTTTTCATAGATGAACTTTTTAACAGATGTTTTCATTTACAGGAAAATGCACAGAAAATTTTCAAGTGACAGTCCTTTTTTTTTTTTAAGTGTTTTGTAAGACAAAAAAATGAGTAGTGTTTTTTGAAGTTCTGGTGAAAACTGAAGTCTGATATTGCAGTAATATTTATTAAAAGTCCATCCTACCAGGAATAGTAATACCTCCCACCCCTTGAGTCCCATAACAAAAATCTGGGTATGTGCTATTTGAGAGTGAGGGAGAATGGCTAAACTTTTCTAGGCCTTTACAAGTACATCACCCAGTGGTATCCTGCATACTTCTTTCAAGATCTTCAACCATGAGGTAAAAGAACCAAGACAAGTTCAAAGGATCCTAGCAAAAATTTGCTTTGGGATTTTCTTTTCTGGGAAAAAAAAATTCATTGAAAGCAAATGAATTTCCAGCTCCTATGGTTTATTATGTAGAGTTCAGAGATCATGTTCATCATTGTTATCACTGAACTGTGAACCTGGGAAGCCAGTTCATGATTAAAACTGACGTCAAGTTTCAAGTTGCAGATCAGCGCACCCAGTGTTCAGATGTGGCAAACTTTTTGGTGACAGCTGTTCTGGGCTCTGTCGCCTTGTGTCTCCTGCAGACTTTTAAGACCTACGGAGTAGTCAACAATCACCTCGTTTTATTTCCTATGTAGTTATTTATTTCAGAATTAACATTTTAGTTTATTTTTGTCTGATAAGTGTGTGTTTTGCACTGCTAACTACTATGAGGGTTTAAACAATGCTTCTTCTGGGTCCCTTCACTGAGGACCTAATGCAGTCTACTTAATGCTGTGAATTACATTTTTCAAATGTTTAATTTTTTAAAAAAATTAATCTATTTTTTTTAGGCTTCTCTAGAAATGCAGCTTTTATTTATTACCCTGTTTCTTGGAAGTCCTTAAGAACAATGCATTAAGGGTACAAAAAGTGAACACATGATAGGAAACTCATTGACAAAAATGGATTTCAATGAGTATAAACTCATCTACTTCAAAGGTGTTTTAAGAGCCAACCTACGATACTCAAGATAATTCTTAATAACTAGTTGTTAAGTTGGTTCACAGAATTCATTGGAAGAGAAAGAGACTTCCAGCCTTCTTGCCAAATTCAGACCTCTGGTTGATTTTTCTTTGATAGAAGATGGAATTGTTTTCCAATTTCCCACATTAATTTACCATGTACATAATTTTGCTTTAAGAAAAAAACCAAACATTTTAGGAGAATTATAGCCAGTCTTCAAATATAACCATTCTATCCCACTTTTTTTCTTTCTTTCTTTTTTGCTTTGGAATTTAGTGGAAAAAATACACAAAAGCTGTCACTGATCAGCTGGCTCTTTAAATAGATAAGTACCTTTCTCCATCCATTATTCTCAGTGATGACCACAGAGCCCAAATATCACAGGAAAACCAATATTTACATTATAGGTTGCTCCTGTCCTTCCAGACACCTTTCCTACCTGTGTGACTAACCTAATTTTGCTAGTTCCATAAATACACAATTAGTTTAGAAACAGCCATCACAATGTACCATGTACATTCATGGTGAGAGCTAAAGATTGACACAGACTTCTAGGAGCTTTATTCATACTGATTATGTAATCCAATTGTATAGATTGAATATTTGAGTGGAAGGAATTTACATTCTGTTTAAATGATGGGATTCCATCGAGATATAGCACTCATGATCATGACCTTTTTGGTAGTATTCTTAAAATTCTACAGAGACTAAATGTTAGAGATGATCCTCCATTTTCAATTTTAACTAATTCTATCCCATTTCTCAAAACCCAATCCTTGTGCATGCTTTTCTCAGTCTTGTGGTGGGACTGGATACAATGACTGACCTTCCCCTTCACCCCTCCCCCAACCCTTATATGCCATTTCCCATGGAGTTCAAAAAAAAATTTTTTTTAACCTTACATATCATAGTGAATGGTTTCCCCAGTGTATATGAATGTTTTAAGTGTCTCCAATAGCTTACACAGTTTAGGAGCTTTCCAATACTCATTTAATAAGGTTTAATCATTTGCTAATGGAAATTTTACCACTTCCCATTTTCCTTGTTACCAAATTTCAGCTCTCAGGAGCTGTTCTGCAATTCTGAAATTGCTTTTCTTGCCTCTTTAGTCACCTGTCACAGGAGGTTCTTGCTCAGTAATGATATGGTGAGTTAGATTAATAACTTTTTTTTGCACTTCAGATTTAGAAGAAACGATCCTGTTTCCATTTGAAAGGAACTGTAAAGCTTTTTTATCATTTAACCAACTGAACAACACACCAAAAGCAGCCTAGGGATGAGCACTTCTTTGAAGGCGATTAGGTTATTCACCTGGTATTAAAACTATTTACTGTGGAAAAAAAAAAATCTGTGACTTTATTCATTTTAAAAGGCAGCATCAAAAACTGAAAAGGAAGGGAAAAATAAACAGCTTCTCTGTACTCATTTGGCGCTCCCCCCAAAAAAGGAGCCATTGAGATGGGGCCTTAAGACCAGGCTGCCCAGCAGAAGGCCCTACGGCCCTTCCCCCGGGAGGGTGGGGCCTGGGCCCTGCCGAGAAGCACCTCCCACTCCTCTCTCTCGTCCTGAATGGTGTTTGTGTCGGTCCGCAGCTGTGTATGGTATTACGTCTTATAATCCTGCATCACTTCTATCCTATCCAGTCATATCTAATGTAGAAAATTAGTTTCCAGTGAAAGTAATACGTAGTGCTTTTATGATATTTGTGTGCAATATCCCCTCTTCCATTGAGGATATTTGATGTAAAAGAAAAAAGAATCAGTTCCACAATAAAAATACAAAAGTGGGTGTGTGTGCTGTGCTGTCTTTGGTTGTGTATTGCTGTTGGGCGCGTCGGAGAGTTGGGATCTGCTGCCCCCAGAGGTGTGCGTTTGTCGGGGGTTCTTTTACGAGGGTGATTATATTCTTTGCAGAGTGGGTTCCCTGGTTTTTGGTAAACTTCTGAGAGGGCCCTGCTACTATTTTTACAACTGCTGTTGCTAAGTCACTTCAGTCGTGTCCAACTCTGACCCCATAGTCAGCAGCCCACCAGGCTCCCCCGTCCCTGGGATTCTCCAGGCAAGAACACTGGAGTGGGTTGCCATTTCCTTCTCCAGTGCGTGAAAGTGAAAAGTGAGTGAAGTCGCTCAGTCGTGTCTGACTCTTAGCGGCCCCATGAACTACAGCCCACCAGGCTCCTCCGTCCATGGGATTTTCCAGGCAAGAGTACTAAAGTGGGGTGCCACTGCCTTCTCCAACAACTGCTGTTGAGTTATCTTTTATAGCTAAGCCCGAGAGGACCTTGGGGACAGAAACTGGAAGATCAGAGAGAATTAAAATTATTGCTCACAAAGAAAAAGTAAATAGAGCAGTGTAGCTGAAGGAGGATATTGAGAGGGTTTCCTACTAAATTATAATATAAACCCCCAAACCAAGTTCTTATTCCTAGGTTTGCCATACCTGGCTGTGTGACCTCAGTCACTTAATCCGTCCTGAATTTCTTTCTTTACCTGTAAAAAATGAGAAGATTTGACAAGATGGTCAAACTGGATGATTCCTCGAAGGGCTGACTTTCTGGAGCTCTACAAAGCCATCACACTCTGTCATTGTATCTTCGCTTGTTGTTCAGTTACAGAATAAACCCTGTATAACATAATATGCTGTGAATTAGGTTCACACCTTGGAACTAGAAATTGTTTAGGAAACGTGATGATAAATAATAATAAAAAGGAAGGACTCCCTTTAATCATTCAGTGATTATTATACCTTTACTCCATACCCAGCGGTGGGAAGAATGTGGGGTTTGTTTAAAGGTGAGCAAAACATAAAGTCCTTCCCTAACTGGTCTCAGTGACAGGGACTCCCCAAATCCAAGGATGAGTGTAGGTGACTGTAGGAAAACCAGCAGATGTGAGGCTAAACTGAGGCCAGGTGCACGTGTATCAGTGTTTTAGACAAAGCAAATTCCAGGCCCAACTGCTCAGAGGAAGGCTCAGGGCATGTTGGGAAGCACAGACTGCCCAGAATGGCAGGATGCAGGATGGGAGGCCCCAACACCTCAACTCCCTCCACAGAAGACATGCCCACAGAGTGACATGCCAATACTTAGTCCTGTCTGTCTTCAGAGATGGTCCTTTGGCCTCAAAAGCCCACTGCAGCCTGTCTGGAGTCATAATGATGTTCATTTGTCACAAATACTCCTTATAATCTTATACTGTGCCTCCAAGTCATGAGGCTGGTAGATGGGTAGAAGTTGCTGTATGCCAGAAGGCATTCTGAAATCCCTCCAGAAGTTAAAAGGTTAAGCATGTGAACGCTCAGGGTGGGAAATCATGACCAAGAGATTTTAATTACATCTGTCAGATTAAGCAAAGATAAGTTTTCTATTCTACTGCCAAACGACTGGGTTCCAGGAAGTCTCTCTGGCCTGAACTTAAGAGTGACCAAGCAACCCGGTTTGCCCAGGACTGCCCTGGTTTATGCACAGGAAGTCCTGAGCTCCAAGAGACCCCTCCCTCCCAGAGAGCCCCCAGTGCTGGCCACCCAACCTGAACCCCTCCATGTGTTTCTATGCCGCCCCTCCGCCCCCACCAGGCCAGCTGGTCCTGTTCTATCGTACCTTGAAGGGAGCTTTTCTTCAGTTGCTGTTCTCCTATTTTGCAGGCAAATTAACCAAGTTCTGTTACAGTACTAAGACTACATTTTCTTTCTCTCTAAAAATGTATTGCTCATTCTAGATGCTTCTCTGTCCTTATAATCAGTCATCTTTCAACACACTCTTGACTCATGAATTCTTGGTCTCTTGAGTAATCCTGGATTCCACCATTTCCTCTTTGAGCTTATACTGTACCTCTTGGCAGTTCACTGGAGCCACACAGGCAGACTGAGTTTTGGTCAGTCAATTCCTTTAATATGAGCTGCTGCTGCTGAATCCCTCAGCCGTGTCTGACTATGTAGCCCTTTGGACTGTAGCCCACCAGGTTTCTCTGTCCATGGGATTTTTCAGGCAAGAATACCGAAGTGGGTTGCCATTTCCTCCTCCAGGGGATCTTCCCCACCCAGGGATCGAACCTCTGTCTCTTATGTCTCCTGCGTTGTAGGTGGGTTCTTTTACCCGCCAACCATGTAAGCAGTTCTGGCTAATTCTCTGGGGGTTACCAGCAATGTTTCACAGATGGTGGCGCATCATCATAAGGCGTGAAAAACAGGCACAGTTCTGTTTCACAGCTTCGAGTATGCCCCACTCAAACCTATCATGCACGCTACTTTTAAATGCAGTCTCATGGATTTCAATGCTTTGTGTCAACTGATGGCTTTTATAATTTCTATCTCTAGTCTGTACTTCTCTGATCTCTAAACTCATACATAGAGCTGCTAATTAAAAGCTCCATTCTGATGTCCAGTAGGGTCTTTAAAATATCCCAAATCAAATTTAACATACTCCCAAATAAATTCCCAGTCTCCCCAAACTGCTTCTCCTCCTAGGCTTTACCACCTCAGGAAATGGCACACACTTCGTTCCAGTTGCTCAAGTCAAAAATCTTGACCCGTTAGAAATTCTGTGGGCTCTGCCTTCAAGACACTTCCAATCTAACCCCTTCTCACATTCACTGTTGCTACCCTTGTTCAGGCCAGTCATTTCTCCCCTGGATGACTGGTCTCCTGTTTCCTATTTTTGGCCTCCAAGCTTATGCTTTTCATTGCACCTAGAGTAGAGCAATCCTCTAATAATGCTAGGTTATATCATGCCATCCAGTGCACAAAACCTTCAAATTTTTGTGGTTTTCATCTTGGAGTAAAAGCCAAGGTCCTTACTAGCAGGCAGCAGGCCTTCACCACCCATCCCTTCATTTACCCCTGGTCTCCCTGGCCTCATCTCCCTTGGCTTCCCCACTTCCACAGTCTGCTCCAGCCATACGGGCCTTGCTCTTCCTCATGCACTCTAGGCACGCTTCTCACCAGGGTCTTAGTACTGGTGTCTTTGTCTACTATGCTTTTGCCCAGCAGACTCCAAGATCCTCAACCTCATCTGCATGGGTCTCTTTTCAAATGTCATCTTCTCAAAAAGGCCTTCCCTCACCACTCTACATTAGCCTGCAAGCTCTGCCACTTAACCTGAACTCTCCTTCCCTCTTCCTTGCTTTCTCTGTGTCACCACATGGCATATACACTCATTGTCTATCTCCTTCCATAGACTAGAAACACAAGGGAAGGGATCTTAGTCTGTTTTGTTCCCTTCCATATCCTCAGTGACTACTTTAGCCATTCCCGACACATACTAGATGTTCAATAGATATTTGCTGAATGACTGAATGAAAGAAGACACTTAGTTTCAGCTCAGCGCAGTGATTATATGGGGTGGTTGTATGAAAGGGGTTTGGAATTAGACAAACTTGCATTCAAACACTGTCCTTGCCACTCGTTAATTGTGTGGCCCTAGGCAAGTCATATTAGTCAGTTTCCTCCTTTGCAAAATGAGGGTGATAATCTCTGCCATGCAGGATTATATAAGGATTAGAGAGGATTTAATTAGGTATGAACAGGCATCCACAAAGAGTTATTAAGTACAATTTGTGTAATCGAGATGGGTACAGGACTGCTTGTGACTCGGAGCCTGGAGACACTGACACCCGAGAGTGGTCCAGCAGACTGAGGAGACGAGCATTCTTGCTTACTCCACACACAATCTTAGGCACATTAGCCTCAGCATTTTAAGAATTGAAATGTTGAACTCTGCAGAGATGAAGCATCCTGGAAACCAAAACACAAAGCAAGTTCTCTTACCCCTGGGTATATCAGAGGATATAGTGTCCCTTTTATAAATCCTTTATAAACCTTCCCCTAAGTCCTCGATCTACTTAAAGCCCATAATGGAATTTATTTTCAGATGCTTTTTCTAAGGATAAACCACTTTCTAAACATGTCCAGCTCAGGTCTGGAATTCTCACGTTTATGCATAATAAATACACAACCTAAGAGTTTTATTTTAAACCAAGATCCCAGTAATAAATGCCACAATCTCAGGGGGTATTGTTACCATCCTTAGTCTGGACTTCCTTGTTACCATACAGGTAATAACATCCTCAGGGCAGCCTGCAATGTAAGCGAAAAGGCCAAATCAATGGGGGAAGAAAAGGTTATTATTAAATGAAGAAGCTGTTATTTGGAATAAAAGGTGATTTTCCTAACATCACTTTGCTTGCTGAAAAGCACTTTTCTCCATGTTTTCTAAAGTAAGATTCAAAACATCATTTTCAGTTTGAAATTTCATCTTTGAAGGTTATTAACAACCTCTGAATTAAAAGAAAATCACACCACATTTTATGATTCACTGAAACCAAAGCTTGCTTGAACCCATTTCCAAACTCATCCCCTTCTCAGCCACGCAACTGGCGGCAATGGTGTCAGGTTCTGCTGACTCCGGAGAGGAAGCAGCTTCATGGAACTCAAGGCTCCTAGTTCCAGGTACAGAACCCAGAAAACAAAATCATATAAAGCACAGACAACCTAAGGGCTGGGAGAAAACATTCACACATGATGCAACCAACAAGGAATTAATTTCCAATATACAACAGTTTGTACAGCTCAGTAACAAAAATCCAAACAACCCAATAAAAAAATGGGCAGAAGTCCTGAAGAGACATTTCTCCAATACAGATGGCCAATAAGCACATGAAAAGATGTTCAACATCACTAATTAGAGAAATGAAAATAAAAACTACAGTGAGGTATCATCTCACACCACTCAGAATGGCCACCATCACAATGTCTACAAAATAAATGCTGGAGGGGTTGTGGAGAAAAAGGAACCTTCCTATACTGTTGGTGGGGATGTAAATTGGTGTAGCCACTATGGAGAATAGGGTGGAGGCTCCTTAAAAAACTAAAGTTACCCTATTATCCCAGCAATCCCACTCCTGGACATATAACCAGGAAAAGTCAAATTCGAAAAGATATATGTACCCCAATGTTCACAGCAGTACCTACAACAGCCAAGACATGGAAGCAACCTACATGTCCACTGACAGATGAATGGATAAAGATGGGGTAAGCATACACACCGCGGAATACTGCTCAGCCATAAAAGAGAATGAAATAACGCCATCTACAGCAACACGGATGGACACAGAGATTGTCGTGTTAAGTAAGTCAGAGGACGACAAGTACTGCACGGTATCACTTAGGTGTGGGATCTTTATGTGGAATCTTAAATATGATACAAGTGAACTTACTAGCAAAACAGAAACAGATGCACAGACATAGAAAACAAACTGATGGTTACCAAAGGGAAAAGAGGTAGGGGGATAAATTAGGAGTTTGGGATTAGCAGATACAAATTACTATGTATAAAATAAACAACAAGGTCCCACTGTATAGTACAGGGAACTATATTCAGTATCTTATAATGAATTAATAATGAAAAATATACATATAAATATAAAACTGAATCACTTTGCTGTACACCCAAAACTACCATGACATTGTAAATTACCATTTATCCTTGCCCATACGGACTTTTGGAGAAGGCAATGGCACCCCACTCCAGTACTCTTGCCTCAAAAATCCCATGGATGGAGGAGCCTGGAAGGCTGCAGTCCATGGGGTCGTGAAGAGTCGGACACGACTGAGCGAGTTCACTTTCACTTTTCACTTTCATGCATTGGAGAAGGAAGTGGCAACCCACTTGTGTTCTTGCCTGGAGAATCCCAGGGACGGGAGAGCCTGGTGGGCGGACGTCTATGGGGTTGCACAGAGTTGGACACGACTGAAGTGACTTAGCAGTAGCATACGGACTTTTATCTGAAGGGATAATGGCCCCACCCTCTGACACTGCATATTTTATAATCATATACAGTTAGACAAGAGACAAATAATGATTTTTCTAGCCTAAGAAACATCATTTGTAAATGAACCATTTACACAAACATTATTCTTGGGTCTCATCAATGTTACTGCAAAAATTCCTGTGGATGCCCAGGTTGCATACCTTACGGCAGGGTTTGTAAACTGGACATTACTGACATTGTGGACTGGACAGTTCTTGTTATGGCGGCTGCCCTGTGCGCTGTAAGAAGTTTAGCAGTATAGTGTTCCTAGAGTCAGTAATATGCTACCAATATTTCATTCAGAGTGAAAGAATAACTTTGATAAACTAGTTTGATTATTTGTAAAATTGACAAGATACACCCATTTGAATGCAGAGTTCCAAAGAATAGTAAGGAGAGATAAGAAAGCCCTCCTCAGTGATCAATGCAAAGAAATAGAGGAAAACATCAGAATGGGAAAGACTAGAGATCTCTTCAAGAAAATTAGAGATATTAAGGGAAAATTTCATACAAAGATGGGCACAATACAGGACAGAAATGATATGGACCTAACAGAAGCAGAAGATATTAAGAGGTGGCAACAATACACAGAAGAACTACACAAAAAAGATCTTAATGACCCAGATAATCACGATGATGTGATCACTCACCTAGAGCCAGACATCCTGGAATGCGAAGCCAAGTGGGCCTTACGAAGCATCACTATGAACAAAGCTAGTAGAGGTGATGGAATTCCAGTTGAGCTATTTCAAATCCTAAAAGATGATGCTGTGAAAGTGTTGCACTCAACATCCCCAGCAAATCTGGAAAACTCAGCAGTCACCACTGCTGAGTTTCCAGGACTGGAAAAGGTCAGTTTTCATTCCAATCCCAAAGAAAGGCAATGCCAAAGAATCTTCAAACTACCGCACAATCATACTCACCTCACACGCTAGCAAAGTAATGCTCAAAATTCTCCAAGCCAGGCTTCAACAATACGTGAACTGACAACTTCAGATGTTCAAGCTGGTTTTAGAAAAGGCAGAGGGACCAGAGACCAAACTGCCAACATCCACTGGATCATTGGAAAAGAGAGTTCCAGAAAAACATCTACTTCTGCTTTACTGATTACGCCAAAGCCTTCGACTGTGTGGATCACAACAAACTGTGGAAAGTTCAAGAGATGGGAATACCAGACCACCTTACCTGCATCCTGAGAAATCTGTATGCAGGTCAAGAAGCAACAGTTAAAAAAAAAAAAAAAAAAAGTTAAAAAAAAAAAAAAGCAACAGTTAGGAATGCACATGGAACAACAGACTGGTTCCAAATTGGGAAAGAAGTATGTCAAGCCTTGCTTATTTAACATATGCAGAGTACATCATGCAACATGCTGGGATGGATGAAGCAAAAGCTGGAATCAAGATTGCCGGGAGAAATATCAATAACCTCAGATATGCAGATGACACCACCCTTAAGGCAGAAAGCAAAGAAGAACCAAAGAGCCTCTTGATAAAAGTGAAAGAAGAGAGTGAAAAATTTGGCTTAAAACTCAACATTCAGAAAAATCTAAGATCATGGCATCCAGTCCCATCACTTCATGGAAAACAGATGGGGAAACAATGGAAACAGTGACAGACTTAATTTTTTCGGGCTCCAAAATCACTGCAGATGGTTAGTGCAGCCATGAAAATAAAAGATGTTTGCTTCTTGGAAGAAAAGCTATGACCAACCTACATAGCATATTAAAAAGCAGAGACATTACTTTTCCAAGAAAGGTCTGTCTAGTCGGGGCTATGGTTCTTCCAGTAGTCATGTATGGATGTGAGAGTTGGACTATAAAGAAAGCTGAGCTCAGAAGAATTGATACTTTTGAACTGTGGTGTTGGAAGACTCTTTAAAAGAGTCCCTTGGACCTCAAGGAGATCCAACCAATCCATTCTAAAGGAAATCAGTCCTGAATATTCATTGGAATGACTGATGCCAAAGCTCAAACTCTAAGACTTTGGCCACCTGATGTGAAGAACTGACTCAATAGAAAAGACCCTGATGCTGGGAAAGATTGAAGGTGGCAGAAGGGGACGACAGAGGATGAGATGGTTGGATGGCATCACCGACTTGATGGACACGCATTTGAGCAAGCTCCAGGAGTTGGTGATGGACAGGGAAGCCTGGTGTACTGTAGTCCATGTGGTGGCAAAAAGTCGGACGACTGTGCGACTGAACTGAAAATCGACAACTTTCCTATATGCATATCTGATATCCACAGCCAGCCAGGAGTGATGAAGACAAAATGCAGTTTGGAGTCAAGGCAACACATCCCCAAGGAGAGGAGACGAAGGTATCTGTACCTCATCATTGCTTCTTCTTACTCAAACAATCTGCCTTTCTCTTGTATTTTTTCTTATTTTTTATTCTTATTCTTGTGGGGATGGTAGGGAGGTGCAGGGTAGGTGTGGGCTGTTCATTTCAGTCCAGTTTAAACTAACTTCTGTTGAACATCTATTTTACATGACTCCACAGGGCAGATGAGGACCATATCTGCCCCAGGACAGCATGAGCCAGACCTATGTGACTAATCAAAGCACAAGGCAGATGATGGTGATTTCCCTTCATTAGAGCTTTCCCAACTCTGGGCTTGAAGTGCTCTTCCTGTGAACACCCACAGCACTCTGTGTTTCTAATGATACTTACTAGTCTATCAAGGGCAGGGCTTTTTCAACCTCTCCCTTATTATGTCAAGCAGAAGATCCAAGATACATCAAAAGGCACTTTTGCTCAGTAAACTAACCACCATCATCCATCAAGCATGACAGGGCCTCTGCGCTGGCCTCCTCTGTTAGAATATAAGTTATCTGAGGGTAGAGTCCAATGCTGACTCATCTGTGAAGACTCCATGGCTCTCACTTATGATGCCCAGCACACAGCATGTGCCACAAACGCTTGTGTGGGAAAGCCATGTCAGAACAGAGACAGACTGCCCGCTATAGTCACCGAGCCTCTATGGGGAAGGTCAGGGGTGCTAAACAGAGCAGACAGCAGAGGATCACTGCAGCTAAGATGCAGCAGAATGAAAGCCAAATCCTCAGGGTCTGATGAGCCTGCAATGAACCAGGAAGTGGAGATACCCTTTTAAGAAGTCTGAAGACAAAAGGAAGGAGAATGACAGGGTGGTAGCTTTGACTGATGGCAGGATAATGCCTTTTTAGTTTTTGGAAGGGAAGGAAATCCTGGATAAGACTGTAGACTTGCGGAAATAAGGGAGCTGTGAGGTTGTACTGTGTGACCTATGTCTTCTTGATAAAGTAGGAGGCAAGAACATCTGCTCACAGTTCTGGCGGGGCAAGGGTCTGGGGTTTAAGCAGAGACCCAGTTGAAAAGCTATTAAGGTAAAAATGAGAGTTAGTAAGAGAAATGAAAAGACTACTGAGCTGAGAGGACATCTGTAAACCTGTAGAGAAACCAGTCAGGTTGATTTCACAACTTTGTATACCAAACTCAGTAGGTCAGAAGCAGACAGAAAACAAACGGTGTGTGTCAGTCTCCTGTGGCTGTTGTAACAAAAGACTAAAGACTGAGTGACTTAACAGAACAGAACAGTACTGGGGGCTTGAAGTCCAACAGCAACGTGATGCTAGGGCCCCGCTCTGACAGCTCCGGAACACGAGCCTTCCTCGCCGCTTCTGGCTTCCGGCGTTGGCCTGTCATCCTCGGCTTGTGGGTGCACCACTCCTTTCATGTCGCCATCCTCTCCCTGGGAGTCTTTACCCGGCCTTCCTTCTATCTTTTGTCCAAAATTCTTTTTATAATTTTAACTTGAATATCTTTGTAAAGACCCTATTTCTAACTAAGGTTAGTTTCTAAGGCACTCGGGTCAGGGTTTCAACATATTTTTCAATAGTGGTGGTGGTGGGGGCGGGGGGGGGGGGCACAATTCAACCCCGTAACATGTGGCTCCAAGGACAGAGATCTGTGCATGGCAAATGGGCCTGGATAAAGGGAAAGAGAAGAAATTATAGAGATGCATCAGTGGGATGGCCAACCCAGGGGACCCAGACTGGAGGGAGGGCAAGCAAGGTGTGAATTTTGGAGATCCAGGTGGTGATCAGTGACAGCGTAAAGGGTTTGCAGGTAGGAAGTAAGTACAAGGAAGAGCTGGTTCAGCAGGAGTCACGTGATCAAAGGGAGATGGGACTTCCAGCTCTAAGATCTTGGATCAGTGACAGGAGGCTGGCAGGCTGGCTCTGACTACGGGGACGTGGTTTCTTGTAGATTGGAAGTAAAGTGCGACAGGGACAGGGATAGATAAGAAGGAAAATGGAGGCAAACCTACGAGCTGAAGTTATCAACCAGATGCTTCATGCCTCTTGATGAAGTAACGGAGTGGCTGAAAAAGTCCCCTGATAAACTGGAATGTCAGCACTGACTTTAGGTCATGATCCTCTACCTGAGCAAGTCTCAGGCCCTGTGTCGGATGCTGACTGCAGGTATGTATGGAGGGAACACGAGCGAGCTTGACCCCACATTAGTTAGTTTGTAAGTGAGTAGTTTTCTCATTCAAAAATGGGCTAATAGTACTTCCCTCACAGGCCTGCTGGAGTTGGTGCTCAGGGCCTCCTTGACGGATGTTTGTTGTGGTGGTGGTGGTTTTTATTACCATAAATGCCAAGTCTGATAGAGGAAGATTGAAAATATGTTGCTCAAAATCATAGTAGCTCAAAATCCCCTACCTCTCCCTTCCCTTACTGTGAAGACAAAGAATACACCACATGATCCTAGAACATTTATTTCCACAGGTTCTTGATAAAAGAGCACAATCCTGTATAAAAGTATACAGTACACACGAGGGCAAAATTACATAGCAAACCACGGCTGCACTGACACCTTCCACAGGGAAACCCCAGGGAGGAACTTTCCACCTCCTGACAGTTTTATCATCATTCGCATTTCCAACGCACTGCAAGCCCCATCCCACCTCTCACTTTCTCCAGCCTCTAACTGAAATGTGTGTTCATAAGCTGTGCATGTGTGTACAAAAGACTCACTCTACCTACTGGATGGGAAGCTGAGACAACAAGCTGTATGTCACCCCAGCGTGGAGGGGAGCCAAGCTAGGGAGGCTGCGGAGCCAGGCCTAGCTCTATCCTCCAGAGTTTTTACATGCCACTGGGGTCTCTGAAATTCGAAAGCCAGAAGGTCTTGTGCCTGCTCCTGTACTGAACTTCTCCCAGTTCAGGTCTGGGAAGGGCAAGCTCAGGAGGAGAGCCTGCACTTAAGGAGACCAGGGAGGGAGATCTCAGCGCACGCAGGCGGAGTCGGTGGGGGACAGAGAAACCTTCAAAAGCTTGTGCTTGAGACTGGGTTCTTCAGTCACGTCTCCTCCCACTACCATTGCTAAGTACCAGGGACTTTCAAGGCTCAAAATTGACCTGTCTCCCAGGAACTCCACGACAAGCCTCAAGAGCCCTTAGATAGGGTACCTAGCTGTGGCTTCGGTCTGACCACTTGCCACTTCGGCGGTTCCACAGCCTTCCTGGCGTCTGGGTGGGTGATTATGTGGCTTGATGTGTGAACAACGTGGCTTCGGGACCATGGGGGTGTGCTTTAAGAACAGGAGAAAGTGGACAGAGGACACTGAGGCTGCTGTCACCGCGAATCCTGAGGCGGTCTGGGGAGGTCCTGTGGGGTCTGGTTAGGCAGCTGCCTTTGCTGCCCTTCGAGCCTCGTGCTTGAGCCTGGCCTTCTCTCTCATCTCCTTTTCTCTCTCAATCAGATTTACCAGCTCCAGATGCCACTCCTGCAGCTTCTGTTCATAGGTGGCGATATCCTCTGCTTCACAGGTGGGGAGCTGTTCCTTCACAAGCTGGGTGGTCAGGGTCAGAAGGCTTTCGGATTCAACTTTGCCCAGAGCCTGCAGCTTAGAATGTAAGGCCTGTTGGAACAAAGGGCAAAAACAAAACAAAAACAAGGAGATGTGGAAGGGGCAGGAAGAAGAAAAATAGAGGAAGAGAGAAGAGATTAAGTCATTGCAAAATCTGCACATATTCTGCTCACAGGACAAGGTACTTTACTGGAAGCCTGTCACGCTGCCTCTCATCCAGGCACCGATAGCTTCTGCTCTTTGCTTTCAGCGCAGCAATTCTGCTAAGATGCCCCACATGTGATTTCTTCCCCTTCACTCACACACAGTAAATGGAACTCCATATGCTGTGATTCTCTGTATAATTTGTTTCAAACCACAAAGACTGCAAAAGTATAAGAACCTCCATTTCCTTTCTCACCAAGTAGCAAACCCCATGAAAAAGGACCCTAAGATGCAAACAAAATGGTAGAAGCAGCTGATAAAATGGAGTGAACCCATCCATAGCTTTTCCTTTAGAAGAACTGGGATAAATGTTTGCCTAAACAGTTTTCCTTTCAAAAGACGGAAGTCATGTCAAGGCTTTCTTACTAATGGCATACTAAACAGCTCCCGTGAGTGCTTTCACTATTATAAGCCTCCCCGTGCTGTGCTTCATGAAAGGTCAGCCTTGACATTCTGACTGCTTATGGCTCCATCTGAAATGGCAGCTCGATTTGGTCACTATTGTAATATTTCTGGAGGAGTAAAGTACTAAAACCACTAATCTACTTAAGTGCCTCAAGATGTAGATCAGAGACCCACTTATGGCCCCAGATTTAGCATATACCACGTATCCCATGTTCCACAAAATAAATGCAATTTACTGGCATATGTGATGAGGCCTGCTCTAACAGCAGGGGCTGAAAGGTAGGAAGGGTCCATGGGCTTCAAGCAGCAGCCAAAGGCCTCATGTGATGGTTCAGTCATATAAAAATAAACCCCAGATTACCTGGGACTAATAAAAATCAGGCACCAGGAAGAAAAGAAAGTGTCTAACACACAGCAAGCAGTCAAGAAATACTGGCCTCTTTTCTTTTTGTGAATTAAAAAAAAAAAGGATTGTGGAAGAGCAAGGGCTAAGAATTTAATGCAGACACAGATCTCTATTTTCTGAAATTAAAGATATAAGAAACAAGGAAAAGGTTGTAAGTTTTAGGAGTGGACAATATGAATATGGTGAATGGTAACCTATGGGGCTATGCAGAGTTTTTGCTTTTTAGCTTTTCTAAACCTGCAAAGTTAAGAGGAAACAACAAGTATGTAAATTCTTAACATAGCCGCTAATGCTCTGTGTACCCTGAAAACATTGATTAACCTTCCTTTTTCAGTTTGGAGGGGAGTTGAGCAATGACCTTAGAGAAGACTGGGAAAAACAGCCAAAAGTACCAGAATCCTTCTTAGAACATGCGGAAATAGATTTCCCAAAGCTGGCTCCATTCCTGCAAAGATTTAAATGTGGCAGCCTGGCAAAGTGTATATCCCTCTGGACCAAAAGGACACCACCTTGGGTCAGCGGGGAGGGAGGGAGGTTTTCTGCTTCACATGATGAATTCTCCTTCAGGCAGCACAGTTTTTTTGCTTTGCTCTAGACAAATGAGAAACACAGCAAGGAAGAGGCCAGGGGTTTAAACTCTGAACATGGCTCTTCCTCCCTGACTCTAACCACAGAGCATTTTGAGACACACAGTTGAAGGCCACTAACGGCAGCCTAAGTGCCAGAGCTCCTGAAAAACGGCAGTGGGAACCTGCTGACGCTGTCCATGGAGCCCAGAGGGCATTTCCAGGGGCCTTAGCACATGCCACAAAGCCGAGCAAGAGACGATACCTGCATTTCATCTCCATCATACTCAAATGAGGCTTTGCGGTTTCTACTTGGGTTTCTGGAGATCGAGAGGGTTCAATCTCCAGCTCCTCTTCACCCAGGGCTGCAGTCAGGTGCTTGCTGTGGGAAGGAAGGCTATTACCCGCCCGTCAGAGATGAGTGGTAGGTAATGACATGTGGCCTTAGGGAACAAAACTGTGACTGATTCGCTCAAGTACAAAAAGGGGTATAAAAATTCCATTTGTTTCAGACCACTTCCTGTGTAAAGAGACAAAAGTATGATTTTTGATGACAGTTTTCAATGCCCTTCTGTGCAACGCTGATGCATGACAGGACTGCTTGTCTGTCACCACGGCAGAGAAGCACATTTCACACACAGCTGAGGGGCCTCGACTCTGCCCTGACTCACCTCATACCGTTCCACGTATCGGGGAAGCTTGGACTGTTCGGTTTCCTCCACGTCCAGCTGCTCCATCAGTTCCTCTGACGCCGGGCTCTCCTCACCTTTTTGGGGCTGCTCCTCTGGAGACTCCTGGGCCGGAGCAGTCAGAGCCTTCAGTGCCCTGTCCAGCACACCCAGCTGTGGAGCAGAAAGGGGCAGAGACTAAATACCCTGTGGCCCTGAGAGCACTGGGGAGGGAGGCTGGAGAAGGGAAAGGGAGGGAAGCCTGGGACCTAAAAAATCGCGAGAAGAGTTCTCTTATTAAATTACAGAAACCAGAAATGGTTATGTAATTTTACAGTAGAAACACCTTGTCACATGGCATGGAACACTTAGTACAAAACAATGGAACAATAAGCAAACTCAGAATTATCTGTGTAAGTGAATCAGCAGAGTGGCTTTTGATTTCACTTTTAATCAGCCAGGTAGGAATCCAGGAATTATGCCCGATGGGCAATGAAGTAACCATCCCTTCCATGTCTTTCTTCCTTAATTGGTTTGGAATTGGAAGAACGGGAAAGAAAAACCACTACAGACCACAACCAACAACCGGCCATTCTGAAAGTACGATAAAGCCTCTGAATCTAGGCGGGGGCCTCCTTCAGAGAAAAATTCAACTCACAGGACATTCAGAGATTAGGGATCAGCCAATCTATATATATATATATATATGTTGATAAAGACCAGACAGCATATACGAAATTTATTGTAAGAGGGGATTTCTGTGACTTAGAAAGTAAGTAAATTATGAAACAGAAGGTTTCTTTTTTGTTTTGACCCCTCTCCCCTACCTCCTTCATTTTGGGGCAACCTCCTTTGAGGAGGGCCTGATCATCAGAGATGGGACAGAAACAGCCTCAAGGCCAGCATTAATACCCATATGATACTGATGAATTCTGTCCACGTCAACTCAGAACAAAAAGCCAGAAAAGACTCCAAGGCTTTGTAATGCCACTAATACATTATACCCAAACCTGACACATATCACATTCAATGCTGACATCTGAATCACATTTCTATGAAGTCAGAACACAAAGAATGCAAGTCTGGCTCAAAATGCAGTAAGTATTTCCCTGGCAGAGCATTTATGTCTAATTTTGTGTTTCAATCACTAGTACTGACTATAGCAGGGTTAAAACATGAATATATATTCAGAAATGTGTATGCTTTGGTATAAATGTCTCACAGAGAACATAATGACTCACTAGACATTAGTAATAAGGAGCCAGTAGAGGGACGAGACTTCTGTATCCTGAGACCAAAATGGAAGCCATGGGGTGAGATTGAGTGATAGGGTCAAGGCTAAACAAACAGCTCAAAGTCAGCTTTCACACTCTGTTAACGAAATAACTGATGTCCTTTGAGGCCTGACTCTGGCTACAAAAGCTGCTTAAACAGAAGCAAGCACTATGACTCCCTACCAGGCGTAAGCTTGCCACATGTTTTCCCATGGCTTGAGCTAAGTCTAGGAACTCTGCAGAATGAAGAGCCCGAGGTGACCAAGGGGGATGAGCTTTGAGGCTGATGGGAGGACAGGGTCCTAGTCTGGACAAACCGAAAGCCTTAGAACTCTGAAAGGGACAGCTGGTCCAGACCTCCTCTGCATCATGCATTCACCACAGAATGATTTACTGGGAAGAAAGAAAGATGGCGCCACGTCTACTGCCTAAACTCATTTCTTGAGAGTTTAGGAAAACTCTGACAGGTAGTCAGTCTCACAGGACTACACGAAGATACAGAAATGCCAAAAGTAAAAAATAAAATCTTCATGTCTTTTGAGCTTCTACTGAGATTTTACTTTGGTGGTGGTAGTGGTGGAGGGCAATAAACAGTATTTTACTGAACTCAGTTTGAATTTCTTGGGAGAATAGTTTTCCTCCCAGACAGTGAACTATACAATCAACGTGAATCTTATTTTCTAGTGCTTGTCAGTAACACTGAGAATGTGGTTTTTTCATTCCTTTTCAACTGAGTAAATACATGAATCTATAGAGATAAAGAAGATGGGGCTGGGGGAGACAAGGAAAACAAATCCACATCTTGACTTATAAGGGACAGGAGATGCTAAATCCCCCAGAATCAGGGCTGGGTAACTCACCGCTTCCCTACACAGCTTCCCATCCTCTGGGGAGGAGGCCACCTTCTCCATCACTTGAAGGGCTCTGTCGAGGTAGCCTGGCCGCCACAGAAGGGGCATGTTATGGTACACAGCCCGCAGCCCCTGCTGCAACTCCACCTTCCCTGTGCCCAAAAAGAACAATGAAGAAGACTTAGCCGTGGCTTCCCACTACGTCTGAGACTGAGGACTTGAAGACACAAGTGAATACTCAGCTGGCAGCTTGAGAAATGGAGGATCATTTCAAATCTCTACCAAGACTCATCCCATTCAGTGAATAAGGACATTTCAGAATGATGATGAAAAATGTGGTAAAAGTCAATGTACATACTTTTCAATACTGTATGGACTTATTATTTTTTTTTTACTTTTTCATGTGGACTGCTGGTGACTATCGCGAGGGCTGAGGGAAATTTACAGAGGTCGCCATATCTGCCTCTAAGTAGTGTGCGTGCATGCATGGTAGGTCGCCTCAGTTGTGCCCAACTCTGAGCGACCCCATGGACTGTAGCCCACCAGACTCCTCTGTTCATGGGATTCTCCAGGCAAGAATACTGGAGTGGGCTGCCATGCCCTTCTCCAGGGGATCTGCCCAACCCAGGGAATGAACCCATGTCTCTTACGTCTCCAGTATTGGCAGGTGGGTTCCTGAATGCTAGCGCCACCTGGGAAGCCCGCCTCTAAATGGAGCTACCTTTATAAAACAAAGCAAACAACTGAAATACGACTTTTGTTTCAAGACAAAATGTTGCTCCAAAAAAGAAATTTTACAACTTTCTTACACTGAAAAATTGTGCCAACATCTGACAACTTTCCTTGCCAGGAAATGTTTGACATTTTAAAAAATGCTCCAAAACAGTCCACTGACTGTCCTTATGAAAAAAAAAAAAAAAGAAAATCTCACTTTACTCTTTCTTTTAGTTGAGCTGCATCAGCATTTTAATTATACAGTCCTTGTCATCCTTGTGGGTCTCAGGACATGAGAGTTTCTCTTGGAACCTCGAACAATCGTAACTAGAGCTGAAGATGTGGCTGGCTGACAGCAGGGTCCCCCAGTGAGGAGGGAGGCTGTCTTGGGATTCCTGGGGGAATAGAGATGTTCTCTGAACTAACGACCAAAGTCACCTTGAGCTGCTGGGTCTTAAATCTACCTTCACTTATCTTTCCCGGGAAGGAGGATTTGGGAAAGCTGTAGTGGAACATAAACAGACAAAGCTCATCAGGTGACAGCTAATTTTAGACCTTTAAGATACTTGGGGCTGGCTGTAGTCACGTTCCGGGAAGCTGCTTATGTTGGAGGTAAACGAGGCTACACCGCACATGACACGCTGAGAGCAGGGGGATCTGAATCTGATGCTGCCAGATTCAAAGCACTCAGGCCTCTGCTCAGAATCAGGAACGACAAAGTACATTTCTTGGCCCTGACAACTTCCTGGACAATTCATGCAGTGATACATTCCTGAGTGCTCCTCTGAAGGTAAATGCAAAAACTTGTAATTAATATCAAAAGTAGATGGTAAGAGAAAATGATTTTTCTTTTAGTTTTCACAATATATTTTATTTGATAATCTTATAAAATACATTTTAATCTCCAAATCATATAAGGAACACCTATGCCTCAACAAAAAACTAATAAACTGATTTAAAAACAGACTAAGAACTTGAATAGACATTTTTCCAAAGAAGACACAGAATAGCCAATGGACATGTGACAAGATGAGCAATGTCATCAACCATCAGAACCAAAATCAAAAGTACAATATCATCTCACACTCGACAGGATGGCTATCATCAAAGAAACAAAACACAAGTGTTGGTGAGAGTACGGAGAAACGGGAACCTTTGTGCATTATTGGTGGGAATGCAAAATGGCACTAACTGCCATGCAAAACGATAGGGAGTGTCCTCAAAACAAAATAAACTGTCATATGAGCCAGCAACTGCACTCTTGGGTATTTATCCAGAAGAACTGAAATCAAGATCCTGAAGAGATGCTGGCACTCCCATGATCACTGGAAAAAGTGATTTTTAGAAAGAGTGGTCAACTCTTTTGTTAGTCTGAGAGCCGCCCAGTGAACTCCTCTGAGTCTGTTTCTACCAGGAGCCGCCCAGTGAACTCCTCTGAGTCTGTTTCTACCAGGATCAGCACCCGAGAACGCCACACTGCATTTCGATGTTGAAGATCAACTCCAAAAGCAGTCAAACTGCTATAACTTAGATGGTTTTCAGAAAACAAAGGTAAAGGGCAGACATAGTATATGATTAGGAGAAGGTAGGAGAGAGCATGGAAGGCTAATGAAATAATATGAATTTAATTAACTCTGTAAATCAGGACACATTTGATGCACACTTAGGTTGAATGTTATGTGCTCAGATTTGCTGAGAGCCAAGGCCGCTCCTCAAAAGGCCCTCCCCTGCTGCCTGTCTGATTCAATGCAGTTGGGCTCTAAAGCAAAGCCCGCTGCCCTGTGCGTGGCACACTCACACTGCACTAGCGCGTCCCTCTGTGCGCTCCCACAGGGCCACTCTCTGCAATCCTCTTCCCTCACCTGAAAACAATACCCACAATATGCATTCAATGTTTTTCCTCCTGGACTTGGGTTTAAAGAAACAGGAAGATCTTTTTAATACCGGGGAAGAGTCTACTGGCTGGTTCTCCCAAAGGAGGACCAGAACTTTCCTTTCTTTATCGCTTCTTCACACTGTTTACCACTGAATATAATCAAGAGCCATCAGAACTAGTTCTCACCTTGCCAGTGGCGAAAGGTTTTTAAATCCCACTTTGTTGTCTTACCTAATAACTATAAGGCCATCAAAGTCCAGTTTTATGTCTAAAAATGAAAGCTGTACTGGAATTTCACAAGTCTAAATCAAATTATAATTTTATTATAATTAAGAAGTATAATTTTATTAAGAAGTAAAAGAAGGAATCAGTTCCTATCCGTGAAGAACAATGTTAGTAAGGCCCTCCAGCTTACCAAGAAGTGCATAGCCGTACAACTGGGAACTCAACCCCACTGAGTTCTTCTGCTTCAGGCCTGGGAGTAACAGGGAGGCACCGAAGTTCCTCTCCTCTTCCCACTGAAACAGAATACAGCAGGTCATGGTGTAGCCAAGCAATGCTTACTGTATGCAGAAATGTGAGCATTAATGACACAAGAGGGAAAAAGAATATGCTATAACATTAGGTAAAAGAAACAAAATAATCATACTAAAGCTCCATGATAATTCTGACTTTGTAAAGAAAAGATATTGGTTTGATGAAAAATGCAGAACAGAAACGCCCAGTATGTTAACAGATTTCTAGGCAGTGAAATTATAAGCAATTCTGGTTTTCCTCTTTGTGCTTTTCATTCCTTTCTGAATCTGGGGCAGTGAATAACAGCTCCTTTTACAATCAGAAAAGCAAAACAAAAATAAAGAGCCTACTCTGGATCAACACGGCCTCGAGGCAATCAATAAAGATTACCCACGCTATCGGCTCTGTACTCACATTACTATGACACGACAGAGCAGGCTTTCTGAATTTTAAACAATTCAGCAATAAGACTCCTCCTACTTCATAGTGTTCAAGTAAATACAACTATTAGACTGCTTTTAGACAGATTAATGCCTCTTAAAAATAAATTAGGCAATCAGAAACACTTAGTGATCACTTCTTTCAACCCAGGGTGCAACATTACACTTCAATAAAGTTGAAGCCTTTTGAGACACGGGGAAACAGGAGGCAAAAACACGAGCACTGCTGAGGCTGCTGCACACGCGCAATGGCGGTGACAGGGCTCACTGTGACCGCAGGCCCGAGCAGCACCTTGGCAACTCCCCGGACAACGAGAGCCCTGATCATCTCGGTGCCAGCGCTGTAAGAGCACACAGCAGCCCAAGTCTTTGTTCTGGCTTAGAAATACAGAATGCAAAGCTCAGGTGGCCCTGCACTGGTCAGAGAATGAACAAGGTGTGCAAGCTACCCCTGCAGCCAGGGGTAAGTGGGGCACCCCTGGTGTTAATGGGCACCAAAACCTCTTTCTTGGGAATGACCTTTGTGCAATGCAAGTGCAATTTCTTAAGGTTTTACTAAACCTTTGAAACAAGCAAAGACCTTGGGAGAAAAACAAAGCCTCCACAGGCGCTTCTGCAGCACACAGAAGTTAAGAGAGCTGGTAATTAAGGAGGTCATTTCACTTTCAAAAGCAAATCACTCAAGCTTTGATTTCCCTCCACATAAACTGCATGAAAAGGGGCTCAGGGAATAATAAATATGGAACCTTAAAGATGTTTTTCCTTTTCTTTAGGGAGAAACATGATCCATAGTATCAGGATGCAACAGGGGCTGAAGGCCAAATGAACAGCATCCTTGCTCTGCTAGAATCGATGGGGGGTGGTGATGGCAGCTGCAATGGTGATGCTTCCAAAAGGACTTTGACAGAGGTAAATGAAAACAAACGAATGTGTTAGATATTTTCTGACGACTGTCTGGAAATAACTCAACTACTGTTGTTTATATGAAAGGCCACTGATGTGTTAACGTAAGATATTAGGTCTCTTCCAAGCCTTCTACCACATGTACTGTTATGGACTAAAACAGGAGCTATTTTCAAGGTTTCCTCATTTCATGCTTCTGCTTCTCCCTTAATACAAAGCAAACCCTCCTTCTCTCCCTCCCTCTTGTACTCCCCTTCACAGTCAAGACATCTGCTCGCTGTCTCCTTCTGCACTTCTGACTCACTCCATAATCCACTTCAACTTGGTTTCTGGCTCCATTATTCTGTGCCCTCATACCACGAAATTAAATGTTCTTCGTAAGAGTCCTCATCTCACCCACCTTCTCAGGAGCATTCTACATGCAGACCATCTTCCCATGGCATTTGTCCCAACACAGTCTTGATTCTCCTTTTGGCCTGTGGCTCATGTATAGACATTTATATATGGATTTATAAATTACATCTCCAGTCCAGATTTTTCCATTCAGATGTCAATTTCCCTTGGGAAATCTGACTGTCTCAAAGGTATCCCAAAATGTAACACATTCAGAGCCAAACCAGTGATTTTCCTCACCAAATGAAGCTTTTTCCCAGAGTGCCTTGTGCAAACACCCGGCAGCTCTTTCGGGCCTCCCTGGTGGCTCAGACAGTAAACAGTCTGCCTGCAATGCGGGAGACCTGGACTCGACCCCTGGGTCCGGAAGATCCCCTGGAGAAGCAACTGGCAACCCACTCCAGCATTCTTGCTTGGAAAATCCCATGGCTAAGAGGAGCTTGGTGGGCTAGAGTCCATGGGGTCGCAAAGAATTGGCCCTGACTGAGCAATTAACACAAACTAGTCAGAAACTGAGGTCAGCTTTCACCCTTACCTCTACATCTATTTCCCTCCCCAACATGTTCTTTGCCTCCTAGATACAGCAATCAACTACTCTCTAAGCTCCCAGCACGTTCTGGTCCCCACACCACCAGCATCTCTTGCTCAGATGACTATGATAGTTGTGGCTAAGACTGGATGGGGGCCAGAGTGGCTGTGGTCAGAATACTTAGATCAGAGCACAAAACTGATCATGTTACCCCATCTGCTTCAAACTTTTCAGTGGTTTCTTGCTATGTTTAAGATGCAGATGAAACAGCTTCGCATGACCCACCTTCTCTAACTTTTATCTCATCCTACGATCCTCTCTGTGGCAGTTAGACTTTCTAACTTCCTACCTTCTTCTATCCCCTTTCTGCTGACAATGTTCTTTCTGCTTCAGGGCTTTTGCATGTGACATTTCCTTTTTTTGGATTGTTCTTTCCCTCTTCAGTCTGTTAATTCCTATTCATGCTCCAAATATTAACTAAAGAAATACTTCCTTAAGGAAGTCTTCCCTAACTTACGTTTAAAATAAAAATAAACTCTCTACCATACAGTCTTTATAGTGCTCAGTATAGTCACGTGTTTTATTTATTAAATTTTTCTTTTCTGCCACGCCACGGGGCTTACAGGATCTTAGTTCCCTAAACAGGGACTAAACCTGGGCCAGGGCAGTGAAAGCACCAAGTCCTAACCACTGGGCCACCAGGGAATTCCATGTTTTGTTTTAAATGCCTATATTCTTCTTAGATTATAAGCAGGAAATGTTTGTTCACCATCGTAAAACGAGCACTTGAAACACAGGGAATACAGCAGTTGCTCAAAATATATTTAATGAACTAATGAATGTGAGGTATGCCGCAGGCTATGACATTCATTTTAGAAAAACAAAACACACCATAAATTTTTTACAATTGGGGCTAGGGTAGATGATCTTTCCAGTTTCTACCCAAAGCAGTGTTTTCTGAGGTTACCTTTGAGGTTAAGGGCAAAGTCTGTAGGGCCAGACTGCCTGGCTTCATCACTTATGAGCTCGGCCACTTTATGCAGTATCTCTATGCCCTAGTGTTCTCATCTGCACGGAGGTGAGAGGATTGGATGAAATGAATAAATCTAAAACACCAAGAACACAGGAAGTGTAAAGTAAGTGCTATTTAAGTATTAGCTACTGTTATTACTGCTGTTACTCTTAGGGGAGCAATAAACAATTGGAGAAGGCAATGGCAACCCACTCCAGTATTCTTGCCTGGAAAATCCCATGGACAGAGGAGCCTGGAGGGCTACAGTCCATGGGTCACAAAGAGTCGGACAAAACTTAGTGACTAAGCAACAACAATGAAGAGATGAAACCAAAATTTGGTATTCTGGACTGACCCAGAGCAACCTTAGGAAAATACTGACACAAAATAAACAACCAGAATTTAATACCAGAAGCTGTGGTTAAAGCTAGCTGCCTCACTGCTTCATTGGCATGCCACATCCAGCTCTCACTGATCATCAATTACCTATTTCTGAATGTGTGAAGTGCACTCAGCGTTGCTCATGTTTCAGAATGTACATAAGGACTTTCACTTGAGATTCTTCCAAGCAGAAGAACGTTCAATTCCACTTTGTTAGAACCCAGGACCTAAAATGTATGGGTGAACACTCATTCCTGGTCGTGCAGGGTCACAGGGCTTCACAGCAGGTATCTTTTCCCAGATGCTGAGGGCAGGGCTTTCCTCTGGCCCCCACATCCCTACTGAGCAGCTGCTGCTTGCTTCTCTAAGGCTCTTAGTACTGTTTCAATACAGGTCACTTACACTGAAGTCTGTCTTCTTTGCCAGGCACTGGTATAGAACATAGAGGGAGAGGAGCTGGGTGGAAGGAACTTCGAAAGCTTCTTGCATCATGATCTCAAAAACCACGGATAAGGCATCTGACAAGAAGATCAATGCAAAAATTAGCAAATTAGGTAACATCATCAAATCTGTATTTAACTATGCATGCATGCATGCTAAGTCACTTTAACTGTGTCCAACTCTTTGTGACCCTATGGACTGTAGTCCGCCAGGCTCCTCTGTCCATGGCGTTCTCCAGGCAAAATACTCTCCAGGACGGTTTTCATCCCCTCCTCCAGGGGATCTTCTTGACCTAGGGATCAAACCCACGTCTCTAATGTCTCCTGCGTTGGCAGGTGGGTTCTTTACCACTAGCACCACCATAAGCACTCAAAAAGTGAGGCATGATAGAAAAATACAAAGAATCATGAAGTTAAACATGGGCTGTGGTCCTAGTTCTTCTGTAAAGCAGGTCTTTCCCCTGTCTTTAGCTTCTATTGTACATACTGCTAGGTAGTAAATCAGGTGCTACTGTGCCGCTGTTCTCAAGGACACAGAATAAACCACTTGATTTCTCAGTATCACCTTCATGATGATAAAATACCATTTGTTCCATAGATTCCACAAGATTGTTGGACAGTCCAACAACATAATACATATGAAAATGCCTCATAAACTGTGAAGCAAATTTAAGGCAGCATGTCCACCAGCTGGAAGAGTTAAGGCATACAGAAAGGAGGCAAGTATATTTTCCAGGTCACCCTGGTAAGAAGAGATGGAGAGGGCTGGGCGGAATGCCCCACTGTATGTTCTGGAACCTTCTTTCTGTTTTGGGAAAAAAGGACGAATGCTAAAGGTAATTTTAAATCCTAGGTATTACTTCAAAGACAGAAAACTGATGACTACGAAAAGGACAATCAGCTTCAATTTAAAACAGTTGAAAGAATGGAAAGGAAATGCATATTCATAACTTGTAACTCCCTGAGTTTAACACAGAAGATTCTTGTTTCCACATGAATGCTGATCACAGACCAGATCTTCAGCAAGATCTGATTTATTTCCCCTCAATATTCCACAACATAAGCGGAAGCCAAGAAAATCAAGTTCAAATAATTTCTTTCCCTTATTATTTGTTGTTAAATCAGAGATGTTAACATTGGTTTAAAATACAGTGCCTGCATATAATGTTTTGAATAACAGCTGCTCTTTTAAACGGTTTTTGCATATACTCATAATTATAAGAGTTAGCACTCATTTGTAGCTATTGCTAGCCAGCTGGTTTTCTATGTGTTGTCATGGTTCTAAATGAGGTCAAATGCAAGAACTTCTATATTCCTTTTGTAAATGGGTAAACTGAAATGGACAGGCAGACCAGGGAGGAGTCACCCAGTAAGTCAGTAGCAAAAAAGCGCCTGAAAGAGACATAAACAAACAAACAGTCCCCTACCCTACCAACAAACCAGTATTTTAAAAGAACAAGTTAAAGCTAAAAATATAGTTCAGAAAAATGTTTTGCCAACTGTTCAATACTGAATTCAAAATTACACATGAATAAATAAAATTCATCTCTAATTTATATTCATTTCAGTCAGCTTGGGAAGTGAAATTAGACTGACCTATATAAGATTTCCTGTTCATCCATAATTATTTATGTACTTGGATATTTCCTATTTTAACAACAAAAGTATAATATTTTCTAATTTCTTGCCATAAACAACAATAATTTTCATCAGAAGTTTATTTACAAAAATTCTCAACATCATTTACTCTGAATTTAGGGGGGAACCCCCAAACTCCTTTTACCCTTCCAATATTTCCTTTAACAAGAGAGAAGAGAGAAAACTGCTACTACATAATTTTCCAGTGATAAACTAGTAAGAATTTTAAAATGTGATGTTCACAGAGAATGGAAGATGAAACATGCAAAAGAGAATTATCTTTTAAAAATTATCTTTTAGTTCAATTTAGGAAATGCATGTTTAAAATGGAATGAAAATGGACAAGGGACAATAAGCATTAAAAAAAATAATGTACAGCAAATATTTTTAGGCAGTCAACAGCTCCAAGTCTTATGAGAGAGAAGAGAAAGCAGAGAGGTCCTGGGTGCCCAGCCTAACCACTGCATCCCGATGCAATGGAAAAGGCTGAGGGTGAGGGATGTAACTCAATGACAGGAATCAAGGTGTCAAAAAGGAAAAATGACCACCAGTCCATATCCGTGTTTCTGAGGTAGTGACTACCGTAACACAGGCAAAGCTCAGAACCAAGCTTGAGGATGAGATGGTGGAAGGGGAAGCCAGGGTGTATCTTTACACAATGGCACAGCCTCCTCTTTCCTTCTTCCCTGTCTGTGTAGCTAAGAGCACAAGTGTGCTGTACCACCCTTCCCCGTCCATGGAGACTGGCAGGGCTCCACCTGACTGCTCTGTAGGGTCTGCCACAATCCCCCTCTTTCCTTGGTCCCCCCCTTATTGTAGATGAAGGTAAGAGCCACTTCAGGTTAGTTCCACGGAGCCACAAGATTTTGGGGGTAAAGAAAACTCAAGAGATCACCGATGCACTTTGTCGTCGTTATTGTTCAGTCGCTAAGTCCTGTCTGACTCTCTGTAACTTCATGGACTACAGCACACCAGACTTCCCTGTCCTTCATCTCCATCTCCTAGAGCTTGTTCAAGCTCATGTCCAGTGAGTTGATGATGCTATCTAACCATCTCATCCTCCGTCTCCCTCTTCTCCTCCTGCCCTCGACCTTTCCCAGCATCAAGGTCTTTTCCAATGAGTCGGCTCTTTGGATCAGGAGGCCAAAGTATTGGAGCTTCAGCATCAGTCCTTCCAATGAATATTCAGGGTTGAGCCCTTTAGGATTGACTGGCTTGATCTCCTTGCAGTCCAAGGGACTCTCAAGACTCTTCTGCAGCACCACAATTCAAAAGCATCCATTCTTCAGGGCATAGCCTTCTTTACGGTCTAACTCTCACATCCATACATGACTACTGGAAAAACCGTAACTTTGACTAGATGGACCTTTATCGGCAAAGTGATGTCTCTGCTTTTTAATATGCTGTCTAGGTTTGTCAGAGCTTTTCTTACAAGGAGCAAGCATCTTTCAATGTCATGGCTGCAGTCATCATCTGCAGTGATTTTAGAGCCCTAGAAAATAAAATCTGTCACTGTTCCCACTTTTTCCTCATTTATTTGCCATGGAGTGATGGGACTAGATCCCATGATCTTAGTTTTTTGAATGTTGAATTTTAAGCCAGCTTTTTCACTTTCATCAAAAGGCTCTTTAGTTCCTCTTCACTTTCTGCCATCCATTAGGGTGGTATCATCTGTATATCTAAAGTTGTTGGTATTTCTCCCAGCAATCTTGATTCCAGCTTGTGATACATCTAGCCCAGCATTTCGTACGATGTACTCTGCATATAAACTATATTTAACTTATATAGCAGGGTGACAATACACAGCCTTGTCATACTCCTTTCCCAATTTGGAACCAGTCTGTTGTTCCATGTCCAGTTCTAACTGTTGCGTTTTGACCTGCATATAGCCTTCTTAGGAGACAGGTAAGGTGGTCTGGTATTCCCATCTCTTGAAGAATTTTCCACAGTTTGTTGTGATCCACACAGTCAAAAGCTTTAGCATAGTCAATGAACAGAAATATGTTTCTCTGGGATTCCCTTGCTTTTCCTATTATCCAACAGACGTTGGGAATTTGATCCCTGGTCCCTCTGCCTTTCTAAATCCAGCTTGGACATCTGGAAGTTCTTGATTCATATACTGCTGAAGCCTAGCTCGAAGGATTTTGAGCATGATCTTGCTAGCATGTGAAATGAGCACAACTGTATGGCAGTTTGAACACTGCACTTACGTCAGAGACAGGGAAACAAAAGCCTATGGAGGTAAAATGACTTCCCTTCATAGTGAGCATGCTACTCTCTCCAGTATAAGATTCTATGCTTATACACTTCACATGCTGTAACAACTGTGATGTAAGTAAAACAAAGTTAGCAAATTGTGCTTAAAACAAAGTCAAGCTAACAGCTGAATTAATATAACCTTAACTAGCTGTGGAAGCTCAGGGAGCTTTATTGCATTAACTAAATTCACTGTCCTTTGCCCAAAGAGACATGAAGAAATAAATTTGAGAAACTCAGAGGAAAGAAGATCTGGATAGGAGTCTCCTATTTGGCCACCCGATAAGGTCAATCAACTGCACATCTATTTCTGACTGAAAGAGTGCTATACAGATGTCATTAAGAAATTAAAAAAAGGTAAAAGTGCCTATATTTACTTCCCCTTGGGAACGGTAGATCCATTATAAATGGACCTTGGTTTGATTTCATACCTTTGTAATTTTCTTTCTTTATGAAATGATCCATCAGTAAGTTAAATGTATAGTTATCTGGAAAAATACCATATTGGACCTGCAATGAAAATAAAAGTAAAATAAGAGAAAAAACTCATTAAGTTCAGTTTATAATATATGCCTATGTATTATTCAGGAAAAAAATTTGTTCCCATTAGCTTTAAAATATCTGACTATCATTTTACGGCATCTGTGACAGTGAAATAGAAGCTGTGACTCATGCAGCTTGGTAACTGGAACTGTTGGTCAGGGTGAGAAAGTTGTGAGTGGGTGTCTGATACAAGACAACTGACGTGAAAAATAAAGCTCAATTCTAACACCTCATCATAACTTAAAAAACCCTGAACCAAACCAAGAATATAAAAAAAACCACATTCCACTGGTTCAGTGATTCTTTTAAAAAAGTATGAATATCAACACAAAAATGGAGTCCTAAGAGAAGGCACACATTAATCACACTATGCAGCATTTTCTGGTCCTTAGAGTGCTCTTCTCCCAACTTTATTAAAATATAATTCACATGTAACATTGTGTGATTTTAAGGTGTACAACATGATCATTTAACATGCATATATATTGCAAAATGATTACTACAATAAGGCTAGTTAACACATTCATTGCCTCACATAATGATCATCTTTTGGTGGCAGTGATGAGAATATTTAAGATCTACTCTCTTGGCAACTTTCAAGAATATAATATAGTACTCTTAACTACAGTCATCACACTATACATTAGATCCTCAGAACTTACCCATCTTTGGAAGTTTGTATCCTTTGACCAACATCTCCCCATTTCCAGTCTCCCTCCCCAGACCCTGATATCCATTATTCTACACTGTTTCTATGAATTCTGCCTTTTCAGATTTCACATATAAGTGAGATCATGAGATATCTTTCTTTAAATGACTTATTCTACTTTGCATAATGCTCTTAAGGTTTGTTCCTTTTGAATGGCTAAATATCCCACTGTATGTGTATGTACAGGCTTCTCTGGTAGTTCAGATAGTAAAGAATCTGCCCGCAATGCAGGAGACCCAGGTTCACCCTGCCTCCCCACCCCACACACATTTCTTTATCCATTCACCTGTAAATGGACACTCAGGTTTCCATGGCGTGGCTGTTGTTAATAATGCTTCAGTGAACGTGGGGTTGCAGGTATCTCTTTGAGACAGTGATTTCACCTCCTTTGGATATATAACCAGAAGTGGATTTGCTGGATCATACGGTATTTCTATTTTTAATTTCTTGAGTGATCTCCATACTATTTCCCATACTGGCTGTACCCATTTACATTCCCACCAACAGTGCATAAGGGATCCCTTTTTGCCCTCTTCTTGCCGGCATCTGTTATCTCTTGTCTCTGAATTTTTAAAGACCCAAGAAACCTGAGATTTTAGTGCCTTCCTGTGTGATTTTCATGCACAATGAAGTCTGACTACTAATCATCTAAACTGTGGTTATATATTTATTTAAAATTCTTATCTCAGTAGGATTACCCACTCCCATCAACCACCAGAAACATCCAAGGAATTTTTTTTCCAATTACACTCATCCTCCTTGAGAAATTCTGATAATCCTAAATCCCAGTTGTCAGTCTCTGCTGAACTGAGTCACTATTACTAGCAGACTATACAGAATGCCTCAAATGTGCTGAAATACAAAAAAAAAAAAAAAAAAAGACGTTCAGAAGCTACTGTTTTAAAAGCTGCAGCCATGTTTAACTTGATCAAAGCAGTCATTCAATCTGCAATAATCCCTAAGGCAGGGTAAAAACAAAATATTTTAGAATGATAAATCATTAAAGCTGGAAGAAAAGAAACTTAGGAATCAACTGGTCAGTGATTCTCAATCCTGGCTGCAAAAATCAACATGTAAGCTTTAAAAAGACACCAGTGAGGTAGGAATGGGCAGAGCACAGAGGATCAGGGGGCAGGGGCTGGGGAGCGGGGCAGGGAAACTAGCCTATATGATACAATAATGGTAGACGTGGGTCATTATACCTTGTTCAAAGCCATGGAGTAAACCCTACTGTAAACACGGACTTTGGGTGATTTGTGTTTCAATGCAGGTTCATCACTGTAACAAACGGCTCACTTGGATGAGAAATGCTGATAATGGGGGAGGCACGTCCCCGCAAGTGCGGGGACAGGGAACATATGGAAAATTTCTGTACCTTCTGTTCAATTTTGCTGTGAAACTAAAATTGCTCTAAAAAAATAAAATCTAAAAAAAAAATTTTTTTAAACCAATTAAAAAAAATACCAATGCCTAGGTTCCAGAAAGACCAATTAAATTAGAATCCTGGGGGTGGAGAAAGCATCTATAATTTTTAAAAGCTTCTTACATGACTCTAATGGGCAGCCAAGGTTGGAAATCACTGATTTGGTACACCTCACTTGACTTAGAGCTGAAAAACCTAAGACCCCAAAGAATAAACTTACTATTTGCCTAAAGTGAAAGTGTTAGTTCATCACTCGTGTATGACTCTCTGCGACCCTATGGACTGTAGCTCACCAGCCTCCTCGTCCATGGAATTCTCCAGGAAAGAATACTGCAGTGGGCAGCCATTCCCTTCTCCATGGGATCCTTCCCAATTCATGGATTGAACCCAGGTCTCCTGTACTTCAAGCAGATTCTTTACCATTTGAAATACCAGGGAACCCTATTTGCATAAAGTTAAGAACAACTGGTAGAATTTATGTTGTTATAGCTTGGTTCTTCTGACTCTGTCTGGTGTGTTTTTCACTAAAAGACTAGTAACAATAAAAAGTAAGATAGAAATAGTAGATTTATTAGTGAACCTGCTTATCTACTTTATCAAATTATAAGCTTCCCCAGGAAAAGGATAGGATGTTGCCCATTTTTGTGACAATGCCATACCCAACCCAACATCTCACACACAATCTGTCTGCAACGTGTATCAAGTTAAGCTGGTAACCAAGTAAGTCATAGGAACAAAAACTCCCAAAAACAAATTTAGTATTTCTTTTTGAGTTAAAAAACAGAAGGTTCAATGACACTACAGATATAATACAGTTCCAGAGAAATATTATTAAAGTCTTATTATGGGTCAAACCAGGATTGTGGCTTGAGATTCACAATAACAACGTTCTAACTTTTGTTCATTTTGTCCTTATTTCATACTAAGAGGGGAATGAAGAGTCAGCTGTTGGGTGAACATTCAGAAAGACCTAATTGTAGGGGCTTCTGGGGCTTGAGGGACTTAGGAAGACATGCTCTGAATAATCCAGGAAGTCTGTCTTTTCAAAAACGTGTAAGAGATATGAATGTTCCGGAGACTGTACTCTAGAAAAATGGTCATGTCTTTTACCCTAACGTCACCAAAGGAAACTAGGCAAAAACCCCAAGACTTAGGGATCAAGAATGAAAGGACCACCAACAGAGTTTCTGTGATTGGATTACTTTTTCCTTTCACCTCTCCATTTTTAAATCACTATGCTTTGAAAAGCCACAGCTACAGGAATCTTTATTTTTTAATGTGCTGATTAATTTATACCAGCTCCATTCTAAAAGATTCAGTTCAGTTCAGTTCAGTTCAGTCGCTCAGTCCTGTCCAAATCTTTGCAACCTCATGAATTGCAGCATGCCAGGCCTCCCTGTCCATCACCAAACTCCCGGAGTTCACTCAGACTCATGTCCATCGAGTCAGTGATGCCATCCAGCCATCTTATCCTCTGTCATCCCATTCTCCTCCTGCCCCCAATCCCTCCCAGCATCAGAATCTTTTCCAATCAGTCAACTCTTTGCATGAGGTGGCCAAAGTACTGGAGTTTCAGCTTTAGCATCATTCCTTCCAAAGAACACCCAGGACTGATCTCCTTTAGAATGGACTGGCTGGATCTCCTTGCAGTCCAAGGGACTCTCAAGAGTCTTCTCCAACACCACAGTTCAAAAGCATCAATTCTTCGGCGCTCAGCTTTCTTCACAGTCCAACTCTCACATCCATACATGACCACAGGAAAAACCATAGCCTTGACTAGACGGACCTTTGTTGGCAAAGTAATGTCTCTGCTTTTGAATATGCTATCTAGGTTGGTCATAACTTTCCTTCCAAGGAGTAAGTGCCTTTTAATTTCACGGCTGCAGTCACCATCTGCAGTGATTTTGGAGCCCAGAAAAATAAAGTCTGACACTGTTTCCACTGTTTCCCCATCTATTTCCCATGAAGTGATGGGACCAGACGCCATGATCTTCGTTTTCTGAATACTGATTGAGCTTTAAGCCAACTTTTTCACTCTCCTCTTTCACTTTCATCAAGAGACTTTTTAGTTCCTCTTCACTTTCTGCCTTAAGTGTGGTGTCATCTGCATATCTGAGGTTATTGATATTTCTCCCGGCAATCTTGATTCCAGCTTGTGCTTCTTCCAGCTCAGCGTTTCTCATGATGTACTCTGCATATAGGTTAAATAAGCAGGGTGACAATATACAGCCTTGACGTACTCCTTTTCCTATTTGGAACCAGTCTGTTGTTCCATGTCCAATTCTAACGGTTGCTTCCTGACCTGCATATAGGTTTCTCAAGAGGCAGGTCAGTTGCTCTGGTATTCCCATCTCTTTCAGAATTGTCCACAGTTTATTGTGATCCACACAGTCAAGGACTTTGGGATAGTCAATAAAGCAGAAATAGATGTTTTTCTGGAACTCTCTTGCTTTTCTATGATCCAGCGGATGTTGGCAATTTGATCTCTGGTTCCTCTGCCTTTTCTAAAACCAGCTTGAACATCTGGAAGTTCATGGTTCAGGCATTGCTGAAGCCTGGCTTGGAGAATTTTGAGCATTACTTTACTAGTGTGTGAGATGAGTGCAACTGTGCGGTAGTTTGAGCATTCTTTGGCATTGCCTTTCTTTGGGATTGGAATGAAAACTGACCTTTTCCAGTCCTGTGGCCACTGCTGAGTGTTCCAGATTTGCTGGCATATTGAGTGCAGCACTTTCACAGAGTCATCTTTCAGGATTTGAAATAGCTCAACTGGAATTCCATCACCTCCACTAGCTTTGTTCGTAGTGATGCTTCCTAAGGCCCACTTCACTTCACATTCCAGGATGTCTGGCTCTAGGTGAATGATCACACCACCGTGATTATCTTGGTCATGAAGATCTTTTTTGTACAGTTCTTCTGTGTATTCTTGCCACCTCTTCTTAATATCTTCTGCTTCTGTTAGGTCCATACCATTTCTGTCCTTTATCGAGCCCATCTTTGCATGAAATGTTCCCTTGGTATCTCTAATTTTCTTGAAGAGATCTCTAGTCTTTCCCATTCTGTTATCTGAGGGCAAATAAATTTAAAAGCTATTTCTTGTACTATTCTCTGCTGTACTGTAATGGAATATGTAATGGTACAGGCACCATCTTGCCTAAACTGAGGAGAATAAGCTGCAAATGCCAGCAAACCACTCACCTTATTTACAAGGGTATATAAGGCTTTGTCTTGTGCACCGTATTTCAGACACTGCCTAATCCAGGTGTGGATAGTCCAATTTCTCAAGTACCAGCAGTTGGGACTGTGCCGAAATCTAAATAAAACACAAGAAGAGAAAAAACTGGCTTTAACTCTTAGATGTCAATGCCAAATCCATATTCCATCAGCAGGTCCCCCTCTGAGGAATTTACAGATGATCATTAAAGTCAGGAAGGCCAACAGCTAATAAAACTTGAGGATAAAACTCATTAACATCTGAAATGGGAAAGAGAAGGCAAAATAACAGTAACAAAAATATTATAAAAATTTTACTCCTTATTTATATTCCCTAATTCAACATCTTGTTTTAATATGAGATTTATGAAAAATGATTTCAGGAATATGCTCTACTAGAAGACAGATATGGAAGCTCATTGGAAAAGGAAATGGTAACCCACTCGAGTATTCTTGCCTGGAGAATCCCATGGACTGAGGAGCCTGGTGGGCTGTGGTCGGTCCGCGGGGTCATAGACAGTCGGACACAACTGTGTGACTGAATAACAACAACAATGGAAGCTCATACTTTATAGAGGTTTAAAACAGATGAAGTAAAAAATGAAAACTATAACAGTGCAGCAATTTTAGAGGAAAATCAGCTGTGAGTTACATTGCTATTTCTTGATGCACTTAGGGGAGATTGGGACACTCTTCAGTGAATTGAAAGGGAAAAAAAAAAAGAAAAAAAAAAACGAGCAAAATTTAGCATTCAGGCCCTCCAGGACCCACAGTCATTCTGACTTTCATACAGCTGCATTCCAGGGCTTCGGTCTACCTCCTCTTGCTTCCTGCTGCTCCTCACATGGTTTTTAAAGGCCTAAGCTGTCCAAGCTGAGGTGTATACAGTACCAGTATTCCCACAAAGGAATGGAACTTGGAAGGGAATTCAAATGCTAGTCTTGCCACGAGTTGGCACGCATTGGCTGGAGCAGCTTTTGCTTGCTCCTAGGGCCTGTGCCATGAGGCTGAGTGACAGGAGGAGAGGGGCGACGGGCGTGAGGAGGCCACGTAAAGGGCGGTGCTGTCCTCTAGCTGCTTATCTGTTTTCACCTGGACGGTTCCTCAAACATCATCTCACGTCAGCTCAAGTCTGCACCTTTTCTTTGAACCTTCAGGAAGTGGAAGCAGGTCAATCTCTGGACCCCACAAAACTAAAAAAGTAAATTTGTCTTCTTATTGTAAAAACAAAAGGCAAGACAAAAACTTAAAGTGAAAGAATTTGATGCCGTATTTGCGAGTTGGGGCTACAGGCTAATACTGGGGGTTTTCAGAGGCCAGTTATTCAATCTGCCACCTGCTATTTCCTGCCATCTGGTATTGGGATAGTTCCCTGCTGACTAGATTTTCTGCCAAAGTAAAAGCTGAGAGAAAGAGAGCAAGTGAGAAGTAGTACTTAATTTTGGCTGTTTATTAGTGATCTGTTGAGAGATTTGACAAAAATAAGATTTGAAGATATTCTTTAGATTTAGTCATGCACCCCTGTCTAGTCTTTTGAATGCTTTTCATTTGGCTGGAAAAAGTTTTTCTCACTGGATCTTTCCTTACAGAATTAACCCCTTTAAAAGCAGAGAGATAGAAATATGTCAAATTATGTTTAAGATGAGAGTGACCTGGCCAGAGAAAAGCCATTGTATAAGTGCCCTAGATACAGTCTAATGAGATCCTCTGCATAGAAATGAAAACATATCTTTTAGTATTTCACGCTTTCCCTCACATTTTAAAATCAGTAGCTGAGCTAATTGAGCTTCCTTCCTTGTAACTCTGAAAAATCTGAGATTTTAAGTGTAACAACCAATTAAAAGCTAATTTTATTATTATAATTTTTAAAGTCAAGTGAAATACCAGCTGTATTGCCTAAAGATGGGGATGCTTCCTTGGTAGCCTGAAGGCTTCCTGGACAGCAACCAGGGGGGCGGGGATCACTGCCTTGCTCAACACTGATTCCTTGGTCCTTGACACAATTTGTGGCCCATGATAGGTTTTTAACAAATAACAAAAGAGTTTTAATCAACACTGATCATTATGCTAACTTCTATGGTCTATTTTAGAATTATAAATTCCCTGTTTGGGCATTTATAATCTCATTACAAAAATAATGCCTCAGGAAGCATCACTACGAACAAAGCTAGTAGAGGTGATGGAATCCCAGTGGAGCTATTTCAAATCCTAAAAGATGATGCTGTGAAAGTGCTGCACTCAATATGCCAGCAAATTTGGAAAACTCAGCAGTGGCCACAGGCCTAGATAAGGTCAGTTTTCATTCTAATCCCAAAGAAAGGCAATGCCAAAGAATGTTCAAACTACCGCACAATTGCGCTCATCTCACACAGTAGCAAAGTAATGCTCAAAATTCTCCAAGCTAGGTTCAACAGTACATGAACTGAAAACTTCCAGATGTTGAAGCTGGATTTAGAAAAGGCAGAGGAACCAGAGATCAAACTGCCAACATCCTTTGGATCATTGAAAAAGGGAGTTCCAGAAAAACATCTACTTCTGCTTTACTGATTACGCCAAAGCCTTTGGACTGTGTGGATCACAACAAACTGTGGAAAATTCTTCAAGAGATGGGAATACCAGACCACCTTACTCATCTCCTGGAAAAACTGTATGCAGGTCAAAACGCGACAGTTAGAACTGGACATGGAACAACAGACTGGTTCCAAATTGGGAAAGGAGTACCTCAAGGCTGTATACTGTCACCCTGCTTATTTAACGTATATGCAAAGTACATCATGCGAAATGCAGGCTGGATGAAGCACAAGCTGCAATCAAGACTGTCGGGAGAAATATCAATAACCTCAGATATAGAGATGACACCACCCTTAAGGCAGAAAGTGAAGAAGAACTAAAGAGCCTCTTGATGGTGAAAGAAAAGAGTGAAAAAGCTGGCTTAAAACTCAACATTCAGAAAAAACTAAGATCATGGGATCCGGTCCCATCACTCCATGACAAACAGATGTGGAAACAATGGAAACAGTGACAGACTTTATTTTCTTGGACTCCAGAATCACCACAGATGCTTGCTCCTTGGAAGAAAAGCTATGACAAAACTGGAGAGCATATTAAAAAGCAGAGACATTACTTTGCCAACAAAGGGCTGTCTAGTCAAAGCTATGGTTTTTCCAGTAGTTATGTATAGATGTGAATTGGACCATGGCTACGACCTGAAGAATGGATGCTTTTGAACTGTGGTGTTGGAGAAGAGATTTGAAAGTCCCTTGGACTGTAAGGAGATCCAACCAGTCACTAAAGGACTCAACCCTGAATATTCAATGGAAGGACTGATGCTGAAGCTCCAATACTTTGAAGTATGCAAAGAGCTGACTCATTAGAAAAGGCCCTGATGCTGGGAAAGATTGAGGGCAGGAGGAGAAGGGGATGACAGAGGATGAGATGGTTGGATGGCATCATCAACTCAATGGACATGGGTTTGGGTGGACTCTGGGAGTTGGTGATGGACAGGGAGGCCTGGTGTGCTGCGGTTCATGGGGTCACAAAGAGTCGGACTGAGCAACTGAACAACAGCAACAAAAATAACATATTGGGTTGGCAAAAGAAAGTTTGTTCAGGTTTTTCTGTACCATCTTTCACATTAATCCAAATGAACTTTTTGGCCAACCCCATATATACCAGTTTAACAATAAAACAAGGGGCGGGGACATGATGAATGCTAAAGATGGAAAGGGTGCTGCTAGATGTTATAGACGTTTTTGATAATAGTGGTTGCTAGGTTTGGTCTATTTTTCCTTCAAAAACAAAAAATTGTCAATTCCCTCCTTCACCCAAGACTGTTTAAATCTCATTTAAATCTAATCTTCTGCTTTAGGTTGTCTCCATTGACCACTAAAGTTATTTCTTTTCTTTCTGATGGACTTTAAAATAAGAGCACCATGACCATACCCAACCAAACACCCTTTTCTTTTATTCACGATCAGCAGACCATTTTCAGGCTTTGAAAGAGTACCAAAGATCGACAGGATCTAGTACAGACCTTTAAAGCTGAGATGAAAATTTGTGTACAGCCTTTCGCTAACCTTCTGAGGCTAACTTTTAACACGTGGAGAAACAGAGAAGTCTTTTCTTCTCAAATCTTTTGTCACACTTTACTTCTTAGAAGCCTAAAGGCAAAGTTACTCAAGACCTCACATAGCTAATATAATCATCTCCTTTTGGAAGGTGTGTCAACAGGCTCACATGGGTCTTCACTAAGCCAACTCCCTTTCCCATCCTGGAGCCCAGCTACTTGGTGTGATCTCTGCTCTGTGAGTCCTAATAATCCAGACAGCCGTGACCAGGGCATTTTCAACTAAGTGACAACATGAAATCAATTTAGGAGTAAGAAGCAAACATATATTACATTAGGCACACACATATTATGACATACGCTGCTCAAAGTGCCATTCCTACATTTCCTAGCCAGGCAACAAGTAAACTCCTTTTAAGTCCTCATCAGCATTAAAAAAAAAAAAAGCACACAACTTATCTAACCGTCTAGAATACAAACCACTCAGAGCACTGAGATGGGTCCAACTTTGGATGGTGAGTTTAAGAATTCTGTCAGTGACTCTTTAAGCAGTTCAGACAGAAACACTCAGGCTCTTTTCAGACCTGCCGGTGGTAATACGATAGCCAGGTAAGTCTCTGGAATGGGTACTCGCCTGGAACGACTCTGTGAACTGCCGGGCCAGCATGCTCCCTTTCAGCCAAGGGAAAGGCAAAGAGACAAGAACACAACTAACACATTGATTTTCCAAACTGCCTGCAAACAGACTGGCTTTTGTTCTTGCCTGGTGGGACCACCAGCCTGGCAGATTACAGGCAGCCACTGTAGGAGTCCCCTCTGTGCCCCATGCCATCAGCTGTTTGCTCACCTCGACAGAAGCTTTATTATTGTCCACGCCAGCAGGCTGCCAAGCTAGGCAAACCGTGTGAGTGTGGAAAAGATAAACAGATGCAACCCAAATAACCCCAACAAGGCTTGTGCTCACAAACACAAGAGACCTTCTGAGCTTCCCAGTTATAAAACAGAAGCAGACTCGACAATTCTATGGATGTGAATATTTTCTTGGAAGCAAGAAGGGACACAAAGAAGGAGAAGGAGAGGATGAAGCGTGCTCCCAAGCTCTGGCTCTATTAGTTCCCAAAGCTGGTATCCTATGGCTGAAGAGACATCTGTCCACAGTGCTAAGTGGGATTTCCAGGTGAAGCCAGAACGTGCCCAGGCCAGTCAAACAGCAGGTAGTGAGAAGCTTCCTGTCCTCAAAAATAAAGCAACATTCTGGACTTTTCAGGGCATCTGCCATCACTACATCGCATTCGAGACTGATGTCACCAGGAAGGAAGGACAGCAGAGTCACACTGCATGCATGACATGGGGCAAAAGTCTTTGCTACCCTTTGAGATACCTTAGAAGGGGAGAGCAGTTCTGTAAGTGAAGTTGAGAGTGAAGAGAAACACACCAGACACTTATTATGATTTACATAGGAGGGACTTCACTTTTTGTACAAGTCACACTGGATTTCCTATGTGTAACCAATTTCATTATTTAAAAAAATGCCATAGATTGCCTTCTATGAGTTCAACTGAAGGTTACTGTTGTAGGCCTAAGTGGTGATGCACCTCAGCTCCTTCAGTATCACAGATAAAAGCGCTCCTGGCTTAGCAGGACTAATGCACAGATGCCAGAGCCTGGAGCTCCGCTGCCCCACCATTCAGCTGCAGCGCTGGCTCTTCCGTATGAATGAGCAAGCTTTCCACAACATTTATCTGATTATGAGAGCCACCATCCTTAAACATACATATGCAGCTTTCCCTCCTCCCGAGTGAATTCTGTATCCTGTGGCAACAGGCTTTACAGATGGACACCTCAGCCCCTGAGCTGGGTAGACATGGAGATTTGGTGGTGGCGGGGGTGGGGTGGGGGTGGGGGCTGGCGTAAAAGGAGGACAGGAAGAACGCCAGGAAGAAAACACAGCTGGTTCCAGGGCTTTCAGTGTAGACTGGAAATCTCATCAATGACGCAAAGTGTGTAACTATTGAAAGGTTTTGAGAGCTTCCCTGAACTAGAACCAATGCGCAAGAGAGTGTCCTGTGACTATTCAAACCAGAATCTGATTCAATCATGGCCATCCACTTTCTAATTCTACTAGGATAATTACTTTCTTTTGCATCCTGATGGAAATCCTACTTTCATCAATTATTAGTTGGCCTCAACTACCACAAATAAAACCAAGTTTTGATGCAATAGTTTTCTAATGACTATTATATCTTTGTCAAATGTTTGCAAGGTTAATAGAAGAGTCTAATATAGGAATTGATAACAGAGACGTCCATATTCTAGATTAAAACTACTTTCTTGCTTGAGATCCCAGATTCCTATTTTCATAAGGGAACTTCAGGCAATTTTAACTTTCAAAAAATGTCCTGACTATTCATGAAGTGATGCATCAAGAGCAAGAATCTCCTCCAAAACATTCCCCTGCCAAATGTTGAATCAGTTGGGACTTGTACATTTTCAATGAATTTATTATCTACCTCTGAGGCAGATAAAAATGCCTTTTAAAAAAAGTTTTAACACTTTTTTCTTAAGAAACAGGTTTATAGAGCTATAACATACAAACAGTAAAATTCACACTTTTCAGTGAATTTGTGACTTTTGACAAATGCATCCAGTTGCATAACCACCACCACGGTCACATTGTAAGAACAGTTTTATTACCCCGAAAAGTTCTTAATGCCTCGCTTAGAATCAGCCTCTTTGGGGTTTGCTGGTTAATTTAGGCAAATTTTATATAGATACTTCCTAAAGAGTTATTAATTTCTGACCCTAGAGTTATTAATTTTATGAGGAAAAGCAATCCCTGTTAGTTTGTAATTTACATTCTGCCAATTTCCAAAACAGAATTTGAAAAAATTAAAACTCAGTGTACAAGTAGTTTCCTCTGAGTCCTATACACAGCCATTAGACAGCTGATATCCCTGTCTGCCACTCTAAAAAGTAAGTGGATTTTTGGTAGAGAATAACACAAGCATAGAATTTTACAAATGTGGAGTGCTAAATAAATGCAGCACAATAACACTTTTTTTAAAGTGAAGATGGATAACAGAGGGACTTGTTAGATATCAAAGTCGAAATCTAAATTTGTCAGACCCAGAGCTCAAAAACAAGGTCACCTGTATTTCACCTGATAATAATGAAATAACACTTCACGTTGAGAAACTCCTCTAGGAGAAATACTCTATTTTCCACATCCATGCAAGGACAAATAGGACCTATATCCCCAAATTATTCTGTCTTCTCTCTGATCTGGCTGTTGTTTAGCCAGATTGACATCACTCAATATAAAAGACCTATTTCTCATTCACAAGTAAATATTTAGCAAGTAGCTACACCGTACCACATGATTTGTATTTTATCCCTGCTGGTCCACCCAGTTTCCTCTAGTTTCAAACAATCTTAAAGATGACAGCTCTTCCTTTCTGATGTGCTTAGTTGCTCAGTCTGACGCTTTGCAACCCCACGGACTGCAGCCTGCCAGGCTCCTCTGTCCATGGGGATTCTCCAGGCAAGAATATGGGCGAGGGTTGCCATGCTTTCCTCCAGGGGATCTTCCCAACCCAGGGGTCGAACCCCTGTCTCCCACATTGCAGGCAGATTCTTTACTGACTGGGCCACCAGAGAAGCCCTTTCAGATACAGAAAGAGAAAACCTATAGCCTGACTATGCTTTGCTGCTCTTTCTCTCATGGTTTACAAAGCACAGGAGCCAGTCAGATGAAGCCAACTGCTCTTTGTCTGAAGCCTACTGTTTTTATCAGCCTCCAAAAGGTGATGAATATGGTTAACAGGTGAGGATTATTTGCAGGGAGAACTGGAAAAGAAAAAATTATTCACGGTGATTGCTGACGTGCCCTCCTGGCGAAGGTCCTAAAACCATTCAGTGTCCGTCTTTGTGGCCAACAACTGACCTGTCAGTGAGACTGCATCCAGAAGGGTCTGGTGGGGCTTCTCCAGCCACTTGCAAGCTGGACACACAGATTAGCTTCACGCCTGAGACGGTGGAGTGCGAGGTGAAGCTAAAGGCAGAGGGCCTTTCTCTCAGAACAGCAGGAAGCTGAAAAAATTGGATTTTGGATCCAGTCCTATTTATGAAAACACATAGAGTTGTGGGAACAGGCTTGAGTTGGACAGAGATATGGCAAGTATTTTTGGTTTTCAGTAGGAAATCTATGAGCCAGTTTTAAAAAGATGTCAACATTTCCTGATGTCTTCTAAAGTTCTGGCTAGGAACTTCAGACATAACTTTTGCAAAATAGTGAATAATACGATCACGAAAGACAGGAAAATCACATACATTAATTAACCAGGGGTAGGCTGTGTATCTGAAGAGTGCTGAGGGAGGGGGAGGTGTGGAAGCAAAAGGAGGAAAACAAACAAAATATGGAATTTAGAATTTCTGGAGTAGTCTAGGCTTAGTGAAGGTGTCAGGATTAAGTCTGCCACCAAAGAAATGAGCAGGCAGAGAGGCCTGGCCCAGGGGACGGTGCACACCAGCGTAAAAGCAGAGAAGAGTTAAGCTGATGTTGAGCAGATTTACACATCTTTTTGTGTGTGGGATTATGGATCTCTTCTGGGATATTTCTGATGGAAGAGAAGCTCAGCACTAATCAGGGTATCTTAAGAATCATATATATATATATATTTTAATAAAGAAGAAAAGCATCTCAGTACTTTAAACATTTTGATTCTCTAACACATGGAAAAGTTGAATCTCAAAAGATTCTGTTTATAGGAAAAGGTAAGGCTGGATTTCCTTCCAGCTATACAATCAAGTTCATAGCTAGATTCTATTTCTGTAGCTCTACGGACTTCAATATTAAACCTTTAAGCAAAGGCAGAGGACAAGTTTTCTCTTTTTGTGTGTTCGACAACAGTAGGTGTTTGATGATTTAGCAATAGTGACTAGGCCTCTAGGATACCAATAATGTATGCTGAAACTCATAAGTAATATTTACATTTGAAACAATAATCCACCTCTGGTTTTGAAGTATTATCCTGCCTATAAACAGATGAAGCCAGGAGGAAATACTGCCTTTTTATTTAAGGCAGGAGGAGTTCAGAGATGGCAGAGAAGTGGAATAAAATGTGGTCATTCTGGAAAGCCATCTACTCCTCACTTCTGCCCCCTGCTGTCTCCTTGCAATAAGTTCAGGGAACAGACAAGCTGATGGGAGATTGAAACCAAAAACAGGAGAGAGAGAGAGAGAGAGAGAGAGGGAGAGAAAGAGAAAAAGAGAGAGAGTGTGTGTGATTAATTGCTAAATTGTGTTCGACTCTACGACCCTGTGGACTGTAGCCCGCCAGGCTCCTCTGTCCATGGGATTTCCCGGGCAAGAATTCTAGAGTGGATTGCCATTTCTTTCTCTAGGGGATCTTCCTGACCCAGAGATCGAACCCATGTCTCCTGCATGGCAGGTGGATTCTTTACCACTGAGCCAACGGGGAAGCCCAAAACAGGAGTACACAGACTCAAAGACCTTCCGAACACACATAAACACACACACCAAAACACGAGTACACAGGCTCAAAGAACTTCCCAACACACACACACACACACACACGTTCTAAATAAAAAACTTAAGACTCTTCTCAAGATTGGAAGAGACTCTGAAAGCCATCTAGGCCAAGTAAATTGGGGATGGGGAAGGAAGGAAAGTTCATATAGAATTAGAGAATCTAGGCACCTTCAATACCCCCTGTTCACTGAATTATTTATTGAGAAGTCACTACTTATTAAGTCCTGTACTGTGTAATGTGAATCTAGTCTAATTGCTCTACTTTACAGATGAGGAATCTTGGTGTCCAATGGGATGAAATGATTTTCCCAAGATAAGCCAGATAACTCCAGTTCTATAAACTAGGCTGTTTACTTACTATTCTACCACTGCCTTTCAATTCTTTCATTTGTAGGACATCTTTCAGAAACATCTCTGCAGTGTGACAAGGGTCTCTAACCTACTAAAAAAATAAAATATTCAGGCTGTGAAACAGTTCTGGAACTGCCCCCCGAACCAGCTGTCTAACTTTGTAAAGTCACTCGATCCTTGGGGTTTCAGTTCTTATAATTGTAAGATGAAGAGACAGGATTATCTGGATTATGCATGAACTCACATGTCTGCAGGGGCTAGTCAGTTACTATCAATATAAGTCCATGAAGAATCGTGTAAGACAATATGTATAAAACTGCTTGTATTATTATCAAGCAAAGCAGCCTCCTAGCTGTACTGTTTTTGAAAACTGTATGGGCCAAGCAAAATACACTGGAACTCAACCAGGCCAGACCCCTGAAACTCCTTCCAGCTCTCATGTTATAATGACTGAAGAATATGCCTAATCCACTTGTTAAAACATCATATTGTATTTACACATCTCTATTAACTGCAGAAGTGGCCGTGATACAAATAAGTGAACAGAGACTCAAAGATATAAGCTTCCACTCAGCCCACACCTGACTCGACTCTACTCCGCTAGCCTCGTTCCCCTGCCAGGTGAGTATCACTTCGCTCAGCTCTGGCAGTGTACACAGACTATTATGAGGACTGCAGACCTTGCAGACTGGCATCTAAAATTTCAAGATGAAAGGATACAATCACTAAATTAAAGCCAAGGTCCTTAAAAGTAGATTTTAACCGGAGATCAAGTTTTGTAGGATAATAAAAATTTCAGCATTGAGATTTTTTTATTCAAGGATTTTTTTTAATCAAACGAATACTTCATTGTATTCAATTTATATCTAAGAGTCAGCCATTCAAAGTAACTTTTCTATAAATCACAAATTGTTTCTGTATGTTGTTACTTCCTTTTACTCCTTAAATTATTGCTAAGCATCATAAACATACAAATAGTTCACCGCCATAACTTATTTTTGGTCTCAAACCCATGTTAAGTGGCAATTCTTTGAACAGATAGTTTTTCTCTTCAAAAAAGGGGGAGTGATTTGGGAGTGGTTACAAGGATATTAAGAAATTATTTGCCAGTTTCTGGAAACCTAAAAGAACACAATCACTTTTTGCAGCAAAAAAAAAAAGGAAATTTGAAAATAGAAGTTTAGATTTGTTAGTCCAACTGTTTTCTGGAAGCCTTAATCTACCAATTATTAAAACACCTTTATTTATATATGAAGGGAAGAGAATAAAAGTGTCCCTTCTTTCTTGTGCTGCCAAACAATAAAAATCAGAATGACTGCATTTAAAAAGCATCTACTCTATTTAGCTCAAACTAGCACTCCCATGGAGAAGGCAATGGCACTCCACTCCAATACTCTTGCCTGGAAATCCCATGGATGGAGGAGCCTGGTAGGCTGCAGTCCATGGGGTCGCTAAGAGTCAGACACGACTGACCGACTTCACTTTCGCTTTTCACTTTCATGCATTGGAGAAGGAAATGGCAAGCCACTCCAGTGTTCTTGCCTGGAGAATCCCAGGGATGGGGGAGCCTGGTGGGCTGCCATCTATGGGGTCGCACAGAGTCGGACACGACTGAAGCAACTTAGCAGCAGTAGCACTCCCATATATAAAACCAAACTTTTAAATAATGGAACATTTGAAATTGTACAAACACAATATACTAAGAAAATTCTTAGTATATAAGAATGACCAGATGCAACAAGATAACAATCATAAAAATGATTCCCAATTTTGAACAGGGAGAAGCTAATTTCTTGATAAAACTCCAAAAACAAACCATCCATACAACCACCACACTGCAGTTAAACAAAAGCTCTTATGCTGGCCCACTAGGAGGGAATAAACAATCTGAACAACATCTTTTATTGCCTGGGAAAATTTTTTAAAACAACTCAAAGTGCCAGGAGAGAGCTGTCTCAATGCAACTGCAGACAGCTTTTCAAAGTCCCTCTGCTTCTCTAAGGATGAGTCATGAGAGGAGAGTGCATCTTGGCAAAGACAGTCTTTCCTCTGGTTCCACTCACTCCCCCTCTTATTTAAAAAAAAAAAAAAAAAACTTTGATGGATAACAGTTAAATAGATTCCAGACAGGCTTAACTGGAGAAGTTTGAACATCAGGGAGGCAAAATATCATTGCAGAAGTCTCCACTGTTTGTCACTGTGAGCCACAGACTCGGGGATGCATCTCCCGCATCCTAAAAAGGGCTGGGTCCATTGATCATGTGCCAGATCGTGGCTGTTGTGCTTTGTGGGACAGAAGAGGGAAACAACCTAAGAAAATATCTTTGATTCCTAGCTTCCTAAACGTCATTAGCTCATCTGCTGAACAATTACAGTGAGCTGGAAGGGGCGGGAGCCTGTCCTTTACGAGCACACATCAAATGCAAATTCACCTGCAGCAGCTGTAGGCGATGCACGGGGACATGGCTGCTACAGTGCGTGCAGCCTTCAGTGAACAGGCGCAGTTTTTCTTTCACTAACTTTTAAGCCAGCTTTTTCACTCTTCTCTTTGAGCCTCATCAAGAAGCTCTTTAGTTCTTCTTCACTTTATACCATTAGAGTGGTATCATCTGCATATCTGAGGTTGTTATTTCTCCCAGCAGTCTTGATTCCAGCTTGTGGCAAAAAGCAAGGGAGCTAGTTTAAAAAAAAAATTTTTTTTTTTTTAAGGAAAATAAGTAAGGAAAAATTGAGTGTTAAACTAGGGAGAATAGTTTCGCTACTGCACCTATATAGAACCACTTATTCCAACAGAATAGGGCATGTGGTGAGGGCAAAAATGCTCTCTTCTGCATATGATCATTCACCAGCCTACAAAGAACGGGGATGCTTGGCTGAGCATTGAGTGACAAAGATAAGCAAAGAGGCTTCTTGCCTTTAGAGAGGCTAGACTGGGATTACCAAAACCAAGCATCTTGTAAGCATCTAAAACAAGCATCAGAAGGCAATTTATAAGCATCATACTGCAATCCCTCATTTATATAACAATGACTACTTCATAACACATGGTACTCAATTTTCTGAAAATCACCTCTCAATAGAAAAGTAAATTCAATGTTTCTCTCCTCTTCCCAATAGTCTTTTTTGTTTTCTTTGGATATATTTTAAAAATAAAACATTACAGATATAAAGTTATACCCTCCTCTTTCCACTTTCCAGGGGAAGAAAGTTGGTGAACATCACTCTAGGGCATGCTTTTATACCTTTATTAACTAGGGGTGTGCCCTGTGCTGAGTACTTTAGGCTGCATATGCCTTTTAACTCTGTATTCAAGGGCCTGTCTGATAGAGAACTCAGCCAAACCACAGTAGTATGTCTGGTATTCTGGGAGCAAAAGGGTAGGGACAGAAACAATAAAATTTCTGTTATCTGGGACGTGAAGAGTGGCTCAGATACCACTTTACTGTGGAAACTAATCAGCAATGCCACCAGGAAAATCCCTGACAAGGTAGGTGACTGCTCTCTGTATTTGACTGGAGCCCAGCCCTGACTCTGACTCACTAAGAGTCAGTTTTGTCATTTGCAAAATAGAAGGGATAATGCCTTTATCACTGGTTTACTATGGAAATCAAAGGATAATTGGATTAAGTATGTTGACAACTTTTAATCCTTTTTTGGAACCAAGCAGAGTAGAAATATGCACACAGCAAGAATTATTTTTGTCATAATCTACTTGATATAGCAGGTTATGCTCAAAATCCTTCAGGCTAGGCTTCAAGCAGTATGTAAACCAAGAACTTCCAGATGTACAAAAGCTGGATTTAGAAAAGGCAGCAGAACCAGAGATCAAAATCCCAACATTCGCTGGATCATAGAAATATTAAGGGAATTCCAGAAAAAATATCTACTTCTGCTTCACTGACTACGCTAGAGCCTTTGACTATGTGGATCACAACAAACTGTGGAAAATTCTTCAAGAGATGAGAATACCAGACCACCTAACCTGTCTCCGGAGAAACTGGTATGTGGGTAAAGAAGTAACAGTTAGAACCTTGCACGGAACAACTGACTGGTTGTTTCATGCAACTGGGAAAGAAGCACAACAAGGTTATATGTTGTCATTCTGCTTATTTAACTTACATGCAGAATACATCTTACAAAACTCTAGGCTGGATCAATCACAAGCTGGAATCAAGACTGCTGGAAGAAATAACAACCTCGGATATGCGGATGATACCACTCTAATGGTATAAAGTGAAGAAGAACTAAAGAGCTTCTTGATGAGGCTCAAAGAGAAGAGTGAAAAAGCTGGCTTAAAATTCAACATTCAAAAAACTAAGTTCACAGCCTCCAGTCCCATCACGTCATGGCAAACAGATGGGAAAATGTCAGAGTAGTGACAGATTTTATTTTCTTGGGCTCCAAAATCATTGTGGATAGTTGACTACAGTCATGTTATTAAAAGATGCTTGCTCCTTGGAAGAAAAGCTATGACAAACCTAGACAGCATATTAAAAAGCAGAGGCATTACTTTGGCGACAAAGGTCTACACAGTTAAAGTTACAGTTTTTCCAGCAGTCATGTATGGATGTGAGAGTTGGACCAGAAAAAAGGCTGAGTGCCGAAGAATTGGTGCTTTCTAATTGTGGTGCTGGAGAAAACTCTTGAGAGTCCTGTGGACTGCAAGGACATCAAACCAGTCAATCCTAAAGGAAATCAGTCCTGAATATTCACTGGAAGGACTGATGCTAAAGCTGAAGCTCCAACACTTTGGCCACCTGGTGTGAAAAACTGACTCAATGGAAAAGATCTCAATGCTGGGGAAGACTGAAGGCAGGAGAAGGGGACAACAGAGGATGAGATGGTTGGATGGCATCACCAACTAAATGGACATGAAATTGAGCAAGCTCTGAGAGACAGTGAAGGACAGGGAAGACTGAAGGACAGGGAAGCCTGGCGTGCTGCAGTCTATAGGGGTGCAAAGAGTCCGACATGACTTAGCAACTGAACAACAGGTGCCTGATACAGCACTTGATGGCATTCTGTCTAGTGCTTCTTACTCATGCCTTAAATGTGGCCTTTCTGATGTAGAATGGCCTTTGGTAGCAGAGAAGTAGTAGAGAGACAAGATTAGGCAGCAGACACACCCCATTCCTGTGTTATAACCCAGGAAACAAACTCTAAAACTTCAGGAATCTAATTTGTAAAACATGAATAAAAGTTGTACCCAATTCAGGTGAAACAATGTGGGCCTGAAATGAGGACTGAAGAGACACGGCCTGTGAACTGCTTAGCGCAATGGCCGCAACAGCGTTTTCAGACAGCCTGGACAGGGTGACCGAGAGCAGGGCCATGCCGAGCGCCCCTGAGTTAAACGGGAGCTCTCAGGACTGGTTCCCTCCACACAGGACGCAACCTGCACGGCGCTGGGCACGTGTGAGGCAAATAGCCGACCGCCGCTAGCCAACAGGGATGGAACAGAGCGGGAGGGGCTGCCTCAGTGAGAGAGGGAAGGGTCCCTGACCCCTCGCTTGTCTAGACACTGTCTCAGAGGAGGAGCTGAAAGGCGAACCGGGGGGAGAACAGAGAGGCTTTTCCAATCCCAAGGGCTCAAAGCCAACCAGAACAGCGTATGACGCTCAGTCCAATGACTAGTAGCAGCATATCTGATGTTAATTATGACAGAAAAATGTTCCGGCAGAAAGAAGGGAGTCTGGGGTGACCTAATGAGGAGTTAGTTACCTAATTAGCGCTCTCCAGACCTTGGACGGGTTTTCATGAGCTTGGCAACGCAGGGTTACAGCACAACAGAGTTTCTGCTTGGAGTTCTCTGTCCATTCAGCGCCCAGCAGCCTGTGGCTGGCGTCAACAACTGAGCAGCATGGACACCTACTGAAGATACACTGAAACACGCAGAGGTGCAAGATCTGTGCATGGGGCAGAATCCCAGAGGAAGGAAACAGTATTTACATAGGTCATGACACCCATCTAAATCTAGGAAGTAGAAAAGGGCAACAAGGCCATGCATTTGCCACTGAGCAACTGCCTAACCTGACACCTCTGCCCACAACCTCGCCCCCAAGCAGCCGCGGGCCCTCTATTGGTCACCCGACAGGGTAAGACTGAAAGCTCCCATTCTGGCCCCAACCCAACGGCAACACCAGTCCTTTCTGACCACCTGGACAAGGCAGCTGACAACAGACCACATGGCAGTCAAGAGTCACTGAGTTAGTGGAATATCTGGAAAAAGCAAATACACAAGAGTTTCTCTCACAGTGGAAAAAAAAAAGAAATTGTGCATACAACTAGCTACTATTAACTGTGTTTCAGAATCCTGTGTTAAGCTCAAAAATTAAAAAAATGGGGCAAGCTGCTGTTAAAGTAACCACAAAATTTGATCATTTCTAGGACTTTCCCCAGAGAAGGCAATGGCACCCCACTCCAGTACTCTTGCCTGGAAAATCCCATGGACAGAGGAGCCTAGTGGGCTGCAGTCCATGGGGTCACATAGAGTCGGACACGACTGAGTGACTTCACTTTCACCTTTCACTTTTCATGCATTGGAGAAGGAAATGGCAACCCACTCCAGTGCTCTTGCCTGGAGAATCCCAGGGAGGGCGGAACCTGGTGGGCTTCCGACTCTGGGGTCGCAGAGTCGGACATGACTGAAGTGCCTTAGCAGCAGCAGCAGCAGGACTTTCCCATAATCCCATACAACCTTAGGAAAAGTCTGATTTGTTAGCAATATCTATGCTATATATTTACTATACTAACTTTATTTCTAGGAATGAATGCTTATAAAAGGCTACAACATACTAAAGCACTTGGTTTTTTGAATACTCAGTTTTTGTTTTTATTTTTAAATGAGTCACACTAAAGAGACACTTCCTTTTCCTGGATCAGTTTGTGCAAAATCTTTAACTATTACTGAGATGGATGATGAGAAGATGATAATGAACAACAGTGTTATTCATTAAAAAGTACTGAACACTCAGCATGTTCTAAGCATTATCGTAAGTACTTTATACACTTTTTCCTTTCTGCAGAGTAGGAACTCGGAACTATGAGGATAAATATCTTGCCTAAGAGCGTGTAAGGAACCCAACACAGGTGGTTTTTCCTATAGCGTCTGAAACAGACCGCTGGTTGTTGCTAAGCATCAGATGTAGCCAGCTTTGCATTTAGAGCCTACTTTAAAAAAGAAGTGTCACTCTGAGCACTAAATTTTAACTTGGCACAGCAGAAATGTAGGAATGAGGAAAACAGGTTCTTACCTTCCAATCTCATGTTTTTGGGAGGGTAGCCTGGCAGCATTATTTTCTTGAGGGCCTCCCACACCAAGGAATGCATAGGTCTTTTCTCTTGCATTGGTCAGTTCTCTCAGAGAGGACTCTCCCAGTCTCCTCTCTGAGAAGCAAAATAAGCCTTGCACCCTCAAGTCCAGAGTCTTTCTGCCTCAACTCTCCAGAAAGAAAACCATCAATCTTTCGCTAGGCACTGAGAGAAACAATCTGGGCATTTCACTGCTTCTTAGGAAAACCTCTAGTCAACCCACCTGTCTTGGTTCTGTCCACATCTCTTCTTTAGAGTACCTGCTGCTTTTCATTTATGAGCCTTTCTAGTGTCCTCTGGCACACAGTCTTGCTTTTGGATTTCTTCTCCTGCCAGTTTAAGTTGTAGCTTTCTCTTTCTGCTAAGAAGCTCCTTATCTTCTGTTCATCTGTTTTCTAGCTTTCAAAATTTGGTCGCTGTTGCCTCCTCTCTCGTTCTGTTTATTTTGTAGGTTTTTGTCTTTTTTACCCTTTCTTGTCATATTTGTGGAGGTTTTGGTAGGGAATAGGGTCAAGCACATATGTTCAATCTGTCACATTTTATCAGAAGACTTCTATAGGCTGTTTGAGCTCTCTGTGGCTGGCAACAGATTATATACCCTCAAAGTAATGATGATAAAGAAAATGTACTTAAAGCATTCAAGTATATTTCATTTGTTTAAAAAAGATGGGAACAAACATCTTGAGGAAGACACTTAACCTTTCTGATTTTCAATAAATTATGAAACAAAAGGTTAAAAAAGTTTCTTAATAACTCTTTAAACTCTAATATCCTTCAACAAAGGCCAAAAAGAAATCACAGTACTGTATCTGCTCAACCTAAACCATTTTATTGAAAACATTTGTGCACACATATTAGGACTCCCACATGGATGGTATGCTAAGGGTTAACAGTATTGTTAAGGTACAATCCCTGAATATTAGCTCTTTTTTTCCTGGGGGGAGAAAGGATAATCACATGTTAATATTATTCAGGATTACTCTCAGCAACGAAAGATAGGTAAATCAAGCTTGGCAAATTCCTACTTATAGAGGAGTACATTATATAATACTGCAGTAAGTTCTTAAAGCATAAAACTTCAGCCATATTCATTGTACCTTGTCTGCTCTGATTTTTTAAAAAATAAAACATTTTACCTACATCTTGTGGTGCTGGAGAAGACTCTGGAGAGTCCCCTGGACAGTAAAGAGATCAAAACAGTCAATCCTAAAGGAAATCAACCCTGAATATTCATTGGAAGGACTGATGCTGAAGCTGAAGCTCCAATACTTTGGCCACCTGATGTGAAGAGCTGCGTCACTGGAAAAGACCCTGAGGCTGGGAAAGACTGAAGACTAAAGGAGAAGCGGGTGGCAGAGGATGAAATGGTTGGATAGCATCACTGATTCAGCGGACATGAATCTAAACAAACTCTGGGAGATAGTGGAGGACAGAGGAGCCTGGCGTGCTCCACGGTGCACAAAGAGTTGGACAGGACTCAGTGACTAAACAATAACAAAAGGGTCAAGAAGGGTCTTAAGGACTGGAGCACACAAGATTATGAAACCAACATAACCAGTATCTAACCTAGGCTGAAGCTCAGCAGAGCATCAAGGAACCTCTGTGGTAATGTCCTGGAGCACGTCTGCAGAGAGCCTGGGAAACTGAGAACATATATCCCATCACAGCCTCGCTTCCTGGGAAATACAATAACTGTCTTCAAACTTATCATCTTTAGAGACACAAAGCTAAACACCAGTCCCCTCTTCCTGAAACTCTATGTGTGGACACCACTGCTTTACACGGAGGGGCAGCCCAGTCTAACAAACAGAAACGTGTCAGCGTTTAGTGAGTTCAGTAGCATATCAGAATAGGGAACAAGCATCTCCTCCCGTGCACACTGTGGAGAACCATTTGCATTACAGCATGGTATCACACGTAATGCCACCTCTTCCTCTAGTAAATATGACTGAACTTTTCATTCTGTGCAAAGGCCGCATGGGATGTGACATTACACACAAGACATGTCTTTGGGAATATTTTATTTTGTATTAACTCAAGGAATAAAAATGACTCGAAGGGTTGAGTTAAAACTTCAACTTTAGTGAATTTAGGTCATTCAAAAGTCAGGACTGCTGTTTGATATGCTTTAATGATTTTTTGTTTTCTGGTTACCCTATTCTCTTCTTCAGCGAAGGACCTGCTGCCAAGAAATGTGAACATCACTTTTATTAACTGAATCAAAGAAATTTGCGGATTTGGTATAGAGAAGAGCTTGTCTTTCATGTCTAAATGGAATACATTTGTTGATATACATTCAATGTACACATATATATATCTGAAATAAGAGTAGGAGACGTGGGGAATTCCCTGGCTGTCCTGTGGTTGGGACTCTGCACTCTCATAGCTGAAGTCCTGGGTTCAATCCCTGGTCAGGGAACTAAAACCCTACAAGCTGTGCAGTGTGCTCCCCTCACCCCCCGCCCCCCGCAAAAAAATACTATTAATTAAAAAAAAAAATCAGTACCCAACATTTTTTGAACTCTTGTATTATTCCAGTCACTGTACTGCTTTCTAAAGATTATTTCATTTATATATTAGAACAACTCGATATAAGTTAAGTATATGTTCCCCATCTTACAGATAAGTAACCTGGTCATCAAAGGGTTAAATAACTTACCCAAGGAAATACAGTTAATATAAAACAAGGCCAGAATTTAAACCCAGACAGTCTGACTTCAGAGCTCTTGACAACTGAGCATACTGCCTGGTACTATAACTAGGTGATTCTAGGGACAAAGTCTCTTAATTTTCTATCAATAATTGGAGTTTCTAAATGGTCCAGTGTGAGTATCAACAACAGAAAAGTGAAAATGTTAGTCGCTCCATCGTGTCAGACTCTTTGTGACCCCAATGACTGTAGCCCACCAGGCTCCTCTGTCCATGGAGTTCTCTAGGCAAGAATACTGGAGTGGGTTGCTGGAACATTCTCCAAGGGGTAGAACCTGGGTATCCTGCACTGAAGGTGGATTCTCTACTAGCTGAGCCACCATCTCTGGTGGCTATCAACAACAGAACAGGAGGTCTATTCTAATTAAGATTACCCTCCAGAAGGAGGAGGATTTGGCTAGAAAATTTGACTCGTGATTTCAGAAGTTAGAGATACAATCATTTGGTATGAATTGTACTGAATGAAAGCCACTGTTGTTTCCTGCTTCTGGAATGGGACATTATAAATAGATGCCTGGCAAGCCCGTCAATCCCAGCATTTCTACTCTTATCCACTAATGACAATCAAGTGTCACCATTTGCTATTATATCCCATCAATGACTACATGCATCTAATGGTAGCACAGACATGTATATCTGATACATTCCATGCACTATGGAACTACGTGGCTTATTTCCTTATAGGTTTACACATATATTCACACATAAGAAAATGCTATCAAATGGAATAATATGCATTTTATAGCTAAGAAGCAGAGCTATAGCCATTCCAAAAATACCTAAATACCTAAAAGTATAAATAAAAGAATGAATAAAATAAAACTTAAGAGGGGTGGTAGGTAGGAGAAAGGGCCCATGCTGACTCAGTGGCAAGGCATCCTGTAAGAAAAACAGAGAGCTGAAAAGGGGCTCTTCAAAGTATCCATCCAGTCCTTTCACTTTCTTCATTACAAGCAAAGTGAGCTTGGACCAATTATGTAAACTTGGCCGAGATCTCTTTGACAATTTTATTATGTAAATTATATTAACTGAGCCTTAATGTACTGCCCTCTTTCTCTTCTCCCAGCAGTCCCAATGCTAAGTCACTGCAGTGGGTGGAACTGCAGAAATATATGCGTGAGGTGGAGTGGAAACAATGCAGAGAGAAGCCTCACAAAGGAGAGGGAATTCTGCCATGGCTATGACTCTAGGCTCTTGAGTCTATTGCAAAGTTCATTTTCCTGTAATAATGTCCACCAGTTCTGTACTCAGCATCTCTATACTGAGTATAGTATCAGATCTCAAGAACAAGATGAAAACACAAGACTTCTTAAAGTCTAATGCATTCATCCATCAATCATTAGAGGACATTACTTGTAAGATACTGTAGTGTGTTCCTGTACAGAACAACCAGACATGTCATTTTTGGTAAGATTAGGATTAAAGGCAGTACCAAAGATAATTTCCAAAAGAAATATAAATGTAAGAATAAATACAGTACATATGCAATTATCTGTTATTTATAAACCCATTGACGGGAAGGAGAATCACCCATGAGGTATCCCACAAGGTATCTAAACTTTGATTCCCTACCTCCTATCCAATTCTACTTATAATTGTAATGATTTTTGATGTAATCTTCATACAACTACACTCCATTATAAATAACTATATGCCTTTGGGAAAGTCTTTTATTCCTTTTGACATAGTTTCTAGCTCTGTAAATTAAATTATCTTGAACAGTTGAAATAAGACTATGACTCTGTAACATAACCCTGTTGTTGAAGGTCCACAAACAGACTATTTCATTCTCCCTACACGAAAATGAATACGGACACCCCCTCCACACCCCCGCGCTGATAGGCCTTTCTCTTCTCTCGCTATGGGCTGCTAGGGAGGGACTGACCACTGCGCCTGCTACTTTCACCCATAATCCCAAATCAACTGAGTCAAGTGAATAGTAGTTTCACTGTTTCCATGTAGATTCATGTGCCTCATTTTATCCCAAGCTGTGGTGGGGAGAATACAAACTAGATTTCTGTGACACTCCAAACACAGCAGTGTTCACTACTGTTACTATTTATTCAGGGTGGGCTGGAGTGCTGGTGGTGAAGAGAAGACGTTTTAGAATTGTCTAGCTCAGCTGAGATGGGATTTTGTGATTATTTAGAGTCACTGAATGCACTGCTTATCCACCCAAGGAGTTGGTCTACAAGGTCAAAGACTTGGAGAGTCCCTGCTATCATGGCACTTCAAAGATCAAAAGCCTACAACAAAGAGATAATAGCAAAGAACTCTGACCTACTATACACAGAAGGAGTAACTAATAAGGCTCTATGGTATAGCACAGGGAACTCGACTCAGTACTCAGTAATGACCTACGCAGGAAAGAACCTAAAAAAGAGTGGATGTATGTATATGTATAACTGATTCACTTTGCTATACAGCAGAAATTAACACAACACTGTAAATCAGCTGTACTCCAATAAACATTAAAAGCAACAGCAAAAACCAAACAAAAAACCCGAAGAACTCTGACCAGAGAAAATGCAAGGAAAGCCCATATATCTAAGAGAGTGGACCTGCTGTTCTAAAAAGCTCCAATGTTTACTGTGTGATATATAGAAGCCTACCATGTCTTCTTGTTTTTTTGAAAGAGGTTTAAAAAGCGAAGGGAGACAACAGATTTCATGCTTTCTTTAATCTCAGTGAATATATCATTTCATCGTCATCACTTCAGTGATATTCAAAGACCTCAGGTGAAAATGGAGGTAATAAAAAATCTAGCTGAAAACACAGAATACTCTGACATAAGTGAAGTGAAAGTGAAAGTCGCTCAGTCGTGTCCAACTCTTTGCAACCCCATGGACTACACAGCCCATGGAATTCTCCAGGCCAGAATCCCTTCTCCAGGGGAACTTCCCAACCCAGGGATCGAACCCAGGTCTCCCGCACTGCAGGCTGATTCTTTACTAGCTGAGCCACAAGGGAAGCCCTGACATAGGCAAAATAGCATTTTTGGATGTGTCTCTGAGAGTAACGGAAATAAAAGCAAAAATAAACAAATGGGGCCTAATTAAACTTAAAAGGTTTTGCATAGCAAATGAAACCATAAACAAAACCAAAAGTCAACCCACAGAATGGGAGAAAACAAGACTGACAAGGGATTAATTTCCAAAATATACAAACAGCTCAAAAAAAGGGGGGGAGGGGGCAGAAGACCTAAGGAGACATTTCTCCAAGACATATATTTGTTAGTAATATATCCAGTCTTCCATGCATTGATTTTTGTTTCCCCTACCATTTTATTTCTTCTTTCTAACTACAGACGTGTAATCTGAAGATAATCACACAAACTTTTCAGCTGCTGTATTCTGAGTCAAACAAGGTTTCACTTACAAAGTGTCTATCATGGACAGGAAAGTTTACCACAATATAATCATTAAGGGAAGAAGGCTTCTTCTGCTCCTTATACCTACATTTTTTAAAAATATGTTTTTCTCTTGTGCTGAAAATAGTACAGAGATAAAATGAATATCCATTGACAGAATGTAAAATCACTGCATAATAAAATATGTATCAGAATCTAGTTTAATCGTCAAGTAGTCAAAATGTTGTTACAAGTAATTGAGCAGTTCAAAATATACATGGAATGCTGGGCTGTGTTTCCAGGGCAACAAAATGCCAAGTTTCATATTACCTTTTGCATTAATTAACGAAAGTATTTACATTTAAAGTGGCACCTTTCACATGCTTCTGAAGATTGCTACACTAGTGTAATTATAATGCTGATCAAGAAACTGTGCTTTAAAAAACTACCCACCTGCTACAGACTCGTTAAAAAAAAAAAGACCAAAAAAAAACTGTTAGTGTACTGCAGATGCTTGGATTGCGTTTTTGTACTAGATCTTGAGAGTAGAGTAAGAGTGGAAAAACTGAAACACTTTCAGCAGCAGTAGCTGTGATATACATATTGTATTTACCAGTATCAAGAGAACTGCTATAAAGCAATGTCTCTACCACAAAGCAAAACAAGGAATAGTAATCACAGATCTTGTCTGACTTCCTTCCTGACCACTGCCCATTACCCTACACTCCACCATGGCCTTTAGACAAGTATAACAGAGATTTCATTTGTAGGCTATTTCCAGTCTGCCAGCAATGATCATTATATCGCTATATTGAAGACTCTAAGGTGAAGTCATGACAGCTGAAATAAGCCCACGGTAAAAGAGGAATGTCTGCCAAGAGCAGACATCAACAGTGGTAGGACCAGGGGTAAGTTACCTGCCATATGTATAAATTCTTAGCCAGCAAGTTCAAACATATACACTCATACATGTTATACTCACTAACCTCTATTTGAGGAAAATAGCATAATGGTTAAATGGCCAGGCTTCAACTCTCTGACCTGGGTTTGATCTCATTGCCAGCTATTTCCTCGATAGCTGTTGTGTGTTTTTAGGCAAGCTACTTAATTTCTTCTGATTTTCCTTTTTCTTACCTATAAAATGAGGAAAATAAAGACTATCCATTGAAAAGCTTGTAAAGAAGCTCAATTAGTAACATATGATCATGTGCTCAGCACATGAAGGAAGGCTGCTTTATGATCTCTACTCTCACCACTTTTACTCAAAATAGTTTTGAAAGTTCTAGCCAAGGCAATCAGAGAAGAAATAAAACAAACCCAAGTTGAAAAAAAAGAAGTAAAACAGTCACTCTTTGCAGATGACATGATACTATACACAGAAAATCCTACAGATGTTACCAGAAAACTACTAGTGCTCCTCAGTGAATTTGGTAAAGCTGCAGGATACAAAATTAATACACAGAAAGTACTTGCACTGCTGTACACAAACAATGAAAGATCAGAAAGAGACATTAAGGAAACAATCCCAATTACCACTGCATCAAAAAGAATAAAATACCTAGGGATAAACCTACTTATGAGACAAAAGACCTTTACTCTGAAAACTCTAAGAAACTGAAGATGACAGAAACCCGATGGGAGGATGTATCATTTTCTTGGACTGAAAGAATCAACACTGTCAAAATGATGATACTACCTAAGGCAACATACAGATTCAATGCAATCCCTATCAAGTTACCAATGGCATTTTTCACAGAAAGAGAGCAAAAACTTTTAAAATTTATGTGGAAACACAAAAGACCCTTACTACCCAAAGCCATCTTGAGAAAGAAAAATGGAACTGGAGGACTCAGACTCCCTGACACCTCAGCTATATGACAAAAATACAGTAATGAAAACAGCATGATACTGGCACAAGAAAACAGAAATAGAGATCAATGGAACAGAATAGGAAGCCCAGAAATAAATCCACACACCTGTGGCCAACTAATCTATGACAAGAAAGCAAAAATATACAATGGAGAAAAGACAGTCTCTTCAATAAGTGGTGCTGGGAAAACTGAACAGATGCAAATAACATACTGAAACTAGAACAATCTCTAACACGATACACAAAAATAAACTCAAAAGGATCAAAGACCTAAATGCAAGGCTGGACACTACAAAACTCATAGAGGAAAATATCTTTTGACCTAAATCACAGTGATATCCTTTTTGATCCACCACCTAGAATAAACAACATAAAAACAAAAATAAACAAATGGGATCTAGTTAAACTTAAAACCTTCTGCACAGCAAAGGAAACCGTCAACAAAACAACCCACAGAATAGGAGACACTTACAAAGTGACCAACAGGGTTTAATCTCCAAAATATACAAATAGCTCATGCAGCTCAATACAAAAAAACCACAACCCAATAAAAAAAAAGGACAGAAGATCTAAATAGACATTTCTCCAAAGAAGACATACAGATGGCCAAAAAGCACATGAAAAGATGCTCAACAGCACCAATTATCAGAGAAATGCAAATCAAAACTACAATGAAGAATCACCCCACACATGATCGGAATGGCCATCACCAAAAAGTTTACAAATAATAAACACTGGAGAAGAGAGAACCCTCCTACACTGTTGGTAGGAACGTAAATTTGTACAGTCACTATGGAGAACACTATGGAAGTTCCTTAAAAAGCTAAAAAGAGAACTACCATATGACCTAGCAACCCCACTCCTGGGCATACATCCAGAGAAAGTCATAATATGAAAAGATACATGTACCCCAATGTTCACTGCAGCAATATTTACGGCAGCCAAGACAAAGAAGAAACCCATCGAGGAATGGATAAAGATGTGGTACATATAAGCAACTGAATATTACTTAACCATAAAAAAGAAATAACATTCCATGCAGCAACATGGATGGACTTAGAAGTTAGTCAGACAACGGCAAAAGCAAGGTAGGTGGCTGGCTTTGAGAAGAAAAGAATTGTAAGATGGAATAGCAACTAGACTGTGAGGAGAGCTCAGAAATGAAATTCAGGGCACTTCTTTGTGAGAACTGCAAAAAAATGACTCTCATCTTGCAGCTTAAGATCAAGGTAAGATTTCATGAAAGAAGAGGTACAGATACTCAATTATTTAATAGGCAATTACTGAACACTTATTACATGTAGAATACTTTTTAAGGTCTTTTGTTAATTATCAAGTTTTATTAGACAAGATGTACTCAAAATGCAGACAATCTCAACAAATTGATAATATCACAGAGCTAGGTCCCGTGTGACCAGTGTGACCTGAGTGATGCAAGCTAACTTCTACCAGTGGGCAAGTCAAGGGTTACTACTGGCTGGAGTGATCTGAAATGGCATCATGGAGTTTGAACACTTGGGATCTGGCAGACATTTAAAAGTGAATGCCTAGGGCAAGAGCAGGGTCCAATTTACAGATCAAATACAATCAGTACTCATTAAGCAAAACTGAATGAGCCAGGAAAGTTAATTCCATAAATGTAGGCTATATGTTAGGGATTAGTGATACCTGGCTGGAAAATTAGGTTGGAACCAAAGTATACAAACAGTCTGGGCTATTTTTGAAATATGTGGCACGAAGAAGAGGAATGACCCTTAGTGGGTAGAAAGGCTTGGGTAATCATTTTATTCCTCTTCTAACTTCACATCTAGTATAGGATAGTAGATCTACTGATGACTATGAGAATATATGAGTCACAGTTTTATCACCTTAATAAAGTTTACTTGGACAGACACTTCATCGAGTCATAAAATAAGTGGATGATGATCTCTATTTTACAACTGGGAATTGCAAATCGAAGGAGCCATGAATACAACTTGTAAAACACAGCACTATTCAGTGTCTTAATTGGAAAAGAGGCCTGATTCTGTTATAAAAACTAAGAATATGACTTCAAGTAGACTATAATATTTATGAATTTAACTAAGGTCAAATATCTTATTTTAAACTAATGATTAGACTATTAAAGTGAAAGCAGGATTCTAATTTGAAATTTGTTAATAATATTTTCTCTTCTTTGAAAGTTGGCCATGAACAAAATTTGAATATAAACAGCAGAAATAGGAAACAGGTTAGAGCTTGATTTAGGACGATATTCCACAGAACAAAGAGAAGAGGGCACAGAATGTGAAGGGAGAAGAGGCGCTGGTGAAGAAGCTAAAAAGTGAACCACAGATGCGAGGATATTAAAAGTACATCTTGAAGAACAGTAGAAGAGAGTGAAAATTTGAGAGAGGATACAGACTGACCTATTATTCTCACAGAGTTGAAAAGACACTGCAGCTAGAAAATTAGATATCCACAATGCCGCCACCTCCTACTTGGAAGACCCACACCTTCCTTTTCTGACCTGCTCCTGATGTGACAGAGGAGGAGCTGTATCAGCTTCCCTCGAAGACCCCGAGATGGAGTATACACATGGCTGCCCCAAAAAAGAGGCGGAACAGCAACTTCCCGTGGCCTGGATTTGAAAGAACGTCCCCAGAGTGGCACCATGTGTCTTCTCGTGTTCTATGAATCTGCTGCCAACTTAGCTCCTAGCTACAGGCAGAGAAATGACAAAGAAAATGTTACTGAACTACAGGAGAAGGAACTCCTACAGCAAAAAAGGAGTCAGAAATGTGCTATGTGTTACCATCAGGTTCATGAACCTTTCCTCACAGTAGAAAACATGCTGAAATGTAAGCCCAAAGGGCCCCCAAACCTTCTCAAAGCAGGGCTCAGAGCTCTAGGGAAAGCCATCTGGACACTGGTGTCCCTTTGTACCTACAGAATGCGTTAATGTCTCCAAAGCATTTCTATACATATGAGCTGAGTGATTCCTACATGACTTTAAAAAAATTTTTGTACTCCTTAATTTTTACTGGAGTATAGTTGCTTTACATGATTTTGTCTTTAAAGATGAGAAAACTGAAGTCAGCAAGGCTAGCTGACCTGACAAGGATCAGAACATAAAAATCATTTTGATGGACCCACACGGAACTCGCAGTCCAGGGCTGTTAACCCGCACCACTTTCCCACACTGATATTCTGTTTCATAATGAAATTTATTTGTAATTGCCTGAATATATGTCCTTACTTGCTCAAACAATGCGTTCAGAGGAAGACAAAGTGTCTGTAGTTCAGAGTTTTAAATGACATTAATTTGATTTGGATTTTATTCAGCAAATACTTATTGAGGCTCAACTATGTTCCAGGCACAGGTAAGTGCTGGAGATACAAAATCAAATGAGACAGAGTCATTATCCTTAAAAAGTTCACCTTAGATTGGTTTTTCTCCAGAAGCACAGTTTGTCCAAAGTCAAAAATGTCTGCAGTCAAAATCAAATGTACTGCTGCCAAAGATGCAGATATCAAAACAAATTAAAAAGAATCTGTAGTATATTGCAGTAATAAGATACCAAGATCTTAAAAAAATAAAGCGCTCAGATGCCACTCTCCAAATAAATATCCAGGTCAACCATGTGAATCACTACCAAGCACTTGGCCAAAAAGATCTAACAGTAGAGCCTAAATGATTACACTCTGCAAAGAAAAGTAATACCTAGAAAAGAGAGAGGAAAAAAAATTACACAGAAGCATTAATACTTACTTTCACGGTGATTCCAACCTCAACTAACATGGGCATGTAAACTAGCCTCAGGAGTTTCCCGAATTGTTTTTCAAACCTATATTCAATTCAGAGTTAAATGTTCTTTTTACGTTGGAAAGAGATCTAAAAGGAAGCTTCTTAAAATGTAATAAAATTCTGGAATCATAAACATGACAGTTTATCACTGGACTACAACAGAATATAAAAATCATTCTTTCTTTCAATTTTCTCAAAGCCCAGAGGCTTACAGAAACAAATACTAGCAAGTCAAAACAAATACTGGGCAACTTTTGCCTCTGTCCCTAAGAAGATTCTAGTATCCTCTTTACCCCATGAGTGTTTCTGAATAGGAAGGCAAGTGCTTTGGCACCACTATGGAAGGTGATATGAATACCGAGCCTGATATATGAGAGTGTACTTTCAGGAGGATGAGATACATCACCACAATTTCATGTTAATTTAAATTTAAACGTGCCTGGATGTTTGTGGAGCTAACAAGTAATGCTTTTATGAGATTAGGTGATATGGGAAATAAGTGTTCTTCCAGGCTGAGAGGAGGAATCAGCATTTCAAAAGATTTAAGATCAAGGTCATCTGCTGTCACTCACTAGCTGTCTGACCTTGGAGAAGTTTCTCCCCTGGCTTACATCCTTTATCTACAAAAGAAGGGAAAATCAGTGTCTGTCCTCTCATGTTTACAGGCTCTCATATTAAGATGATAAACAAAAAATGAGGTAACAATGCACTTTTGCACAGATAAAAAGTAATTATAATTTGACCTTTATTTTGATGACCCACAATTTCACTCCAATTGATGGGTAGTCAAATGGACTTTTGAGAGGTTTGTTCAACTTCATCCCAATCTGACTGAGTGTTCCTGAAGGCCAGGAGTCAGTGTGATCAGTCTCCAGCACTCTCACTTAAGGAAGCACGTTACTGAGGGATGTAACTAGCCAGCTCCGGAGCCAACAGCTCAGATGGGAAGGAGGAGACGGGGAAGGAATCCGCACGTGCTTTCTTGCTAATTCTTTCACTGACTACATTATTTATATGGTGCAGTGCATTTCAAGATTGTTACGTACAGTTTTGTTTTGTAAAGTGGCCCAAAGGTGGGAACAGGGACTAAATCAGCCCTAGCAACTGCGTAATCAAGTACAAGGTTGCACCTTTCAGAAAAAGGTGCCTTTTCTCTAATTTATCCACCTAGAAGAGGCAGTCTTTTTCTTATTTGCACAGATGCCCTAAATGCTCTTTGAGGTCCTGGTCACATGTCTGAGACTTTCAACCATCACTTGAGCCTCTCTACTAGGGAGAGGAAAGATGGAATTTATATTCAAATAAGGTCTTTCAAAGACACTTCAGTTAATAAGGTTGTTAAACACAGGAAAAAGGGAATAATGGAGGTTGAACAGAGGTGGAGAGAATTGTGGACTTTTAATTAAAACAAATGTGATGCTACTGGATAAAAAGGTGGATCAGCGGAACAACACAGAAAGTTTAGACACAGGGCCAAACCGAAATAAGAAATTAGGGCACGATAAGGCAGCATTTTATATCACTAGGCAAAAAAAAAAAAAAAAAAAAGATTATTCAATAAATGGCATTAGGTTAATTAGGAAGCCATTTACTTTAAGCATGTGAGGGGGCCCATGTTTGTATGAATCCGTACCTCACACAATTAAACCAAAATAAACTCCAGATGAATTATATATTTACACATGAAAAACAAAAGCATACATTCACTGATGGAAAATATGGAAAAATTTCTTGAGACAGAGTGCCACTCTTAGTCTGATGCAAAAGCCATAAAAATAAATGAATTACATGAAAAATTAAAATGTCTACATAGCAGAAACTATCATAAAATAAAGCAATTAAAAAACAAACCCAAAAAGTAATAAGAAAAATATTCATCAATTCAAGGTCATTCCCTAACATCGAGAGGCCTACAGATCAATAAGAGACCAACAACTCAGCAGAAAGACAGGATAAAAGGTAAGTTCACAGAAATGTGAACACTTACACATGTAAGAATAAGTCAACTTCACCAATTAAAAAAAAAAATGCAAAATAAAACTCCATTGAGAAGCTATGTATCTGTTCAAAATGTTAACTTATAATTTAAAATCTTCTTAAGGAGAAAACTCCAGGCCCAGATGATTTCACTGGTAAATACTTTCAAATGTGGAAGAAATAATATAAATCTTATACAAAAATTTCAGACAATAAAAGGAGAAAATATTTTCCAATACATTTTATGACATCATCTAATCCGGATGCTAAAACCACACAAAGATGTTACAAGCAAAGAAATTTAGACCTGTATTACTGACAACAAAGACACAAATGTGTCTACCAAATATTAATAAACTAAATACATATCGAAACAATACATTCTTGGGCATTTATCTTAAGAATGCTAGGTGGATTAACATTTAAAAAAGAATCAGAGTAATTCAGTACTATAACAGAATGGAGAAGATAATCCATATGACAGCCTCTATATTTGTAGAAACAGTACTGGAAAAGACCCTGATGCTGGGAAAAACTGAAGCTAAGAAGAGAAGAGGGCGACGGAAGATGAGATGGGTGGATCGTATCACTGACTCAAGGGACATGAGTTTGAGCAAACTTAGGCAGATAGTGATGGACAGAGAAGCCTGGCGTGCTGCAGTTCATGGGGCCGCAGTCAGACACAACTCTGACTGAACAACAACAAGCATATTGCTGACCATAGATTTAACAAAATCCCGATCAGAATTTCAGCAGGAATTCTGTGTAACAGAAACTGACAATCTAATTCTAGTATATGGAAAGTAAAGAACCTAAATAACCATAATAATATTGAAAAAAGAACAAAGTTGAAGGACTCACAGTCCCTGGCTTCAGGACACGTAATTAAGAATGTGATATTAGCATCTGAATCAATTAGACAAATCAATGGAAAAGAAGAGAGAAAACAGAAAAATTCATATGGAAAAAATGAATGCTTACACTTATCTCATACCATACAAAGAATCAGTTAGAGATATAAAATTAAATTGTGACTTAAATTTAAAACTACAATGTTTTTAAGAAGAAAACAGAAGAGTATCTATGACAAGGGACAGGCAATACTACTTAGAACACAGAAAACAATAACCACGGGAAACTGCCAAATTAGATTTCATCAAAATTAAAAATGTCTGTTCATCAAAGCTCACCTTTAAGAAACTAAAGAGAAAAGCTTATATTAGGAGAAAATATCTGCAAAACATCTCCAATAACTAATAATGAGAACAGGATTATTTATTGTCAGAAGGGAGCTACAAAATAAGGTAAAGGATAAGACCAAAATGAAAGCTGAATTGTTAGACTTGGATAGATTGATTTTCTAGCTGTGACCACCGAGAATCCCTGGGTACAATGACACTCCAATAGCAATGAGCACAGCTGACGTCCAGATACTGACTTCTGAATACCACTCTACTCTAAAAAGAACCAGGACTCTAGCAAATTGGCTAATTCCAGGAGTGGGGCAGGTAAAGTATAAGATGAGACTACAATATCTTCCTGTGGTAGAAAATAAGAAAATGCTCAAAGAACGACAGAGACGTAACAGAACAACACAAGAGAGATGGTCTCCTACTGACCAAATCTGGGACAATTTGGCAATCGAAATATTACTAAGTAATGGATCAGAACTGAGTAAAATACAGTCAAGAGCCCTTATGATAGAAATAAATGAATACATACATAAATGAAGGGAAAGAACAAGTTCTTTCTTACAAGAGAATGCTAACTGAAATACAGACAGAATGATGCAATTAGAAAATCATCAAGGCTTCCCTAGTGGCGCAGTGGTAGACAATCCGCCTGCCAATGCAGGAGACAAGTTCAGTTCCTGCTCTGGGAAGATCCCACGTGCTGCAGAGCAAGTGAGCCCATGCGCCACAACCATCAAGCCTGTGCTCAGAGCCTGGGAGCTGCAACTGCTGAAGTCTCTGTGCCCGAGCGCCTGTGCTCCGAAACGAGAGAAGCCACCGCAATGGGAAGCCCTCACACCACACCTAGAGAGCAGCCCCTGCTCGCCCCAGCTAGAGAAGAGGCCCGCACAGCAACAAAGACCCAGCACAGTCATCAATAAACAAATAAAATTATTTTTAAAGTTTACTGAAAGAGAAGTGCTAAATAAAGGAAGCAATGTTCCATGTTATTGTATCTGTAAAATTAACGCAAGTCCAATCAAACTACTGAAATCCTGAGAAGACCATGCCATCCTCACTTCCACCTTACGTTGCCAATCTGCTCTTTACGGTGCTATACGACTTTAACTCTCACTAGTCGTCAGTCAGTTCCCATTGCTCCTTTTCTTTGACACAATTAATAGTGTTAAAACTCTTCATTTTCACATTTGATAAGTGTGAGAATATGTAGCATTTTAATCTGCAACAGAATTAATAATCAGTGAGCACCTTTTCATATATTTAATGCCCACTTGGATTTTTTAGTCTGTGAATTGCGGATTAATACCCTCTACCCATTTCTCTATTATCTTCTTACCTTATCGATCTATAGATGTATTCTCATTTTTGCCAGTTACACACATTTTGAGTTTTTTCCTTGTCTTTGGTTTGTCTTTTAATTTGCTATAGCTATATATAGCTATATATAGCTATATATATATATATCTTGTGATATAGAACTTTACAATTTTAATTCATTAAAATTCATCAATCTCTTATCAGTATTTTTGTCTTATTCAAAAAAGTCATACAAATATTAATATGTTCCTATACTTTTTTATGGAAGCTTTATATTTTGCTTTTTCCATTTAAGTTTTAAACTAGCTTTAAAAAAATGTGTGTGCACTTATGTTTTGAGATTAACTTTTTTTTCATATAATCAATTGTTCAAATGCCATTTATTAACTAGTCCTTCTCCTGTGATACATATAAAACACCTCAAGTTTCCATGTGTACAAATACATTTCTGGGCTCTCTATTCTGTTGTACCAGTCTGTTTATCTAAGTCTAATCCAACATCTCATTCTTATTTATTGTAGCTTCCTACTAATTCTTGTTATCTACCTTGAAAAGCAATAATTTTATCTTTAATCTCCTTAAAGGTGTCTTAGTATTTTTGGCCCTTTACTCTTTCACTGAATTTTAGGATCGTCTCAGGTTCCAAAAAAAATTTTGCTGAGACTTTAGTTGGAATTACACTGAATTTATAGCTGAAAGCTGAGTTAGTGCTAAGTATTTTAAAACAAATAAAATGAAAGGTGTAGCAAAGTGTGGTAGGAAGCACATTAATAAGTGAGTGATTTTTTTCCCCATAAAAACTGAAAAAAGTATGTAATTTTTTCATAAGCAAAATATACTTTCAAAAATATGGCAAATTTTTCATGTTCTAACCTATCCTGTAAGGCCACAGGGGTTAGCCTGGTTTTCCATATAATAACAGACTACATAAAGAGAAACTCTAAGTTTCCACTGCTGGGGGGGAGAAAAAAAACAGTAAAATAAAACAAAATAAAGAATGGAGAACGCTGACAACATTGAGCACTTTAATCCATTCTGAGCTGTTCTTGTGTACTACAGGTATCAGAGCTAAAATCATTGGCAGGGGTCCCTCAGTTTCTATTTCACTGTTTAATGTTTTTCTGTCATGCTCCCAGCCTTCAGAACACAGTTCTCTTTTTATGTCTAATCTGCATCTTGATTGGCAATTCAATAACATCTTATCGGAGATCAGTTTTGGTGCAGGTTGTCCCTAATGGGAAATCACCTTCTTTAGGTGGCTCCTTGTCACCACAGATGGGAAGCAGGTGACTTTCTGCTGCCCTCTTCTGGTTTCAGTTGCTGTAAAGCTTAAGCAATATGGGTATATATATGAGCCCTTCCTATTTTAGGGTCAGACAGCTTTCCAAAAAATGTGATGTCCTTTCAATCTGGGTGTATAACTACTCCTGTTTGTTCACAGATACTCCTGTAAGCATCTATTCCTCCCTATCCCTGAGCCATGATAATCTTTTTACCTTGATGTCCTTGGGGGTGACAGTGGTGAAGATGGAGGGAGAATATTAACCTTAGAAATCTAAACTAGAGTCAAAGTACATTTTCCCTAAGGAGAGAAGTATGGGAAAGAGACAGTTCCTGTTCTTCAAGATGCTGCAATTGAGTGAAACCAACACTAAAGCCTAGTTAATTGAACATCAACCTTCTCTGTCCCAAGATTGTTCTAAGGACCTCAGAATGTATTCACTTCTTCAAGTCTCATACACTTATCTTAAATCACAGGCACTATTTTAATCCCCATTTTGTGGATGAAGAAACTGAGGGACAGAGAATGTAAGTCACCAAATCATACAGTTCATAGACAGCTGTATTCAAACTCAGACAGACTGGCTCCAGAGAGGTCATGTTCTTACCTAATATATTATACTGTTTCTTAAGTAAAGAAAAATAAGAACATATCTTTGATTAATCAAAAACAACAACAACAAAAAAACTAAATAAGCACTCCTGAAAAGATAAAAGAACATTCTATAGAAGGGGTCAGAGAAATCACAAACGATGAAGATCAGAGCAAGTTTATGGACGCAGCAGGATTTAGGACAGATCTTGACAGACAGGCTGTTGCAGGATGAGATGGAGAATGGAGGGAAAAACAGGGGCAAAGACAACAGAGTAGAGAGCACATTCAGAAAGCAGCAGTTCATCATGGTTGAGTCTAAAAACACCGTGAAGTGTGCCACACACGTGACCGGTTACTACCCGCTATTAAGTCAGCAAATGGAGGATTATAACGATCTATATGTACAAATTCCACAAAGTTCTCATTTTAACAAATAATTGGGATGTCCCTCCCATCAAAACTCTGCCTGGGCTTTTATCAATAGAGACTAATGACTGATTTAAGTTTCCCCTCCGAGCAGCATCCATCATGGAGCTGTAAAACAGTCAGCATGCAATACACACAGTATTCATGTGCTGTGGTGGCTGGGTGTTGGAAGACCTGGTTTAAGTCCCAGCTTTGCCCACCATGAGCTACAAAACTAGTGATACATTTGTCTTAATATCAGCACTTATATTAAACAAGAACAGATTTCAAAATGGACTCTTGCCTGGTTGAAAAAAATAACAAATGTAACAGGAAATCTGGCATGGAAATGACAGGAGCCAAGAGCACTAAAGAGAATGCACATCAAATACGTCTAGTGTCTCAAATGTTCTCTTGTCTACACCCATAGGATTTGGAAATACTTGGGAATTCATTTGCTATTGACCTCAAAATTCATGATGCAATCAACTGAAACCTCTGTTCTCAAAAATCTCTTCCTGAAGCTTCTGTTTACTCATCTCTCCCTTAAATACTGCACCAGCTCCTGAAAAGATCTTAATTATCTTTAAATCTAAACCTCAATACAAAACCATACCAAAGTCTCTTTGTTTAATAAATGAAATCTGTTCAGTTATACTTTCTCTCTGTCCTATAGCTTTAATTCCTGGCACCATAATTATGACTTCATAGCTAATGAAAATAGCCAGTAAATAGATTTTTAGCTCAAAGGACTCTACACTGTAGAAAAAACTTTGGATATATCTTGTTATAGGAACATAGGAGATTTTAGGTTTAATTTGCAGAGGTTTCTGCAGCTATTGGAATAGATCAACTTTAGCCCTCTCTTTCTAAATCCCATGTATACACAAGGCATTTTTGTGGGCCTTTCAGACAAAAATGATAGGAAAATGTCAAATATATACAGTACAGAAATTAGTTCCCTGGAAAACAAGAGCGAACACCCTACTTTCATACCAAGAATTGTGCCAATGGAACTTACAGGTAAGATGGTAAATGAAGAAGCCTGCCTCCCAAATCTGGAAGAGAATGAGTGATTCCCTATCCTTTCTGTTTAGTTTTACATCTGTTAGCTGTTCTTTTGATATTCCTGGTTAAAGTATTTGAACTTCAGTTCAACTATTTAAATAAGGCTCTGAATGAGAATCTAAACAAAAACTATAACCTTATACTTTCAAAGGCTGGTCTGCCTCAGTCTCTGTGGCTCAGTCATCATCCTAAAGGATGATGCCGTTAAAATGCTACACTCAATATGCCAGCAAATTTGGAAAACTCAGCAGTGGCCACAGGACTGAAAGAGGTCAGTTTTCATTCCAATCCCAAAGAAAGGCAATGCCAAAGAATGCTCAAACTACCACACAATTACATTCATCTTACATGCTAACAAAGTAATGCTCAAAATTCTTCAAGCCAGGCTTCAACAGTACGTGAACTGACAACTTCCAGATGTTCAGGCTGGATTTAGAAAAAGTAGAGGCACCAGAGATCAAATTGCCAACATCCATTGAACCATCGAAACAGCAAGAGAGTTCCAGAAAAACTTCTGGGACTACTTCTGAATCTACTTCTGCTTTACTGATTACACCAAAGCCTTTGACTGTGTGGATCACAACAAACTGCAAAATCCTTCAAGAGATGGGAATACCAGACCACCTTACCTGCCTCCTGAGAAAACTGTATGCAGGTCAAGAAGCAAGTTAGAACTGGACATGGAACAACAGACTGGTTTCTAACAGGGAAAGGAGTACATCAAGGCTGTATATTATCATCCTGTTTATTTAACTTATATGCAGAGTACATCATGTGAAATGCCGGGTTGGATGAAGCACAAGCTGGAATCAAGACTACCGGGACAAATATCAATAACCTCATATATGCAGATGACACCACCCTTATGGCAGAAAGTGAAGAGGATCAGCCTCTTGATGAAAGTGAAAGAGGACAGTGAAAAAGCTAGCTTAAAACTCAATGTTCAAAAAACAAAGATCATAGCATTCAGTTCCATGACTTCTTGGGAAACAGATGTAGAAACAATGAAAACAGTGACAGACTTACTTTCTTGGGCTCCAAAATCACTGCAAATGGTGATTGCAGCCATGAAATTAAAAGATGCTTGCTCCTTGGAAGAAAAGCTAAGACAAAACTAGAGAGCGTATTCAAAAGCAGAGACATTATTTTGCCAACAAAGGTCCATCTAGTCAAAGCTATGGTTTTTCCAGTAGTCATGTATGGATGTGAGAGTTGGACCATAAAGAAGGCTGAGCACTGAAGAATTGATGCTTTTGAACTGTGGTGTTGGAGAAGGCTCTTGATGGTCCCTCGGACTGCAAGGAGATCAAACCAGTCCTGAATATTCACTGGAAGGACTGATGCTGAAGCTGAAACCCCAATACTTTGGCCACATGATACGAAGAAATGACTCACTATAAAAGACCCTGATGCTGGGAAAGACTGAAGGCAGGAGGAGAAGGGGACGACAGAAGATAAGATGGTTGGATGGCATCACCGACTCGATGCACATGAGTTGGAGCAAACTCTGTGAGTTGGTGAAGGACAGGGAAGCCTGGTGTGCTGCTGTCCATGAGGTCGCAAAGAGTTGGACACGACTGAGCGACCGAACTGAACTGATACTTTTAAAGTATGAAGCTCCTGGTAATAAAATTCTAACGTCTACATCTCTATGGGCTTCCCTGGTGGCTCAGAGGGTAAAGTGTCTGCCTGTGGGAGACCTGGGTTCGATCCCTGGGTTGGGAACGTCCCCTGGAGAAAGAAATGGCAACCCACTCCAGTACTCTTGTCTGGGAAATTCCACAGACAGAGGAGCCTGGTAGGCTACAGACCGTGGGACTGCAAACAGTCGCATATGACTGAGCAACTTCTACATCTCTGCATCAGTGAGACTGAGAAATATAGGTTTCAGATATGTAAGGTCCCTTGAGAGGGATCCAGGATCATTTGCTCATCTAGGAAGCTGATGTCCAGGTAGTTCATTAATTCCAAGTTACCCATCAACCCAGGAAACAGGTCCTGAAAACACAGGTCCTGACTCTTTCCTCCCATTGTGATTCCTTCAGGGTCTTTTCAGCACTTCTTCCCCCATGACTATGTATTTTTAACTGGTGAACCTCTGTATATGTTTGGTTTTTCTGGGTTTAGTTAAATTCAGGTCACTCTGTTAAGAGGTATTTAGTGTTCACTGTGTATTCTGGTTTATTACCTAGACTGCCTCAGGTAAAAGAACCAGCACAAAGAGGCACGCTGGTCTAGCTGATGAGCCCCTGAACCTGAAGTCCAGCCTTCATCCACAACTAGAGCTCAGACCTGTCACACAGCAACAACTGGTTACTCTTCCTAAGTCTTAACTTCTCAGAAGCTGAGAGTTAGCAGGACTTTAGAGAGCACCTAGTCTCTCCTAGTGCCAGGATATCAGGCAGGCCCTAACGCAGGTATGTTTTGCAGCTGTCCTGTCTCCAAAGGTCTATGGCCAGTAGGTATAAGATGTGATGCAGCAAACCTGGAAATAGATATGTGAACAATGAAGAGGCAAAAGAAAAACCCACCCCCTTGCTGTCTGCTAAAGGTACTTCCAATACTTTGTACAATACTGGTACAGTCAATGTACCAGACATTTCCTCATTAACTGAGGTTCAATTTCAGTTCATTTTTGACCTTCCCTGTTTTCTAACTCTATATTCATCCTGTCACTAATCCTATTGACTTTTCCTTCTTGTGTGCAAAATATCTCTCTTCATTTCCACTGTCAATTACTACAAGACAGGCCTTTTATCACCTTAAGTATAGACAATAAATCTCCCTCCAACATTTAATCTCTTTCAGTCCAAAATTTACTGTTACTAAGGTTCTTGAAATACTTTTATGATACACACTGCTCAAGAATCTACTGACAACTAACAATCCTGCAGAAGTCTTAGCTGCTCAATTGTGTCCGATTGTTTATGACCCCATAGAATGCAGCCTACCAGGCTCCTCTGTCCATGGAATTCCTCAGGCAAGAATACCGGAGTGGGTTGCCATTCCCTTTTCCAGGGGATCCTCCTAACGCAGGGATTGAACCTGGGTTTCTTGCATTGCAGGCAGATTCTTTACCATCTGAGCCATCAGGGGAGGCCCCCAAAATATGCTCCTCTGTCCATGGAACTCTCCAGGCAGGACTACTTGAATGGGTTACCATTCCCTTCTTCAGGGGATCCTCCTGTCACAGGGATCTAACCAGGTCTCCTGCATTGCAGGCAGATCCTTTATTGTCTGAGCCTCCAGAAAATAATCTTGAGGCTCTTTTTAAAAGTACTTTTTGAAAAACTAATATACACAGGTCTTGATGGACATAATCTGTTTGTAACGGGTATTATTCCACATGTATGCAGTGTGTCAGGAGTTCTGAGAAGTGAAATTATTGGTCAAAGGATATGTGTGTTCATAATTTTGATAGTGAAAGTCGCTCAGTCATGTCCAACTGTTTGTGACCCCATGGACTCTGCAACCCCATGGATACTCCATGGAATTCTCCAGGCCAGAATACTGGAGTGGGTAGCCTTTCCCTTCTCCAGGGGATCTTCCCGACCCAGGAATCGAACCAGGGTCTCCTGCATTGCAGTGGATTTTTTTACCAACTGAGCTGTCAGGGAATGTTGCCCAAGTTCTCTCTACAGAAGCTGTACCAGTTTACATATCCTCGAGCAATGTATGATGCTGCCAGCATGCTATTCTCTCTATAATCTGCCTTACTCCCGGGAAGGCCCCTGTAAATCCCCATAAAGTTAGTTCTCACCCCACTCTATTTTACCTAGTTATCCCCAGCCAATTTATAAACCTTCTGATTGTAGTGATTCATATCCTTCCTTTGAACATACCACAGTTCTGGCAAATTAAAAAGTACTTCTCTTAAACCTTCTATTGGCTTCGGAACTTCCTTTATAAACAGAGATGAGAATCATTTGTCTTACAGACTTGAAATCTGAAATTCTGTCAGGACAGTTTAAATTTGTCTTCAATGGAAAAAGAGTGATTACTGACTTTCACAAAAGCAATCTCACTTCATACCCATTATAATCTTCCCGCTGTCTTATTTCTGTCTTGTTTCTAAATGTATACTGGGCTTCCCTGGTGGTTCAGCAGGTAAAGAATCTGCCTGCAATGCAGTAGACTACCTGCAGCGCAGGAGACACAGGTTTGATCCCTGGTCAGGAAGATCCCCTGGAGAAGGAAATGGCACCCTACTCCAGTACTCTTGCCTAAAAAATCCCATGGACAGAGGAGCCTGGGGGGCTACAGTCCATGGGGTCACAAGAGTCAGACATGACTGAGCAACTAAACCATCACCATATACTAGGCATTCAATACATATTTCTGGAATTGATCTTGCTCCTAATTTCCTTATTATTCCTTATTATTAATAAAACATTTATGTATGTATGTGCGCACATACACAGACACACACTGTGATTCTAAAATTGACATGGAATGCAAAAGACTAGGTAAAACGACTTTGAAAAAAGAAAAGAACCAAGTTGGAAGCCTTACATTACAATTTTAAGACTGACTATAAAAAACAGCCATAAAGATAGTGTAGCACTGGCATCAAGAGAGACAATGGAGACATATCCCTGGCGCTCTAGTGGTTGGGACTCCATGCTTCCACTGCAAGGGGCATGCGTTCTATCCTTAGTCAGGGAACTGAAATCCCACATGCTGTACAGAGCAGCCAAAGGGGGAGAAAGACAGGAGATGGAACAAAGATCAAAGGAACAAAACAGCTCAGAAAGAGACTCACTCATCTATACTCAATTGATAAGATTCAAAGATGCAAAAAGAATAGATTCAGTGCAGAAAGAATAGTCTTCAACAAATGGTTCTGACAGGACTAGGTATTATGCCAAAAATTTAACTCGGACCCTTACCTCATACCATATTAAAAAACGTAATAACTTAAAATGGATCATAGGCCTAATCGTAGAACCTAAAACTATAAAACTTCTCAAACAAAACACAGGAGAAAAATCTGTGATGTTGGGTGAAGCAAAGATTTCTCATTTGACACCAAAGGCACAATTTAGAAAAGAAAAAACTATTAATAACAAACTGGACTTCCATCAAAAATAAAAACTGCTCTTTGAAAAATAGTATTAGTGAATAAAAAGATAAATAAAATTACAAGAGAAAAAGTTTTCAAAACTCAATAAGAAAACAAATGATTCAATAAAAGATGTGACAAAAGATTTAAACAGATAAGGACTGAAGATAAGCACATGAAAAGATGCTCAATATCAGGCAAATATTTACACAAATTAAAACCACAGCGACAGTCAGATACCATTAAACACATGCTAGCACGGTCACCTCTGCTGGCGAAAATATGGAGGCCCTGGAATTGCTGTTGGGATTGGACAATGGTAGGAACACTCTGGAATGTACGCCTACCACATGTAGATAGATATTTACCCCAAAGAAATGAAAGCATAAGTCTCTACAAAGACCTGTCTACAGATGTCGGCAGCAACAGGGACCGCTTTGGACTCCGAGGTTAAGGGCCTCCAGGGACCCATTCATTACCGCAGAGAAATCAGAGAGCAATGTGTGAGATCACTCCGGGCAAGCTGGGTGGAACGTCAGAGCCAAAGCCAGGAAAACACCCTTGAAGGTTACCTCCACACTCCTATTAACAGGCTCCAGGCTGAAAAAACAAGATCAGTAGAGGGAGAGAAGTGCAAAGTCAGGAGTGGAGTCTCCACGGGACTTTGGCAAGGTGTGGACGATGCTCCTAACAATCTGGTATCCTCTCATGTAGAGCCATTAACAGTTAACTCTCTCCCAGGCCTGCGGTAAGGATGAGCAAATAAGAACTGCAAAAAGCACTTGGCAATTTAAAGTATGAAACTGTTTATAAAAAATGCTCTAAGACTCATTTACTGCCCCTTGAGCTCTTTGCTTTTTCCTTAATAATGTTCAAACATGATGAGATCTGGCAGTATGCTAACAGAAAGATTTTAAAATTCCTTTTAGTGCTATAAAACGCAATCTCTATGCCCTCAGAGAAAAATGACTACTGCTTAACTCATGAACAGTGTTCCCTCCTAATAAACTCCCCCATTCCCCTCTTCCTACAGGCAGAAATGGATTCTTACAACATAGGCCTGGGGTAGTGTACTCACCTTCTAAGGAACCATGTGGATATTTTTGCTTATTGAAAAATGAAGCTATTTTGGTCCTTCCTTTTCAAGGCTGGCTGCCAACCTGGGACCTGGAGACGTGCAGGCTGCCATCTGCCTCACCCCAGCTGTTCCTGACCTGCCATCCGTCTCCAACTGGGGACGCCTGGTATATGCCAGGTCAGTTAAGCCATGGATGAAAGACGCCTGAGGCCCAGGTACAGCATGGATGAAAATGCTGGCAGCACATTGCCTGCCACGCAACCTTGACTTCCTCTCATTAATGGGTGGCACGCCACTCTCCATGACAACAGAGAGCTGCATTCTGAGAAAAACAGACCTTTTCATGGAGCTCTGCAGAGATCTTTTCTTATTGTGTGACAATTAATGCGGCATTCCCGACATTTTTGCTAAAACCCGAAAGGCTACCTTTTTAAAAAATGTATTCTTAAAATATAAAATGCTAAGTCAATGTTAGAAATTTCTATCACTTATCCTTCAGGACTAACCATTTATGTTGCAGATTAAATTATCAGTTTAGATTATTGATGCATGAATAGTAAAAGAAGCAAGTTTAATTTCATGCATCTCTAAACTGCCACCGTGCTAAAATGATTTCAAAGTCTAAATATGGCTTTAAAAATGCAATTTGCAAACATCCTCAGTGAAGAGGAGGATGTCTCACAGAAAGAAGGAAGTTTTATGGCTTGGTTCTGCATTCTGTTAATGTAGTAATCAAATACTAATACAGCCACTGTTAAAGCTTGTTATAAACCGTGGAAGCAACACCTTTTACTGGTGCCACAGTTTCACCAACGACATGCAGCTCTGCCTCCTGGAAGGGAGACACGCAGCTTGCCTGAGGGCTCGCCCGTCGGCACGTGGGCAGCACACACTGACCTGGAGGGTCTTGAGCGCAGAACTGCTCATCAGGTGGCCAGGAGAGACACGCTGCCTCACCACTCTGGTTTCCACGGGATTCTTTCTGCCTCAGTGTTCTTAAAAATAAGTTGTAGCCCCATCTGAAATCCTTATCGATTCTTGCGCTGGGAAAGCACTGCCTCGGTTTTTCTAGCCCTGTCCCACTGTTGACATTTCGCCCTTGTGGTTTCCCTTCTCACTGCAGGACAGACATGGCTTACCTGCACACCTTCTGTGCTGAGTGTGCTTAGTGAATCTCCATGCCTCAGTCTCTTGAGTCAGTCAAATCAAGATGCAGATCAGATTCTTAGCAGCACTATAAATTAATAGTAAGGCAAAAGGTAGGCAGCCCTTTTCCTTCAAAAGCCAATGAGAGGGCATGTGGGCAGAAAGCAAAAATTAATCCTTTGCCCAAGGCGGGGAAAAAAAATTTGCTGAATTCCTTTTACTGACATGGGACATGTAAAACTGTACTTAACACATGTAGAGCATGGATTGGCAGTCACCTTCTCACGCTCACCAGCACTGAGCAGCCTCCTCCTCTCAGCTGTCCTGTGCTGGGCTGTGCCCTCACCTTTCTCTTCCGGGCCGCCAACCTCTGCTGCTACTGTGGGCGGAAGACTGCGGCTCCTCTGCAACCTGGGGCTGGAGTGGGGCAGAGGTGATGACACCACAGTCAAGCAGAGGTGCTCCTGCCCAAGCCCGTCCTAGCACTGCTCGGACAGCATCTCAGGGCCTCCCCAGACCTCTTCTGCTCCAGTGGGGAGACAAGAGACCGCCTGTATCTACACTTCCCACATGTCACCCATATGCCTGGCTAACTCTAGGAGGCTTAACCTAAAATAAGAGAAGAAAGGCTTCTTCTCATCAGGGGCTTCCCTGGTGGCTCAGTAGTACAGAATATGCCTGCCAACGCAGGAGACAGGGGTTTGATCCCGGATCTGGGAAGATCCCACAGGGTGTGAAGCAACTACTAAGCCTGTGCTCTGGAGCCCGTGAGCCGCACTACTGAGCGCGTGTGCTGCAACGACCAAGGTCCTTGTGCCTAGAGCCTGTGCTCCGCAACGAGAAGCCTCCGCAACGAGAAGCCTGCACACTGTAACTAGAGTAGTCCCTGCTCGCCGCAACCAGACAGAGCCTGAGTGTAGCAACAAAGACCGAGCACAGCCAAAAATAAATAAGTAAAATTATTAAAAAAAAAAAAAAGAACTAGAAAACTTCAAAAGGCCTAGGGGAAGCAGCAGGAATAAATCCAAGTAACAGGTCTTCACAGTAAGGTTTGTAACATTTTTTTGCAGCATGAACTCTCAGGCAGTCTGATGGCACCTTCTCATAATGTTTTAAACACAGTATTATCAAGGAAACCAGTTATAGTGAAACAGAATTATCAAAACATTAAAAAGTCCCTGAGATATGGTCACATGTGCTTCTCCATTAATAAAGGAAATAACACTAGCCAGCAACAGTTAATTATAAATGCAAGTCCTAGGCAGTGATGAGCATAATTTGTCAAGATTCTGGCAACAAATCCAATGAGATATAAGAAAATCAATATAAAAAGATATTAAAAAAATCTTTATTGATGAGAAAGACACTGCTAACAGTACTGTAGTCTGCTGTCAATATTCACAACGGACAGCAATGCTAAATATTACTGGAAGGTGAGTGAAAATAAAAATGTAATTTTATTCTCATCTAGCTTCACAGACCTCCCCCTTGAATTCTCTCCTGCCAACATGATCCATAAAGCAGCTGGAGGCACAGCTTTTCTGGCTGAAGCAGCAGCCGAGGGCTGGGGGCAGAGCTGCCTGGCCTGACCCTCACAGCCTGCTGCTCTCCCAGCCTCGCACCGAGGCCCCTGTGAGGGACCTGCTCGAGGGCTCCTTGGAGGACAGTTTGCAAGCCACTCATGAAGGGATTGATCACTCAGCCTGCTGAGAGTATCCTGCAATAGCAGGCCTGTGCCTGCTGTCCTAACCTCCCAGCCACATTATACACAGGTTATGAAATCCCCAGCTCAAGTCCTTCTTATCTTGATTTATTTTGCTTTTTATTTTTTTATTCTCTTATTTTAATCATGTTTATTTTGCACAGCCTAACAGTTCTTAGCAGGTTTTGTTCTCTTGTTTCTTAGCTTCCATATTTTATTTACTTCAATTTAGCTTTTTTACTATTTTACTCATTTTTACTCTTGGGTTTGTTGTAGTGTATTATCAAGTTTTTTTGAAAAAAAAATTTCTTACTAACGCATATATATGGAATTTAGAAAGATGGTAATGATAACCCTGTATGCGAGACAGCAAAAGAAACACAGATGTATAGAACAGTCTTTTGGACTCTATGGGAGAGGGAGAGGGTAGGACGATCTGGGGGAATGGCACTGAAACATGTATAATATCATATAAGAAATGAATCGCCAGTCCAGGTTCGATACAGGATGGTTGGGGCTGGTGCACTGGGATGACTCGGAGGGATGGTACAGGGAGGGAGGTGGGAAGGGGATTCAGGATGGGGAACACATGTACGCCCGTGACGGATTCATGTTGATGTGTGGCAGAATGAATACAATATTGTAAAGTAAAAAAAAATTAAAAAATTAAAAAAAAAAATTCTTTATTCTCCACCTATACAGCTCCTAGAATTAACTGACTTAATTATCTTTAGTTCACATTATTCTGTTTAAAGCATGATTTCTCTTTCCTTAGTATTTGTATTTACTTACAAGTAGCAGCGCAGAAGTTGGTCAAAAGGTTGTGGGTCCTCAGAGAGGAGGCTTGGGGCCCAAGCAGGGGTGACTGAATATTTGCTCTCCCTCCTGCTATCTGGGGCTTCTCTCATAGCTCAGTTGGTAAAGGATCTGCCTGCAATGCAGGAGTCCCCGGTTTGATTCCTGGATCAGGAATATCTGCTGGAGAAGGGACAGGGACAGGCTACCTGCTCCAGTATCCTTGGGCTTCCCTTGTGGCTCAGCTGGTAAAGAATCTGCCTACAATGTGGGAGACCCGGGTTTGATCCCTGGGTTGGGAAGATCCCCTGGAGAAGGGAAAGGCTACTCACTCCAGTATTCTGGCCTGGAGAATTCCATGGACTGTATAGCCCATGGGGTCACAAAGAGTTGGACAGAACTGAGCGACTTTCACTTTCGCACAATCTAAAGAGCAGCCTCTGTACGTCTCCTTAAAAGATGCCTGGGACTCTTTAATGTTGACGCCCCCAAACTTTTAAACTTCAGGAGAGTCAAAGGCTGAGTCTCTGCTGGGACGAGAGGATGGTTAACACGCTGGCATGTGTCAGAAACACCCTGAACCGTGGGGCTCGGAACTGCTTACTTGTGCGTCCGACTTAACGGCAGATGCTCAACCAGTTTTCCATGGACCACTCCAGGCTTTCAAACTTCTCCACCTCTCTCAGACTTCATGTAATCCCTGGGAAGATCTGATCACCAAAGATGTGGCAATGCAGCCATTACACTCTGCTTGCAGAGCCTGGCTGAGGCAGGAAATGATTTGCACCAGTGGCAGAGGTGGCAGCCAGCCTTCCCCTCAAGAAGGATACCTCCTGGGAAATGAGAAATCCTCCAGGCCAGTCAGCAAGACAGTGTTAGTTGCAGGATTAATAAATTGCTCCTATGTTTCCGTATCTTCCACTGTTAATTGCTCCTATGTTTCCATATCGTCCACTGTTTACTCCGAGATGATACCCGTGTCAAAATGCTAGGCACTGCAACCATGCATGCTGAAGACTGCTGGAAATCCCACAGGCTCTTGGGGTCCTCAGGATTAACACTCCTGATTTCAATTAAAGGAGAGAAACCCCAAGAGTTCATAACTTGACCTGTAACTCTGCTGAGGCATTATTATATTTTGTATATCCTCTAAGGCTGGAAAGCAGATGATACTTAGCTGATGAACGAACACTGGCCAACCTCCATCATCTAAAGCTGATGCAGCTTTATGGTGCTGTACCAAGTCTCACACACAGACAACAGTAATATCATCAAGTCACAAGCATGTTTCTTTAAAAAAAAAAGCTGAGTAAAATAGAGCTGTATTTTCGTGGCAATGGGAGGAGAAAGAACAGAAATAAAAGTGATTAAGTCATGGTGAGAACACTAGTTTTGATTAAGCAAAGGATGGAATGTCAAATTACACAATGGCTTAGATTTAAGATGGACAAAAACAAGAGTATCCTACATGACCTAACTAAAAATAGGAAATAGAGATTTTGTGACTTTCAATAAGACTCCAGGTTTCACAAAACTGGATGTGATATGAAGAATTAATCAAGAAGGCCATTCGGGAGGACTGAAATTTCTCAGTTAAACTTTAATGTATGAAGACAAGAACAGTGTCTAACTTATTCATCACTACATGCCCAACACTTTGGATAAATTCTGGGCACACGATGGGTGCTCAGTGAATACATGCTGAAATCAGTTCTATGCTTCAGAGGCAGAGGTAAACTTGGGACATATTTCTTCTGAGACCATGGCACTATGTCCTGAATAGAATTCTAAAAATAGTTCCTTTTATAAATTGGAACTATTTTCTGCATTTCCCAGGAACAAAGCAAACAAAGGTGCTAGCCCAGATGCCGCTTTCACCATAGACAAAAACCACCACCAAAGGAGCCCTACAGTGTCAAAGAGCCACTAAAGGAAGGTGGATTCCCTGCTCTCACCAAGGAACTCACTTGTGTTTATCTTAATGAAGGGTAGGAAAAAAGTGTTAGTCACTCAGTCATGTCTCTTTGTAATCTCATGGACTATAGGCCACCAGGTTCCTCTGTCCATGGAATTCTCCAGGCAAGAATATTGGAATGGGTTGCCATTTCCTTCTCCAGGGGATCTTTCTGACTCTGGGATCAAACCCAGGTCTACTGCAAGGCAGGCAGATTTACTATCAGAGCCACCAGGGAAGCCCAGGAAGGGTAGGAAGGCACTTGCAATTATGATTTCAGGGCCTAGAATTTAAACTTAGGACACTGTGAAAGGCAATCTGAGATTTAAAATCTTTTTTTTAAGGTTAGGAATCTCATCTACTTGAGATTTATATTTAAATAGAAAACACCAAAATGATGGTAGAATCTACCCAATTCAGAAAGAAAAAAAAGAAGTCTCATTGCTAGTTAGCAATATCACATATGAAAAAATTGGAAACATTTTCACTAATCTAAAGAAGGCTTTAAAAAATATACCCAGATGGAAATAACTGAAAACTCTCTTGATCAAAACAGAGTTAAGATCAAATGGAACTTCTAAGGCAACGCTTACTGGAAACATTTTAAATTTCAGTCCAAATCTTTTCTTGCTGCCTAGGAATTGGAACAAATCATAAATCAGGCTTTAAAAATCACAGTAAGGAATCACATGAAAAGTCAGTTTTAAGGTATCACTTCGACAGTTATTTGATAGACGAAAAATCAACTACAAGAATAAATAATTGATTTGATCAATCTTTCACATAATGAGCTTTAGGTCCTTCCAGTTTTTAGTGGTACAGATGGTACTTGAATGGACATGCTTCTTTGTACACAGGAGTGAGTACACCTGAGGTTCAGTGGGACTGTTCCCAGTTGTGAGAAAGAACGAAGCAAATGTAGCAACGCAGAAAAATTTTAGAATGGTGTTAGCTGAAAAGAGTGCTTAAATAGGTCCCATTTATTTTTGTTTTTATTTCTATTATTCTAAGAGATGGATCAAAAAAAAAAAAAAAAAACAACTTATTGCAATGTCAGAGACTGTTCTGCCTATGTTTTCCTCTAGGAGTTTTACAGTGTCCAGTCTCATATTTAGGCCTTTCATGTATTTTGAGCTTATTTTTGTGTATGGTGTTAAAGAATAATCTTTAAAAAATCTTTAAAAAGTTTCATTTTTAACATGCAGCTGTCCAGTTTTCCAAGCACCATTTACTGAAGAGATCGTCTGTCTAACATTGGGTACTCTTGCCTCCTTTGTCATAGATTAATTGACCATAGGTGCATGGGTTTATTTCTGGGTTTTCTACCCTGTTCCACTGATCTATATTTTTATTTTTGTGCCAGTACCGTACTGTTTTGATGACTGTAGCTTTGTAGTATAGTCTGAAGCCAAGAGCCTGATTCCTCCAGCTCCATTTTTCCTTCTCAAGATTGCTTTGGCTATTCAGCGTCTTTTATGTGTCACCATACAAATTTTAAACTCAAAAGCTTTTGTATAGCAAATGAAACAATAAACAAAACAGAAAGACAACCCACAGATTGGGAGAAAGTATTTGCAAATGATGTAACTGACAAGGGATTAGTCTCTAAAATTTACAAAGAGCTCATGATGCTTAATAGCATCAGTTCAGTTCACTTCAGTCGCTCAGTCATGTCCGACTCTTTGCGACCCTATGAATCACAGCATGCCAGGCCTCCCTGTCCATCACCAACTCCCGGAGTTCACTCAAACTCATGTCCATCAAGTTGGTGATGCCATCCAGCCATCTCATCCACAGCATCAAAATAACCCAATCAAAAAATGGGCAGAAGACCTAAACAGACATTTCCCCGAAGAAGACATACATTAGGCCAAGAGATACATGAAAAGATGCTCAACACTGCTAATTATTAGAGAAATGCAAAATCAAAACTACCTTACACCAGCGAGAATGGCCACCATCAAAAAATCCACAAATAATAAATGCTGGAGAGGGTGTGAAGAGAAGAAAACCCTCCTACACTGCTGGTGGATATGTACACTGGTAAAGCCACCATGGAGAACAGAATAGAGACTCCTTAAAAAACTAAGATTGAGCTACCACATGACTCTGCAATCCCACTCCTGGCATATATCTGGAGGAAAACATGATCCAAAAAGAAACATACACCCAGTGTTCACTGCAGTGCTGTTTACAACAGCGAAGACACGGAAGCAACCTAAATGTCCATCAACAGAGGAATGGATAAAGAAGATGTGGTACATATATACAATGGAATGTTACTCAGCCATTAACAAGAATGAAAGAATGCCATGTGCAGCAATGTGGACAGACCAAGAGATTGTCACATTGAGTGAATTAAGTCAGAGAGAGAAGGAGAAATACCACCTGAATTTCTTACATGTGGAATCTAAAAAGAAATGATACAAATGAACTTTCCTACAAAACAAAAGGAGACTTACAGACTTAGAAAATGAACTTACAGCTGCCAGAGGTAAGGGAGAGTCAGGGAGTTTGGGATGGACATGTACACACTGCTATAGTTAAAATGGATAACCAGCAAGGATAAACTGTATAGCACATGGAGCACTACTCAGGGTTCCGTGGCAGCCTGGATGGGAAGGGAGTCTAGGGGAGAATGGATACATGTAAGTGTATGGCTGAGTCTCTCTGCTGTTCACCTGAAACTATCACAACACTGTTCATCAGCTATACCCCAATATAAAATAAAGTTTAAAATTAAAAAAAATAAAGAAAATAGGTGCTGAATGGGGCTTAAAAAGTATATTTCCAGCTAAATAAAAAAGGGAGAGAAGAGATAGATAGACAAATTTTGTTCTCCTATCAGTAACAAAAATTCAGTAGTATGAAAATACCTCTATTGGGCAAACTTTGGCAAAAGTTATTGAAACTAAATATGTATATATGTCAATACATATGTTATCACTACATCTACATATATATATATTAAATATACATACTTATAAGAACAGTGTGCAAAACTAACGTAAAAGATTATTAATGGCTGTGTTGTACATCATACAAAAAGTAAAAACAACAAAGAAGGCCCTACAGTAGGGAACTGATTTAAATAGCATACTCGGGACTTCCCTGGTGGTACGGTGGATAAGAATCCACCTGCCAGTGTAGGGGTTACGAGTTCAGTTCTGTCCAGGAAAAGTCCACGTGCCTCAGAGCAACAAAGCCCGTGTGCCACAACTAGTGGAGCCTGCACACTCCAGGGCCACAGGCCACAGCTACGGAGCCCGCGTGCTGCAGTTACCGAAGCCCGCATGCCTAGAGCCTGTGCCCCACAAGGGAAGTCATCAGTGAGAAGCCTGCACACCAGAATAAAGAGCAGCCTCACTCACCACAACTAAAGAAAGCCTACACACAGCAATGAAGACCAAGCGCAGCCAAAAATAAGTAAATAACGTGACATATTCATAGTATGGAATACGCTGCAGTTATAAAAAAAAAAGACGAGCCTCTCTGCACACTGATACGGAAAGATCACCAAAGCACGAACTTTAAAAGCAAGATACTGAACATTATATACAGCACTTATGATCTTTCGTTATTAAAAAGGGATGAGAATATAGTCAAATGAAATGAAAAACTTACTTGTAAAGGTAATACTCTGCATGGTCTATCTCTTCTCGAGATGAAATGTTGTCCACAAACTGAAAGACGGAAAAAGAAACCCTTGGTTGAATACAAATTATGTCATATATTGAGCCTAAGTCACATACTGACCTTAAAGATAAATCAGTCGTTTTATTAGGACAGGGTTCATGTACTATGGCTCCACCCTTCATACCACTTTATCCTAATACCAACAAGAATCTACAATGGCCTCTCTTTTTCTATATGTAGAATATCCTTGGTTAGAAAAACTGTTTGAAAACTAAACACAAACCCCGCTCCGAACAAGAAAGGGCTCTTCCTACTCTACAATTAGTCACTGATATTTTCCTTTATCTTTAGATCCTGATACTTTCTCTGTTTTCCAAGTTCCAAATACATGGAAACACAATAGTTCAGAAGATGAAGACTCTAATGGCTGAAAAAACATGACCCAAAAGAGGAAAATCCAAATTTAGAGAACTTGGTCTTACATCCATTTTTCCTATCTGATTTGGTTCTGCTACGGACCAGTCAACTTATTACTGTCTACCAACCAAGTCTCCTTTTGACCCCCAAAATACCCCAGTGTGCTCCTTAACTCTAAATCTGAGAAACAGAAAAGACTCTTCTGGGGGTGAAGTGAAGTCGCTCAGCGGTGTCCAACTCTTTGTGACCCCATGGACTATAGTCTACTGGGCTCCTCCATCCTTGGGATTTTCCAGGCAAGAATACTGGAGTGGGTTGCCATTTCCTTCTCCAGGGGATCTTCCCAACCCAGGGATTGAACCCAGGTCTCCTGAATTGCAGGCAGACGCTTTACTGCCTAAGCCACCAGGGAAGCCTGGGGATGAATTGTACTCTAAAGACTCAGAGGCAAAAAGGATGAAGTAGGAAATAATGGATGTAGTGAATAAAGTTAAGACTTCAGGAGGATGGAGAGGAGAGTAAAGAGGAGAGACTTCTGAGTCCTCTTTGGAAGACTTACTAGATTTTATTTAGAAATCTTATTAAGGAGCGGATAAAATATAGTTCAAACACAGGACCCGAGACTGAAAACTAGCTCTCCTGATTGCATGCTGTGTGGCATAAACAGATGACACAGTCTCTCTGGATCCTGGTTGCTTGTCTGCATAAACAGAATAAAGGCACCTGTGCTGAAGAGTATGAAGCTCCAACCAGAAAATGTACGTGAAAGCTCTTCTGTGAAAGCTCTTTAAACTCTCAAGTGCAGCCTAAACAAACACCAGGCATTACGGCCAGAGATTTCATCCATCACATAAGGGATGAACCACTGGTCTTTCAGCTCCTCTCCAACATGAAAATTACTAGGTTATGATCAAGCTAAACAGTTTGCCCACTAAAAGGAAAGTATCAAGGAGCAGAAAAAAGCACTGAGACTAAAAGGGATGATGGTTTCTTTATTTTTCCTCTCATCAATTTAACAATCTTTTCAATTTTATGGTGTCATTAATTTCTACAAATAGTTTTCACAACTCAGATCTCAATTTAGCATCACATAAGCCTTGTGAGGAAGATACTACTGTCTCCGTACTGAATGAAATTGAGAGAGGCCACAGTTGCCCCATGTCACAAAGGAAATTCATGAAGACAAGATCAGGTCGATTTCTGGGAGGCAACAGAAGAGAACTCTAATGCCACAGAGATCTGGGTTTAAAGCCCAATTTTTCCACCTATGAACTATGTAAAATTGGGAGAGTCATCATTCTGAGCCTTACATGCAAAATGGAGACAACAATGCTTATCTTACATGGCTGCTATGAGAATAGTGAGACGATGTTAAGAAACTAGTAAACAGCTGGCATAGAAGCTCATCAGTAATGGTCAATGGATCAATTGCTATTCTTGATTCCTAGCCTAAGATTATTCTCCCATCTAATGCTCTGTAGCAGCCTAAAGTTAAAGTCTTTTACAGACTTTCTCAACTACCAAATTTACTTCCAATATTAACAAGTGAATACTACCACTTTGAAAAGTATATCAACTTTGAAAAAAATGACGGTATCATATCGTATCCTGGAAAAATTAAGTTAAATAAACAACACTGATCACTGACATTAGAGTCTGGTAAATTTATTATCTTTTGTTCCTGTCAAAGAAATTTACTACTTCATCATAAAATATCTATTAGTAATTATAAAAACATAAGATACTCTGGAAAAATATTTCCTATAAAAGATGGTCTTTATTTACACAGCCTCATATATATAAACAGTCTTTCTTGCTTTCTTTCTCTTTCTTCCTTGAAAATATAAGTTTTCTTACCCGTGATATTGTTAAAGAACTAACAGGCAGCTTTCTCTCATACGTTTTATCCATCAAAGATGCTAGATCAGCTGTGAAGACAAAGAAGCAAAAAGAACCTTGTTAACTATACATATTTCTAAAGAAAAATCTAACAAATGCAGCTCCTGCCAGATGGCTGTCAACATTATGAAGTCAGTATTAAAAGGGATGCTCTTTTTAAAAATTATTCTTAATAAATAAAGAGAATAGAGAAATATTAGTATAATTTTTTTTTTAATATTTACTTGATTGGAGAAAGGATTGTTTTAAAAACTCCAGCATAGATTTAGCTTTTTAAAAATGGACCCGTAAAATATCTCTGGAAGAAGACACAAGAAAGTGTTATTACTGACAGACTCCAATGAAAGGAATTAGACGGTAGTGGCCAAGAAAAGGAGATTCTTCACTGCTTACACATTCATTCCTTCTGTATTTTGAACCAGATAAATAAACTGATATTCAGTTTAGTTCAGTTGCTCAGTCGTGTCCAACTCTTTGCAACCCCATGAATTGCAGCATGCCAGGCCTCCCTGTCCATCACCAACTCCCGGAGTTCACTCAAACTCATGTCCATCGAGATGGTGATGCCATCCAGCTATCTCATCCTCTGTCGTCCCCTTCTCCTCCTGCCCCCAATCCCTCCCAGCATCAGAGTCTTTTCCAATGAGTCAACTCTTTGCATGAGGTGGCCAAAGTATTAGAGTTTCAGCTTTAGCATCAGTCCTTCCAATGAACACCCAGGGCTGATCTCCTTTCAAATGGACTGGCTGGATCTCCTAACAGTCCAAGGGACTCTCAAGAGTCTTCTCCAACACCACAGTTCAAAAGCATCAATTCTTCAGCGCTCAGCTTTCTTCACAGTCCAACTCTTACATTCATACAAGACCACTGGAAAGACCAGAGCCTTGACTAGACGGACCTTTGTTGGCAAAGTAATGTCTCTGCTTTTGAATATGCTATCTAGATTGGTCATAACTTTCCTTCCAAGGAGTAAGCGTCTTTTAATTTCATGGCTGCAATCACCATCTGCAGTGATTTTGAAGCCAAAAAAAATAAACTCTGACACCATTTCCACTGTTTCCCCATCTATTTCCCATGAAGTGATGGGACCAGATGCCATGATCTTAGTTTTCTGAATGTTGAGCTTTAAGTCAACTTTTTCACTCTCCTCTTTCACTTTCATCAACTGTTCAAAAATGTTTTCAGTTGGAACTTATGAAATGACTTTTACACATCCCCTGGACAAATCAGACGGCAAGGCACTCTGGCTACAATAAGTGATTTTCAGCCTCAACTATTCCTATTCTGGTTCCTTTTACCAGAACATCCATACACACACTTGGTATTCCTGAGATTACACTGTTATCTCAGAGTCTAAAAAGGTCTAGAATAACAGGCAACATACTCTCCAAAATAATTATTTCATGCCTTCTCGCTGCTTCTAGAACTTAACAGTGTGTGTGCTCCTTGCCCTTCTCCTCTCTCTCTCAGCTCACGGCTTGTGTCTTATTTCCCTCAGTATAAAACAGAAGCAATCATGGGAACCCTATGCTATCAGGCCTACCAGGCTACCAGCATCTGTATCCACAGACTCTGCCTCAACTCTTCTTTTCCTAAACAAAGGATGTAGTTCACTAAACAAACAAAAACCAAAAACGGCAAAAACTTCCTGTGACCTCCTCTTGTCTCCTCTCCAGCTACTTCTCTGCTCTGCTTCCAAGGAGTCTTCCCCAATACAAGTGTCACCACTTCCCTAGTTCCATCCTCTCTTGAACCCACTCAAATCAGGCTTTGGTTTCCTCACTCTACTGACACCAAAGTTCACCTCCGCTTTGTTAAATCCAGTGGTTAATTCTCATCCTCATCTTACCTGACCTTTCTCTAACAACAGTTGACCATTCTATCCTTCATGAAACGTTCTCTTTCTCTTTCTTGGGTTCCTTTGCAGGTACTCTTCTTGACTTCTTGATGCTGACGTGCCCTGAGGAGCAGACTCTACACCATCTGCTCGCTCCATGGGAATCTCATTCTCTCCCTCCCCATAGCTTTAATCATCATCTACAGACTACTGACTGTACACGTATGTGCCTACCCTGACTTCTGCCTGTAACTCCAGACTTTTACTTCCAACTGCATAGGTGACATTTCCTGTGGTATCTTAACACTGCTTGTCTTCTTAATTCTCCAATCTTCCACTCCAAACCTGCTTTCCTCCGAACCTTTCCCATCTCAGAAATGGCCGCATGTTAACTGGCTTACTCAGGCCAAAAACTAAGGCACCACTGTTGATTCCATTCTTTTTCGTTCTCTGTAACCACGTACCAGCAAATCATATAAGTGTTAGATCTGAAAGTTATATGTTTCTCCATTACCACAGCTAACCTCTCACCTCCTGACTAGTCACCTGAACTACTGTCCCCACACCTACAACCCCATCTTTACACGGCAGTCTGACTGAGCCTCTTAAAAGATAAGTCAGATCCTGTTATTTTCTTGTCTCAGCCAGCCAACAGTTTCCTATGACACTTGGAATAAAATCCAGAGGGGCTTCCCTGATGGTCCAGAGGCTAAGAGTCCATGCCGCCAATGGAGGGGGCCTGGGTTCAATCCCTGGTCAGGGAAATAGATCCCACATGCTGTAACTAAGAGTTTACCAGCTACAGCCAAAGATCCCACATGCTGCAACCAAAAAGATCCCAAGTGCGGCAAATGGACCTGTCACAGCCAAACAAATGCATATTGAAACAAAATAATAAAATAAAATCCAGAATATTTTCTGTGATCTACAAATGCCCACACACACTGGTCTATGTTTGTTGTTGTTTTTTTCTGTCTTTTATACTTAGAAGTAAAAACCATGAAGGCTAGGACTTACAATTCACTGACATATTCTCAGTTCCTGCAAGAGTTCTATAAAAGGCAGTCAGTATATTTAAGTAAATAAATAAAAGGTATAAAGCAAGGCAGTAAGAAAGGGAGGAAAGAAAGAGAGGAAGAAAACAGAAGCAGAGTTACCCCTTGGCACTCTCATGGACTGGTTTCAGCTCCCACTGCAGATGCCACAACGTGCGGATGCTCAAGTCCCGCAGCTGGCTCTCTGCATCTGAGGATCCACCCACCTGCATCGTGTAAAGCTGTACTGAAAACAATCCACGTACAAGTGAACCTGCACAGGTCAAACCCATGTTGTTCACGAGCCAACTCTAAAAGTTGGAGTTCCAAGTATTTTTTTTTTCTCCCTGGTGAAAGAAATTAATATTAAGCAAAAAGGCAACAGGGAATCAATCAAATGCTAAGTATCTGTTGAAGACCTATTGCTGTGCACTTAACCAGTATTTTTCTCTTTTCCTTCCCTGGGGTAATGCTCTCAATGACTCTAGATATTACGGGAAAGGAACTCTGCAAAACCACTAAAACCTGATATGATGTAAAAGTTACTAATTTTTCTTATGACTATCTTAAAGGGGTTGAAACCATGTGATTTAAAAATTTTAAAACACAAATACACACATACAAAGAAGTCCCTAAAACCTCTTCACACTAATATTGTTATAGTTATAACTAATATTGTTATATTATACTATACTATATTGTATTGTATATTAGTTATAACTAATATTGTTAAATCTAACTGTTCACAGAATGACATTAAACAGCACTCCCAAGACACCAAATCTTTATGATCTCTTCATAATCAAGGCTCTTATGTTGAGATGATAGGCAATATAAAGAATCAACTCCCTTTACTCAAAATTTAAATTTTAACCAAAAATGCAGGATTTGGATCTACTGGCCGAATTGAAATGACCTCCATTTCTTTGTGGGTTTCATATAATGCACAGTATGCAGCTAAACATTTGGACAGAGGTGGCTTCAGTAGTGTAGAGTCAAGATTCCACTTTAATCTTTTACACCAAGATAGCTTCAGTCAAGTGAAATCAACTGGGGCCTCAAAAAAGGCAACAGCTGTAGAGCCAGTATCTGATGAGTAATATCTGCATACTGTAAGTCAGAGAAAGGTTTACTGCTAAATATAATATGCACCAACCACCTCACATGATAGCAGAGGCGTGACGGATGGAGCAGAAAACTGCACGGAGCAGGGATGGCCACAAAAGCCAGGGCAGCTGCGGCCTGCAGCGGGCCACACCACAGGCTTCTGGACGGCGGGCTCGACAGTCACAGCCACACGTCACAGTTCAGTGAGGGGCCAGCAGATGCCCAGGTTTTATTCAAAGGGATGTGCCAAAGAAGATGCCTGCTTGCCTGTCACTCAGCTCCTTAGGAACACACACTGCAGTGGACAGTTGAGGTCAACAAAGACTCTAAAGAAAAATGGGTCTGAAATTTGAATCCTTCATTTAACAAAACTTAAAGCTGTACAGACAATGTGGAAATATGTCTAGAAAATGAAATTTATGTTAGTATAAAACTGTTGTTTTTGTTTGAAGAAAAAAAATCCCTGATAGTCTAAGGACATAAAGGATTTTATTGAGGACCCCCACACTATTTGAAGTATAATCCTGGTTAAGGATTTGAAACCCTGAGAGGCTTTAAGACTTTAAAATGTCAGATTCCTAGGCTTCACACCCAGAAGGCGACTCTAATTCCATAGATTTGAGATGAGACCATGCAAACACAAATTTTTAAACAAAAGCCCCAGGAGATTGTGAGGTAGCCTGGCAAGCACTTGAGTAAATTAGTTTGAGAACTACCATGGAGGGAACACAAGACAAGTCTTGGATGTTGCTGCTAAGTTTGAAGATGATGGTATTAAACTGAATTCCATCTCAGCAATAAGGTGGACTGAAGAGCTTTAAAAAAATTCTCCCTACTATAAAAACAAAACATCTAAATAAAATGTTAAAAAAAAAAACTGTTAAATATATGACTGAGCTTTCAAGAAGATAAATCTAATCATCAGAGGCTAAAGGCAAGACAGAAGCACAAGCCTCGTGTGTTTAAGGGACTACTGAGGGAGGCGGTCATCTGAGCATTTGCTGACCCCACTGACACACAGCTGTGGTTTCAATGACTTTCAGGTCACGGACAGAACCAAGGCCTTTGTAAGGTGGGAAGCTGTTTCACAGATCATTGGGTAAAGCCTGGACTGCCTAGGGTTACACCAGCAGAGAAGGTGAACTGGAAAATAACAGACCCTGCAAAGGGAAGCAGCGAGGATGCCGTCCCCTGAGGATTCTAGGCCACACGGTCAGCCTCACACCTGAGGCCCTAATCCACACTTCCCATGCCATATGAGACACACCAACTTGAGAACTGAGGTTTAAGGGGTTTAGAGAGTTGATTTTACTACATAAAATCATAGGAAATACATACTAATCTACGATAACAAACAATACCAGCAGTTTCCTGGGAAGGTGGGCAGGAAGAGCAGGAGAGGGCTACAGAGGAGGAGGAGAGACGTGGGGCTGGGCAACAGGCGTGCTGCTCCTCCTGACCCGTGATGAGCTCAGGGACAGACGCACACACACATATGTCAAAGCTTGTCAAAATGCACACTGTGAGTATATGTGGTATAGTTTATGTAAATAACATGTTGACAAAATTGTACAAAAGGAATTCAGCAAGTTAAAGAGCAGATCAGATACAAGTAAGGTGAGAATTACCAACCTGAAAGATCTAAAAGGAATTACAAGACAGAAGAAGACTGCAGCAGAGATTAATAAAAACGAAAAGTATAAAAAGGGCATTAAGAGATATAGAAAACAGAATATGCTCTGCTGATAGTCACTCAGTTGTGTCTGATTTGTGACCCCATGGACTGCAGCCTGCCAGGCTCCTCTGTCCATGGGGATTCTCTAGGCAAGAATACTGGAATGGGTTGCCATGCCCTCCTCCAGGGGATCTTCCCAACCCAGAGATCAAACCCGGGTCTCCTACATTACAGGCAGCTTCTTTACCATATGAGCCACCAGGGAAGCCCAGGAAGGGAATACTGAATACTGAATACTAATAATAATAATAATTACTGAATAATAATACTGAAGTGGGTAGCCTATCCTTTCTCCAGGGGATCTTCCTGACCCAGGAATCAAACCGGGGTCTCCTGCATTGCAGGCAGATTCTTTAAGCTGAGCTACCAGGGAAGCCCAGAAAATAGAATAGTAAGGTCTAAAATACATGAACTTGAATTTCCAGAAGACATTGTTAATAAAGAGAATGGGGAGAGTTGGTACATGATGAGCTAATAGCCAAGTGTTTTTTAGAACTGATAGAAATCACCTATTCTCAGATTCAGGAAACAAAAAAAAATCTCAAGTCAATTAATTAAAATTAAACCCACACCATGATACATTACACTTAAACTGAAGAATAAGAGGCCAGAAGGTAAAGAAAAGCAACTATACCAACAGGTGCTTTCTCACTAGAAACAAGAGAAAACAGTAGAACAACATGCTGGGAGTAAATACAATCAAAAGAGAATTGCACATCCAACAAAACTATCTTTTAAGTTTAATGGAAAAATAAAGACATTTTAAAACAAAAACTGAATTTATTAGCAACACGTATCACTAAAGAAGATTTTTACAAGTTGTGTTTTTTAGAAGACGTGTTTTTGGAAAACGGAAAATGATCCTTTAAAAAAGACTTGAGATGCTATAAAGAATGCTAGGTAAATAAAATTGATTCGGTCTGAGGGAAATTGTTTAAAATAATAACGTCTTATGTGTTTACATGTTTTAAAGGACAAAACTTTAATATTAGTAACCTATGGTTGGGGGTTATGTGATGGGACTAAAGGACAGCAGAGTGTGATTAACCCTAGAATTTAAGGTAAATATGTACCCTGGAAGTTATGAAGCAATCATCTAAAAGATGTAGAGTTAGAATGGTAAAATCTACCATTCTAAAAGAGTAGAAATAGAGGATATAATTTTTGGAGGGGGAAAATGCAAAAAACAAAAATACCACAACTAATTGATGAGAAGATAGGAAAAAAAAGAACAAAGATGGGACAAATCACAAAACATGGCAGAAATAAATCCAAATAAACCACTGATCATAAAATGACAATGTAAATGCACTAAACTTTCCAATTACAAACATGACAATTGCCAGATCAGTTTTAAAAACACATAATCCAGCTATATAAATCATATGAACACGTGAAGAGTTAAAAATATCTGTATGAAAAATGTACTAGGCAAAAAAGTAGCCAAAAGAAAGCTCGTGCAGCTATATTAATATCAGACACAACAGATTTAAAGTAAAAAGCTTTTCTTTTTCAGGTTAGATGGTCATTACATAATGATCAAAAATCCATTTTTTTCAGGAAGATAATTTTAACCTGGTGTACATCAAAGTAACACAGCTTCAAATTTTATAAAATTCTGAGAAAGAAAATGATAATCTTTTTAATGATCATAAAATCTATAGTAGCGATGTGCTAGGAAAGAAGCCTCTTATAAAGCAGGGTAGTCTCTGGGTCAAAGTTGGATGAGGAAGGTCTCTGAAGGAAAGATGGATCCTCTATTGAACTCTGGGAGATTTAGATGAGAAATTATTAGATGGTTTCAGTTTTTCATGATTTCTGTGTTAACTGTACATCAATGTTAACCATTCAGTCAATGTTAAGCTCTTTCTGGATGTAGGACCATCTGCATACCTTATCTAATCTATATAATTCTTAAAGAACTAGATACAAGTTATTATTTTATTTCCTAAAAGAAGTGATCTGGAAAGCACAGGCTGAAACTGTTTTTGTTTCCCACATTTAAAAAAGAAAAATAGGGAGAGATGACCAATACCATGTATGGAAATAATAGAAGGGATTAGGAAAAATTAACCTAGGAACCATTCTGAATATAAATATTTAGATTTTCTTCTATTTGTCTGTCACCAGAAGCTATAAAACAATAACAGAAAAAATGTGAAGGCAAGCTTTGTACACACATATACTAAGACTAAAGGAAGATGATGTACACAGGCCAGACCCACCTCTAGAACTGTCAGCAGTCATTATGAAATCTAGTGAATGAATATATGTCACAGATATGCGAACAGGAAAGCAGGCCTCAGAAAATCTCCATCAAGCTCCAAGAGCAGGATTTGGAAAACTACTGCAACAAGCCAAAAAGCTCCACAGCTGAAATGACACAGCAAAACTAAACCTCAGCTAATGAGAGAAGTGTCTAGATAATGTGAGAGATGGTCGCAGTGCTTGGTTTCAACTTGATTCTGCTCCCCTACCTTCCTGCCAAAAACAAAAAACAAAAAACTAGAAACAAAAAGGCAGTAACTAACACTAAAAGGTATCCCTTACTTAATAATTACTTATCAAATGAAAATATCAGAAATAAAATATTTAATTCAGTAGGGCTCAAGAAGCAATTCAGTTCAAGTCACCTAGGCCCTTGCCCCTGGCAGGGTGAGCGAACAAACATCTCATGGAACCCAGGGACTTCCCCCAGGAGACCCTCAGCATGATTTGTCCTGAATCCTATTTACTGCAAGCCCCAGTCTGTAATTCAACAGCTGCTAACTGGCTGATGTTGCTAACTTTCACTCTATACCTCCCCAGTAGATCTGCACAGCTAATGAAATTTCAGAGACAAAGTACAGAAGCAGTCTAAAACGGAAATCTTCTGATCTGAGTTGTAAAGTTCAAGAACTCCCAGGACTTTACAGAGCCTAATTGAAGAACTAAGGCTCTTTCAATAAAAAATATCAACTGCAATGGATTAAAGTGTCTGGAATACGTAAGTCCATGAATTCATGCTATTAAAAAGAATTAAAACCCTCATTGACAACCTTTGGAGGATGGTAGGTGGTCAATCTGGAGAAGGCAACAGCACCCCACTCCAGTACTTTTGCCTGGAAAATCCCCTGGATGGAGGAGCCTGGTAGGCTGCAGTCCCTGGGGTCGCCAAGAGTCCGACACGACTGAGCGACTTCACTTTCACTTTTCACTTTCATGCATTGAAGAAGGAAATGGCAACCCACTCCAGTGTTCTTGCCTGGAGAATCCCAGGGATGGGGAAGCCTGGTGGGCTGCCGTCTATGGGGTCACACAGAGTCGGACACAACTGAAGTGACTTAGCAGCAGCAGCAGGTGGTCAATTAATTATTTCCAAAGCTGCCTCTTCCATACAAACTATAACTCAGGATAACTAAACTGTTGATGAAAAGAAATTCTTTAACAAAAATTTTCTGGGTAATAAATGAGGACAAAATTACAGAAATAAAATAGCAACATTTTGCAGCTTCTAATGAAATAGATCTAAGCAATGCTCACAAATGGCCTTTAACATTAACATGACAACCAAATGCTGTGTGTCTCCTGACAACAGTAAATGACACTTCTTATGAAGTACTCATGTCAAAAGAAAAAACAAAAATACAAAAAATCTGATCAAGCTTTTCTCTCAATTGCCAGTTTTATAAGGATGGTAAAGGAACATATTAAATACCACCATAAGGATGAAAACGGCAAATCTAGAATGTGGGAAACTACAAAAGACTCATTTTCTTCAAGAGATAAACGAAGAGAAACCTACAGATTAAAATCATGTCAACATATTGCAATGTATGGACCTTATCTGAAATCCATTTCAACAAACTATAAATTAAAAAGTGTATAAGACATTTGAGGAAATGTGAAATTGAGCAAATATTTAATAATGTTAAGGAATTACTAATTTTTAGTAATGGTATGAGTGATAGTATAGTTATATATGTATATTTTAAATCCTACCTATTTTTATATCAAAATAAGTATAAAATGATCAGATAACAAGAATTTATGAAAAAGTAATCTGGTGAGGTAGTAGGGGCTTCATGAAACAAGACTGGCAGGGAATTGATAACCACGATTCTGGGTGACAGACCCTGGGGGTTCATTATATACTATTCTCTCTACCTCTGCATGTTTCCATTAAAAGACTTAAAAAGAGATAAGATAAGGGGAGAAACATAACCAGCTGCATTGCCTGGACCTTATGTGCATAATCATTAAAAAATGTATCAGTATTAAGGAAACTTGAACACTGACTTGATATTTCATATTTAAATGATTATTAATACTATAGGTGTTACAACAGTATTAGAAATATCTTTTTGAGGTATGTACTGAAAAAGTATGGGTAAAATGATATATTGTCTGAGATCTGTCTCAAAATCATCCAAAAGATCAGGATGGGGGAATAAGCAGATGTATAGATGAAGTAAAGACTAGCCATGCGGTAGTAACTGTTGAATAAAAGTGATGGGTAAAGAAGATTGCTTATACCATTCACTCTACCTCTGTATGTTTTACATTTTCTATCATAAAACATTTTAAAAACTAATAATAACCTATGGCATTCATTAGAAGTCAGAATAATGGTTTGAAGAGGGGAATGGGAACCACAGTAAGGGCTTCCGGAGCGGTAGGAATGTTCTTTTACACAAGTTTGTTCACTTTGTGATAATTCATCAATCTGTACATTACAATTCGTGAACTTTTCAATATATAATATACTACAATCAAAAAATACTTTTTAAAAGTAAGAGATCCACTGCTTCAGTGCAAGAGAAGACAGTCAGGCAGAGTTGCAAATAACTACAGCAATCACTAAGAAATCTACTTCTGAGCAGAAAGACAAAAGAATACTATATATGTGCGTACTAAGTCGCTTAAGTCACGTACTACTCTGTAAGATCCTATGGATTGTAACGTGCCAGGCTCCTCTGTCCAAGGGTTTCTCCAGGCAAGACTACTGCAGTTGGTTGCCTACTCTTCTCCAGAATAATGTATAACCCTAAGCGAATGTTGGATCTGGTCTCGTTTTCCTCAACTCCAAGGGAAATAGCAGCTGCCTCAGCCTGCTGTTGAGTGCCTGTGAAGTGCTTAGCACAGAGCCCGGCACAAAGACTGCAGTGACGAAAAGGTGCCTTCCGACTCGTGTCAGAGGACCCGGCCTGCACTCATGGCCTGCCTGCCCCCAGATTACGTATACTGCACTCCTGGCTTTAATCTAGACCTCCGCAATAATAAATTACTCTCAGACGGGAAACTGGACAGATCCCCATCATCCCTCACTCAAAGTTCTAACACAAAACCATTAATGAGACTGAACAGAGGCACAGCAGCTGCACAGTGATTCGAGAGCATCCAGGTCTCCTCCGCCAGTATTTGTGGAAGCAAAATCACTTAAGATGAGGGAAGCCAAAGCCCCACACCCACACATCTTCGCTCCCGGCAGCGCGATCCACTGCACCCCACTCCATGCCCTCCAATGGGGACGCGCGGAGTAAAAGCCTCATATCGCCCCCTGCGCCTTCCCCCAATCAGCGAGCCCGCACCAGAAACACAGCGCCCAATCAGAGCGCTCCACATGCCAAAGGCAGCCCTCCACGCACGTCCAAAAGGAAACGCTTCCCAAAGGGCAGTGCCCGAACACCGGGCTCCACTGGCTTCTGGGGTCTCCGGAGGAGTCACACTGCCACCTACTGTCCAATCATGGGAATGCACTCCCAGGTGTACCGCCTGATTCTCAGGGCCACAGCCTAGCCAGAAGGCTCCAATACAGAATTTGGAAGCTTCCCTGGTGGCTCAGTGGTGAAAAATCCGCCTGCCAGCCCAGCCAGAAGGCTCAAATACAGAATTTGGAAGCTTCCCTGGTGGCTCAGTGGTGAAAAATCCGCCTGCCAGTTCAGGACACACGGGTTCAATCCCAGATTAGGGAAGACCCCACAAGCTGCGGAGCAACTATGCCCCTGCGCCACAACTACTGAGCCTGTGCTATAGAGCCCTGGAGCCCCGCCTATCCGCGACCACTGAAGCCTGTGCGTCCTAGTGCCCAGGCTCTGTAGCAAGAGCCATCACACTGAGAAGCCTGCACACCTGCTCCACCAACCAGAGTGCCCCCCGCCCCGCTCCCGCAACTAGAGAAAAGCCTAAGCAGCAAGGAAGACCCAGCACAGCCAAAAATAAATTAAAAAAAAAAGAATTAAGGAAAACGTGCAGTGATACCACACATGAATGCAAGTTTTAATAATATTGTTACACAGTAGGAAGAAAATATTGTCTTAGCCTCTTTTCTTCCAAGCAGTTTGAGTTTCCAAACCTCATCTCACCTCACACCCCAAATTATTCCTTTCACATATTTCTGCAGCAGCTACTATATGTGAGAGTATGATCTGGAGCAGGCATTATCATCATCCCTAATTGATAGGTACAGGAACCCAGTTAAGAGACATAGGTTCTGAAAGCTGGCAGAGGTGGGAAAAACACCCAGACATTTTCACTTCAAGTGCACACTCTTGACCACATCACACAAGGTACAAAGTGCTGTAAGATACAGGATGAGGAAAAAATCACTTCTGACTTGATAGGGCCCCGGGATGTACAGAAAGGATTATTGGCAGGATAGTATTCAGGAAATGGTGGCTGGTATGTACTGCTTTTCTAAGTACATTAATCTTAACAGAGGAGACAGTTACCTCCTGGTATGCTTATTCTTTGGCAAAGAGCATCTGCTCACTCAAGAATCTATGACAATATTTCCTAGGTTTGTCTCTGAATAACAGAGCTGATCCATACCAAAGCACCAAATATAATGGCTGTTTCCTAATTTTCCCTTCATACCTAGGAAAGTGTTAATAATAGCTTTTATGCAATTCTTCATCTTCATTTCTGTACTTCCACAGCACTTTTCATATAATTCATATATGGCACATCAGAATAAGCTTTGCAATATAATTAACTGAGCCCATGTTGCTTTCATCATTAGAATAGTGGTTCCCAAAAGAGTACCAAAAGGCCCTCAAGGACATTTCAGAATACACAGCGGTATTTTTTCTTTCTTGACTGTCAAAATGACTGTAGGACATTACTGGTAGAAGGGGCTTCCCTGGTGAATCGGCGGTAAAGAATCCGCCTGCAATGTGGGAGACCCGGGTTCGATCCCTGGGTTGGGAAGATCCCCTGCAGAAGGGAACAGCTAAGCACTCCAGTATTCTGGACTGGAGAATTCCACGGACTGTACAGTACATGGGGTCGCAAAGAGTCAGACATGACTCAGCACCTTTCACTTTCACTTTTCACTGGGTAGAAGTCAGAAATGGTAACAGGCAGTACCGACACTGACAGCCACAACAAACACTAGCCCTGCTGGGGGCAGCATGTTCAGTATAGAAGGAAGATACAAACACGGATGACAGGAAGGCAAGGAAGAGCTCTGCAGAGAGATGAACTGAGGTTTCAGAACGAACTCATGATTTGTAAAATACGTACGTGTAAGCTCATATACATATACGAGAATACACGTATGTTTACGTGTGTATGTGTACACATTTTTCCTAGCTCTGTCCACTAAATGGGCAAAGCCGCAAAAATTCCACAGTGGCAAGGGGACGCCTAGTGCACAGACCTTGGTTTCTAATACCATTCCCCAGTAAAAGGAACCAGCGCTCTTTGGAGAAATTCAGTTGGCCCTTGAACAAAACAGGTTTGAACTGTGCAGGTTCACTTACACATGAATTTCTTTCACTAAACGTGTACTATAGGATTACACGCATGATCCACAGTTGGTTGAATCCATAGATGGAAACTTGGCTTGGAAGAAATCACTTATAGGGAGGACCACCTAGAAGCTATATGAGGATTTTTGTGCTGAGGGCGGGTGCCCTTCACCCCCATTGTTTAAGGGTTAATTGAAACTGATTTCAGGGTTACAGCAGGAAAGGTACAAGATGGAACACTGGGAGCCAGCTTGAAAGGGATTCTATTAGCCAAATTTGAGACAGTTCAGGAGAATCTGACTAACAAAATGATCGTAAGGATGGTAATGAATCATTAAAAGAAAAAAAGCAATTTACAAGATTATATTGATAATAAACAGAGAAAGAGCAAGAAGTGGGAGAAAAGGGAGGCCTCCTGTTTACAGTAAATACTGAGTACTAATTAGTAAATGTGGAAGTATTAATGAATTTGGAAAACCATCATGATAAAGACTGATTCTGCAGATGAAATAAAGTCAGGATGCATGGTAACTAACTATATGATAAAAATTGCCGAGGTCCAGCCCCGGCTGATCCAGGGTATTCCAAGGGGAGACGGCGTCGGTGACTATTTAAATATTCATCGAAGATATAAAGAGTAATAGAATGAGGATAACTCAGTAGGAAAATTCAGTGGAGAAGAGAGGCTGAGTAGCTTGGTTTAAGCGGAAAATCAATATAACCTGTGACACCAGGTTAGCTCTGACCACGGAGGCCGCAGGCGCCCTCTGGAATAGCGGAAGGTGCCCCCCCTTAGACACCTTCTTGAGTGGGTCTTAGAAGCCCAGGCAAATAAATGGTCGCAGAGGACCTCCGTGCTCCAGAAGGAAACTTCAGCCAGAAATTGAAAAGAAAGAATGACATGGGGAGACCAAGCTTTGGTGAGCAAGGCCCGTAGCTTTATTTTCAACAGGGGTTTTTATACCCTAAGTTACACACAGAGGATAATAGGGGATGCAAAGTCAGCAGTCTTTGATCCTTATCAAAACCAGGGTTTCTTTCCTGCAAATTTATCGTATACAAATGGTTTGGGTGATTTACATCATCTTCTGGCCAGAAGGCCTATTAACATTTTATGACTCTTGACAAAGGTTTGTCAACGATAAGACTTATTTTCTCTAAGAGTAATTATTTTAAGGTTTGGCGCCATCCTCCGGAGGTGTTAGATAAAGTTACATTCCTACAGGGCAGAGGTGCAGTGGGTTTACAACAAAGGAAAGAATTTATTACCTTAAGGGTCTAAAGTTGCTAACACCAAGACCACTACTTATTTTTTCTACATACCAACTATATTAATTAATACACATTCAAGGATACAGTACAGGGGATGTGGAAACCTGGCAGCAAGCATTGGCTCATCAATGAAATCTTTTACTAGTTTTATTCTGACAGTTTCTAACTCTCTCAGAGGCTCTAAGCTATTTGAATATCTTAAGCTTCCCGTGCCTCTCTAGGCTGGGAGACTGTAAACAATCGTATGCATAGCTGTAGGAGTCCGGGTAAACTTGTCAGGCAAGTTAGAGAGCTATCTGAGGGGTTTAGATTTAAACACTCCTAATGCCCAGGAACTTTATTAATTGGAGCTGTAAGTTAACTCTTGGTCAGAGAGAGCGAGATGGTGGTGGGGGACAGCCCCTAGTAAAGTCAGAGGTGAGAGCACAAAGCAATAAAGTAGGCAGACTCTGGTTTTTTGGGGGGTAGATGCTCAAGAATATCCAGGGGGACTCCTGAGGCTCAATCCCACCTTTGCGTATGCCAAGCCTCCTTCCTCATGACCTTTGTCATGAGTGGAGTGCCTCTTGCCGGCTCCCGGCTTCAAATGAACAGAAAACAAGACAAAATAATGTTTACATAATCCAGAGAGACTGTCAAGGCAAAAATGAAAGAGAAATTTGCAAGAAAGAAAAAATAATTCTGCCACATGTGAAACAATAGTCTAATTCTTTTTAAGACTTAAAATATGCTTATTTGATTGGATTATTATTAAAGCATTTCACATATATCTCAAGAATATATAGTAACAAACATGGAGTGATTGGAAACGACATATATAATAGCATGGTGAGTACCTACCCAGGTGACAATCTTCTTTTGCTCTTGCTTCCCATTTGCGGCTGTCCTCATATGCTGCAGAAAGTAGGTATCTTTTACCTGAGGAAAAACACAATTACCTCAACAGGCATGGTTTCAATACATGTTCAATTTATACATCTGTTTTTATTAAGGGTATCTTTGCCACATTTTCCATTTACTAGACTATTTAAAGATATGCTATGAAACTGTAACCAATATTGCACAGGTTTACAATTCAGTTCATGACAATATGCATTCAACCTCTCACAGGAAGAAAATGCAGAAAACCTATTCAAATTTCTAACATTACTAGTAAAACTGCTGCTAATTTTGTTCCTAATACTTTAGACTTAGGAGCCATTTGTTTCCACTGACAAAGAGCCTAGATAAGCTTTAAAATTCCTTCTTAGAACCCAAAATACTTGCTGAATGGTTGCTTAACTCATTAAACGACTGTTTATCATCATTAGTTAGTCCTAAAAATTTCCATCTGACTTGGATCAGCACATTTACCCTTATTTCACATACAGCAAAGAGTACCGAGCACCCAGTGGGTAAATAAGGAGTCTAACCAGCCAGATCTGGGGTGACCCACGAGATGACGCCTGTCCAACGACCGGCACGCAACAGTGCTCAGTACACAAGAGCTCAAGGAAGAAATGAGAAAGAAGGAACGACAACTGAAAATGAAACTTATTATCCTTCAAAGACACAATCAACAAAGTGAAAGGGTAACTCAGAACAGGAGGAAAATATCTGCACATCATTTATCTGATTAGAGACTTTTACCCAGAATCTCAGGTTCCTCAGAAACCTCTATGCAGGTCAAGAAGCAACAGTTAGAAACGGACATGGAACAAAGGACTGGTTCCAAATAAGGAAAGGAGTACATCAAGGCTGTATATTATCACTCTGCTTATTTAACTTTTATGCAAAGTACATCATGCAAAATGCCAGACTGGATGAAGCACAAGCTGGAATTAAGACTGCCAGGAGATATCAATAACCTCAGATATGCAGATGACATCACACTTATGGCAGAAAGTGAAAAGGAACTAAAGAGCTTCTTGATGAAGGTAAAAGAGGAGAGTGAAAAAACTTGGTTAAAACTCAACATTCAAAAAGTGAAGATCGGTTACGAGCTTGCTTAATACGATTGTCGTCTCTTTCTTGTTGAAAATGTCTGGCAGGGGCAAAGGAGGGAAAGGGCTAGGTAAGGGAGGTGCCAAGCGTCACCGGAAGGTCTTACGGGACAACATCCAGGGCATTACGAAGCCCGCAATTCGCCGTCTTGCCCGCCGTGGTGGTGTCAAGCGCATCTCAGGGCTCATCTACGAGGAGACCCGTGGAGTGCTCAAAGTGTTCTTGGAAAACGTGATCCGCGATGCAGTGACGTAGACGGAGCACGCCAAGCGCAAGACGGTCACGGCCATGGATGTGGTGAACGCTCTGAAAAGCCAGGGCCGCACCCTCTACGGCTTCGGTGGCTGAGCTCTGCCTGCGGCTTATCGTCAGATTCCAAAAGGCCCTTTTTAGGGCCAAAAAACAAAAACAAAAACAAAAAGTGAAGATCATGGCATCCTGTCCCATCACTTCATGGCAAACAGATGGGGAAACAATGGAAAGAGTGACAGACTTAATTTTCTTGGGCTCCAAAATCACTCCAGATGGTGACTGCAGCCATGAAATTAAGACACTTGCTCCTTGGAAGGAAAGCATATTCAAAAGCAGAGACATTACTTTGCTGATAAAGATCCATCTGGTCAAGGCTATGGTTTGTCTAGTACTCATGTATGGATTTGAGAGTTGGACCATAAAGAAGGCTCAACACTGAAGAATTGACGCTTTTGAACTGAAGTGTTAGAGAATACTCTTGAGAGTCCTCTGGACTGCAAGGAGATCAAAACAGTCAATCCGAAAGGAGATCAGTCCTGAATATTCATTGGAAAGACTGATGCTGAAGCTCCAATACTTTGGCCACCTAATGTGAAGAACTGACCCGCTGGGAAAGATTGAAGGCAGGAGGAGAAGGGGACGACAGAGGATGAGATGGTTGGATGGCATCACCGACTCGATGGACATGAGTTTGAGCAAGCTCCAGGAGATGGTGAAGGACAGGTAAGCCTGGCATGCTGCAGTCCATGGGGTCACAAACAGCTGGACACGACTGAGTGACTGAACAACAAATAAGGGGGGAAAAAAAACCTCTTACAACTTAAAATTTAAAAAGACAACTCAACAGAAGAATGGGCAAAGGATCTGAACAAACATTTCTAAAACATACATACACATATAAATAGCACACACATAAATATATGGCCAATAAGTATATGGAAAGATGTTTAATATCATTTCCCATTAAGGAAATGCAAAATATACTGAAATACAACTACACATCCACTTAGGATGGCTATGATCAAAAAGGCAGATGACAACAGCTGTTGATAAGGACGTAATCTGGCTCATACACTGCTGGTATGAATGTGAAATGGTGCAGCCACACTGGAAAAGTTTGGCAGTTCTGCAAAATGTTACCATGGAGTTACTAGGTAACCCAACAATTCCACTCCTACATATATACCTAAGAGAAATGAAATCACGGATCCACACAAAAAATTGTACACAACATTATTCATAATAGCCAAAGGGAAAGATGCAAATATCCATCAATTTATGAATGGATAAACAAAATGTGGTATATTCTTATGAAAGGAATATTATTCAGCAATAAAAAGAAGTACTGATACATGCTACATGGATGAACCTTGAAAATATTATGCTAAGGAAAAAGCCTGTCACCAAAGATTACATATTACAATATTCCATCCATATGCAATGTCCGCAATAGGGAAATCTATAGAAACAGAGGTGTATTGGTTGCCTAGATCTGGAGGGTAGAGGAGCAGGAAAACCTGGGGGAAATGCGGTATGACTGCTAATGAGTACGGGGTTTTTTCTTCAGGTGATGAAAATCTCCTAAATTGATCGTGGTGACAGCTGCTGCACAACCCTGTGTATGTAACAAAAAAACTAAGCAAGCATTAAATTGACCACGTTAGATGAATGTGAACTAAATCTAAATAAAGCTGTTTAAAAAAATTGAAAAGGAATGAATGGCAGACAGCTCCCTGAAGGTCACAGCAGACCATAACCAAACACAGCTAGAAGGCATGGGAGCTGATCACACACACCATTAGGACGCTACTGTTATTCTCTATCCATTTCCCAACTGAAACAAATATAAACACACCTGTGTGTGTTTATACCCAAACCAGCACCTCCCTTGTCTTCAGCAGGGAGTCTAGTCAGACTTTACTAGAATAATACGTGTAAATTTGAGGTCTAAAGCTTAAGCAATGATGCAATAATATTAAAAGCTCCCAAAGATTGCCTCAAAAGGGAATAAAGATATATATATATTTTTTTTTAATTTTAATTGGAGGCTAATTACTTTACAATATTGTATTGGTTTTGCCATACATCAACATGATCCGCCACGGGTGTACACGTGTTCCCACTCCTGAAGCCCTCTCCCACCTCCCTCCCAGTACCATCCCTCTGGGTCATCCCAGTGCACCAGCCCCGAGCATCCTGTATCATGCATCAAACCTGGACTGGCGATTCGTTTCTTATGTGATATTATACATGTTTCAATGCCATTCTCCCAAATCAAAAGATATTTTTTAAAAACAGCAACTATAAATGACTAGATGCTTGGAACTTAGAATACATTTTTCACAGAAACGATGTTCTAAATTGTCAGTTACATTCCTGTGTCTGTCAAGAAGGATGAATAAAATCCAATGGAACTGATGCATTGCATTAGGGGTGCAGCTGTACACCAGGTCAGGAGTGAGCAGACCAGACCCTGTAGTTTGACCCTGTAGTTTTAAGTGAAGGAGTTGGCTGGGTGACATTTAAGGTGTCTGCATGTTCTAACAATCTGATACAGAGCCAAAACACACAATTCAGATAACCCATTCATAATTTACGACAGCATTTCTATGCAAATTGAATTTCAATTTCTAAAACCAGGTAGATCACTCCCTTCTGTGGGAAACAAGTACAGCCCTTTTCTCTCCATGAGCATAAGCTGAGGAGGGGACGAACGTGTTAAGATGCTTCAGTCACGTCTGACTCTTTCGTGACCCTACGGACTGTAGCCCTCCAAGCTCCTCTGTCCAAGGCATTCTCCAGGCAAGAATACTGTAGTGGGTTGCCATGCCCTCCTCCAAGGGATCTTCCAAACCCAGGGATCGAACCCACGTCTCTTACGTCTCCTGCACTGGCAGGCGGATTCTTTGCCACTACAGCCGCCTAGGAAGCCCAGTTCAGTCAGTTCAGTTGTGTCCGACACAAGTCGTGTCCGACTCTTTGTGACCCTATAGACTGCAGCATGCCAGGCTTCCCTTTCACCAACTCTCAGAGTTGACGCAAACTCATGTCCATTGAATCAGTGATGCCATCCAACCATCTCATCCTTTGTCATTCCCTTCTCCTCCCACCTTCAATTTTTCCCAGCATCAGGGTCTTTTCAAATGAGTCAGTTCTTCGAATTAGGTGGCCAAAGTATTGGGAGTTTCAGCTTCGACATCAGTCCTTCCAATGAATATTCAGGACTGATCTCCTTTAGAATGGACTGGTTGGATCTCCTTGCAGTCCAAGGGACTCTCAAGAGTCTTCTCCAACACCACAGTTCAAAAGCATCAATTCTTCTGTGCTAAGCTTTCTTTATAGTCCAACTCTCACACCCATACATGACTACTGGAAAAACCATAGCTTTGACTAGACAGACCTTTGTTGGCAAAGCAATGTCTCTGCTTTTGAATATGCTATGTTGGCCATAACTTTTCTTCCGAGGAGCAAGTGTCTTTTAATTTCACGGCTGCAGTCACCATCTGCAGTGATTTTGGAGCCCCAAAAAATAGTCTCTCACTGTTTCCCCATCTATTTGCCATGAAGTGATGGGACCGGATGCCATGATCTTAGTTTTTTTAATGTTCAGTTTTAAGCCAACTTCACTCTCCTCTTTCACTTTCATCAAGAGGCTCTTTAGTTCTTCTTTGCTTTCTGCCATAAGGGTGGTGATATCTGCATATCAGAGGTTATTGATATTTCTCCAGGCAATCTTGATTCCAGCTTGTGTTTCATCCAGCCCAGCGTTTCTCATGATGTACTCCACATATAAGTTAAATAAGAAGGGTGACAATATACAGCCTTGACGTACTCTTTTCCTGATTTGGAACCAGTCTGTTGTTCCATGTCCAGTTCTAACTGTTGGTTCTTGACCTCTCAGGAGGCAGGTAAGGTGGTCTTGTATTCCCATCTCTTTAAGAATTTTCCACAGTTTTCTGTGATCCACACAGTCAAAGGCTTTGGCATAGTCAATAAAGCAGATGTTTTTCTGGAACTCTCTTGTTTTTTTCAACGGTCCAACGGATGTTGGCAATTTGATCTCTGGTTCCTCTGCCTTTTCCAAATCCGGTTTGAACATTTGGAAGTTCACGGTTCATGTACTGTTGAAGCCTGGCTTGGAGAATTTTGAGCATTACTTTGCTAGCTTGTGAGATGAGTTAATTGTGTGGTCGTTTGAATATTCTTTGACATTGCCTTTCTTTGGGATTGGAATGAAAACTGACCTTTTCCAGTCCTGTGGCCACTGCTGAGTGTTCCAGATTTGCTGGCATATTGAGTGCAGCACTTTCACAGCATCATCTTTTAGGATTTGAAATAGCTCAATTGGAATTCCATCACCTCCACTAGCTGTGTTCGTAGTGATGCTTCCTAAGGCCCACTTGACTTCACATTCCTGGATGTCTGGCTCTAGGTGAGTAATCACACCATCATGATTATCTGTGAAGATCTTTTTTGTGTAGTTCTGTGTATTCTTGCCACCTCTTCTTAATATCTTCTGCTTCTGTTAGGTCCATACCATTTCTGTCCTTTATTGTGCCCATCTCTGCATGAAGATACCCTTGGTATCTTAGAGATACCAAGGTATCTCTAATTTTCTTGAAGAGATCTCTAGTCTTTCCCATTGTATTGTTTTCCTCTATTTCTTTGCATTGATCACTGAGGAAGACTTTCTTATCTCTCCTTGCTATTCTTTGGAATTCTGCATTCAAATGGGTATATCTTTCTTTCTCCTTTGCCTTTCACTTCTCTTCTTTTCACAGCTATTTGTAAGGCATTAAATTGAAGTTTAACAGATTTAAACTGAAGAAAGTAGGGAAAGACCACTAGACCATTCAGGTATGACCTGAATCAAATCCCTTACGATTTTACATATTTTACAAATAGATTCAAGGGATTAGATCTGTTAGACAGAGTACCTGAATAACTATGGATAGAGGTTCATGACATTGTACAGGAGGCAGTGATCAAGAACATCCCCAAGAAAAAGAAATGCAAAAAGGCAAAATGGTTGTCTGAGGAGGTCTTACAATAGCTGTGAAAAGAAGAGAGGCCAAAGAAAGCCCAAGGAGGGGACTGTTAAGCTATATATTCCAGGACACCAATGACTTATATATTCTCTACTTGTTATTACATTTTCTTACTTATTCTCCATTTCTTCTCCTAACATATGTTTTATTCTAGTGTAAGACATCAGTCCTCCTTATTCTAAAGTGAGAAAAAACAGTTATCTAGAATTATGTTCATGATTTTGGTACTGGGAGACATAAAGCAGGGAGATGATGGTGGGGAAAGACAGGAGTCCCAGAATGTCTTGTGTGGTTTTTCAAGGGGATCACGTGACTGAAAACAAAATAAATTAGAACTAGTAAATTTACAAAAGATAAGCCCACTAACTTTCAAATATATGAACTTTAACTGTTTGCTTACCATCCCTGGTAGCTCAGATGGTAAAGAATCCACCTGCAATGTGGGAGACCTGGGTTTGATCCCTGGATTGGGAAGATGCCCTGGAGGAGGGTATGGCAACCCACTCCAGTATTCTTGTCTAAGCGACTAAGCACACACCATTTTCTATCTCCACTGAGGATAGAATGAAAGGAAATGGGTATAAGGATAAAGAATTTAAACTTGCCAAGTGGAAATTTTTCCTAATAGAAACCAATGGCAAACACAGTAATGAGTTATCCAGTGTTGTAGGCAGAATGTCTCCCCCAAAAATGTCCATGTCCTAATCCCCAGAACCTGTGAATGTTAGGGTACATGGCAAAGGGGGATTAAGGTGACAGATGGAATTAAGATTGCTTCTCAGGTGGCTCAGCAGTAAAGAATCCGCCTGCAATGCAGCAGATGAGAGAATTAAATCCCCAGATCAGGAAGATGCCCTGGAGAAGGAAAAAGCAAGCTCTTTCCAGTATTCTTGCTTGGGAAATTCCACAGACAGAGGAGCCTGGTGGGTTGCAGTCCATGGGGTCGCAAAAGAGTTGGACATGACTTAGTAACTAAACAACAACAACATGGAATTAAGATCAGCACATCAGCTGATCTTAAAATGAGGAGACTGTCCAGGGTTACACAGGTGGACTCAATGTTTTTGTTTTTTTAGCCATACCTCGGGGCATGTGGGATCTTAGTTCCCCAACCAGGGATTGAACCTGTGCCCCCTGCACTGAAAGCACAGAGTCTTAACCACTAGATGGCCAAGAAGTCCCCAGGTGGATTCAAAGTAATCACAGGTCCTTAAAAAGTAGAAGAGGGAGACACTTTGTTAGTGTGGTACATGAAAGGCAGAGTGATATGAGAAGGACCTGACTTGCCACTGCTCACTTTGAAGACGTTTGAGTAAGGAGCCATCAGCCAAGGAATGAAGGTGGTCTCCAGAATATGGGAAAGGCTAGAAAAACAGATTCACCCCTAAAGACTCCTGAAGGGAATACATCCCTTTCAAAACCTTGATTGATTTTAGCACAGTAAGACTCTGTACCAGACTTCTGACATACAGAACAGTAAGTCTATGTTGTTTTAAGTAAATCTATGTTGTTTTAAGCCACCAAATTTGTGGTGATTTGTTACAATAGTAAATAACTACACCTTAAGACAGACATTGGAGAAGGCAATGGCACCCCACTCCAGTACTCTTGCCTGGAAAATCCCATGGATGGAGGAGCCTGGCGGGCTACAGTCCATGGGGTGGCTAAGAATCAGACACATCTGAGCGACTTCACTTTCACTTCTCACTTTCATGCATTGGAGAAGGAAATGGCAACCCACTCCAGTGTTCTTGCCTGGAGAATCCCAGAGACGGGGGAGCCTGGTGGGCTGCCATCTATGGGGTCACACAGAGTCGGACATGACTGACGCGACTTAGCAGCAGCAAGACAGACATTCGATTTTCTGTAAACCTTTTAAATCAGGATATCCATCTTTCTAAGATAGTTGGTAGTTGAGAGGTCTGTATATTAACATTAAAACCAGAAACAATTTCCATGAAGTCAGGAAGAATGATGAGTGGACAATGAAACTGGAAAATCTAGATCAGCTTCTCCAACTTTAATGTGCATATGAATCTCGATTAAATGAAGATTCTGATTCAGCACGCCTGGGGTGGGAACAGACCCTCAGACAACACTGAAGTAGCAAGCGGATAGGATGTTATCAGCCTCACAAGTTTAGCTCTCTCAGACCATTTAACCCCACTCTAACTATGCCACCCAAGCAGATAAACCCATCTTGAACACGCTTACCCTTTAGGCAGTCAACTTTTAGAGCAACAATATTCAAAGATAACTATCCACTGAAAAATGAATATTTCCTCTACTTAATTCTGCCCCCAAAGACCAGGATTTTGGAGCTTAGTAAATACTTATTTATAAAAAACTTGCTTTTTGTATAGTTAATTTGGCTTTTGGTAAAATGTCTCCAAACATGTTTTCCATCCAAAGGGAAGCAGTGTGATTGTGAACACAGATAGGCTTTAGAGTCACAAAATCTAAATGTGAATCCTAGCCTTCCATAAATATTATGAAAATCTGGACAAGTTACACCAGGCCTCTTAGCAGTTTTCTTCATATGTAAAACGGGGAAATATTGTATCATAATCTAAACGAGGACGTATACAATAGTAAGTGCTTCGCCTAATGTCCACTCTGTAGTAAGTGCCCGGTAACTTTCCTTCTCTAGCCTCTTCTTATACTGAAACCCCTTTTTTTGGTTCACCTCAATAAATCTTGCTTCCATCCTGTTGATTATTTTAGTTGCCTTTATTTATCTGTTGTAAGGAGAACAGATGGAAGTTCCAATGTATTCCAAATACCGATTTGTCATGAATGTGTATGAATTTTTTCCTCTTTTATCCTGTAATGGTTTAAGATGTTTTGACGACTTAAAGCAAAGCTCCTTATCAGCATTCTCAAACCCCCAGAGGTCAATAATGTACTATTTTATTTGGGGGCTACATTTTATTTTGGGGCTTCCCTGGTGGCTCAGTGGTAAAGAATCAGCCTGCCAATGCAGGAGATGCGCGTTTGATCCCTAGGTTGAAAAGATCTCCTGGAGAAGGAAATGGCAACTCATTCCATTTTTTTTCCCCTGGGAAATCCCATTGACAGAAGAACCTGGTAGGCTACAGTCCATAGGGTCGCAAAAGAGTTGGACACAACTTACTGACCAAACAGTAACATCTTATATTACTTGCCTTATAGCCTCCAGTTCCTGATTTCAAGATTCCTTTCATCTGTGGTCTAACCCAGTGCCTGTGCAATGTAACTTTCTGCAATAAAGGAGCTAGCCACGACAGTGGCCACTAGCCACAGGTGCCTACTGAGCACTTAAAATATAGCTAATGTTGGGCTTCCCTTGTACCTACTCCAGTATTCTTGCCTGGAGAATCCCATGGACAGAGGACCCTGGCAGGCTACAGTCCGTTGGGTTGCAAGTCAGACATGACTTAGCGACAAAACCACCACCACCAATGTGACTAAGGAACAGAATTTTTAAACTAAATGAAATAGCCACTTACAGCTCATGGCCACGACAGAGGGACAGCACAGGTATAACCGATCACAAGTTCACTGTTTCAATCTTAGGTCAAATCAGTAACTGGAAATTCTCTCAATTCACCTTTATTTAATGCCCATTCCCTGGTTACAATGACTGGTCCCAAACATTCCAAGCAACTATGATACTTTCCCTGATTAACAATACAAGGTCTTGTTTAAATTGAAAAGCATTTAGTAACAACCCTAAGTAAACACACTAGTAAACAGCTACACCCCTAATGCTTACTGAGGTGCCAAGTACTGGGCAGACTACTTTAATGTGTGGCAAGAAACATTTTCATTAGCTAGGTCAACCAGCTAATCCTCAGAAAACTTCTGGTGGCCAATGATAAGGTTTCACGTTGATATTTAAAGATGTGTGGAGAAAAACTATGTGTTTCTTTTGAATAGGGGCTAGAGGAGGTACGTTAGAAAGAGTTGGTAACAGGCATGGGAAAAACCAATGGTGATTACTGTAGCCGAATCACATAACCAGTTACACCTGTCAGGATTTAGCTTCTGTAAATTAAAAAAGTTTTTCCCAATGTCTTCATCAGCAGGTCCTTTAGCGTCATTCACGCAGGTATCAAAGTATTTCAAAACTATTAGCATTTACTATTTGAATGGAAAACTTCGGCGAAGAAAGGTCAAACAAATTGCGCCCGAGGTCATCAGGTAAACTGAGATTAATAATGAGAAATTCATCCACCCAGTGAAAACCAGGGTCTGGCCACGCGTCAGGTGTTGAGAAAGTTTATGCTGCTGCTGCTGCTGCTGCTAGGTCGCTTCAGTCGTGTCCGACTCTGTGCGACCCCATAGACGGCAGCCCACTAGCTCCTCCGTCCCTGGGATTCTCCAGGCAAGAACACTGGAGTGGGTTGCCATTTCCTTCTCCAGTGCATGAAAGTGAAAAGTCAAAGTGAAGTCGCTCAGTCGTGTCCGACTCTTAGCGACCCCATGGACTGCAGCCCAGCAGGCGCCCCCGTCCATGGAATTTTCCAGGCAAGAATATTGGAGTGGGGTGCCATTGCGTTCTCCAGAACGTTTATAACACCCCTCTAAAGAAACAACAGCGAGAGAGAAAATTTTCACAGCCCCAGGGAAGGCGAAGGGGTCGGTCACATTTGGGCTTTTGAGGGGCAGCAAAAAGACCACCACCCGAACACATAAACGCGGAAATCATCCGCAGAAGTTCTCATACCAGAACTTGCTCTGCTCTTCACACCTCTGGATAAGAAAACACTATTTTAGGGAGGGAGATGGGTCAGAGACCTTATCTCCCCTTTCTGTGCTACCAAACACCTCCAGTGGTTTCTTCTTTCCTTAGAAGTCCATTACTCCTTTTACTCAAGGAACAGAGTTCTCAGGCGACCTAAAGAAGCAGCCCCAAGAAAGAAGCAGACACCAACCTGCCAGAGAGAGCTGAGGCACCAACACATTCCGCGCCAGGAGGATCGCGCGCCGTACCGTGGGGGCCGCCATCTTGGAGCATGCCAAAAGGAATGCTGGTCCGGGGGAGGCGGGCAGAGGAAGGGGCGGAGTCACGGTGCACGCTCCGCCCCCTCCCCGGTTCCCACAGATGGTGCGGCCCGGAACAGCATGGCGGCTACCTTGCGGCCCCCGAAGCAAGTCCTTCTGCTGCATGCGCTGCGAAGTTTGGTGTATCATTGGGTGGGAGGCTCTGGTTCTACCTGCTGCCTCTGCCCTCTCGGAGGTATTCGCGGCCTTGGGCCTTGAAGTAGGGGTTGGGTGAGACAGAAGGGAGCTTTACACCTCAGTGGGCATCTCTTTGGAGAAATAACAGCGCTCCAGTCACTCCCTGGCCGACAGTAACCGAGCATGCCCTCCCCCTCTGCTCCTGTGTGCAGTGGTGGTCTCTGCCTGTCGTGGACGCCCCTGTGCCGGGGAATCAAAGGACAGCTGGGCTGGAGTCTTGACCTTGGGGCTGTAGTATTTCCTTGGATGGAGTTGTGCTGCTTCCCGGGAACACCCCGCTCCGCCTTGGGCCTACTGTTCTGTAGAGTCTGGGAGGGGAGGAGGTCTAAGACTATAGAGTCCAGCTCTAAATAACAATCTGAAAGACTCTGAGCAGCTTCCTTTATTTCCTTCCAGAATTATCCCTTAATATCTTTGTGGAAATGGTTAAATTTGACAATGCTGGCAAATGATAATAAAAGATTTAACACTTTGTGTCAGGCTTTACTACATTTTACATACATTCTTTCCTTTTGTCATACCACCTAGTGATAGAACTACTGTTCTCTTTATTAAGGAAAGAGAGAAAGAAAGAAAGTGAAGTCGCTCAGTCGTGTCCGACTCTTTGTGACCCCATGGACTGTAGCCTACCAGGCTTCTCCGTCCATGGGATTTTCCAGGCAAGAGTACTGGAGCGGGTTGCCATTTCCTTCTCCAGAGGATCTTCCCGACCAAGGGATCGAACCCCGGTCTCCCGCATTGCGGGCAGCTGCTTTACCCTCCGAGCCACCAGGGAAGCCCTCATTAACAAAGGAGGATGCTAAGTAATTGCTGTAACCACTGCTCACCTTTATAGAAATCAGCAGCAATTTTTGTTGTTACACTGTTATTGTTGTACACAGAGTTCGTATAGTGGACGATTCTTTGGCCATGCTCCAGTTCATGCATAACCCAGCATTTTAAAGAAATAATGTTTCCCAAACTCTTCATTTCTGCTAAGTTGTGGTGAGTGAATCCTGATGTATCTAGTGAATACTGAAAGTTCAAATCTGAGAGATTACAGCTCCTCATTTCGAAAATGACAATACTGGGAATTCCAGTGGTCACACTATAGCTACTACTTCTATCCTATATGCTTCTACCTGTTTAAACCAAATCTAGATATACCTGTTTTGTTATTTGTCTTTTGGAGTCCAGATTCTTGTCCCCATACACAATCATTAGCTCCTTTCACACACACAGGTAAGACTTGTGGAGGATTTGCATTCTCTGGTAGTTTGGAAATTTTTTTTCCCTATGAGGGTGACTGTTATAACTGTACCAGTCTAGTGAGGATCAGATCAGTTATTAGAAAGAGACGGTCAAACTCTACACATGTTATTTGCTAAGTATAAAATAGTCAAAATGATTTTACTTTCTCTGATTTTTAGCTAAAAGATACCTACTTACAGACAGTATTGTGAAATTAAAGGAGTTTCAACGTAAGAAGGTGGCTGTTGCATGTAATCTTCCTGGCACCAAAGGTAATCAAATCTATTTAATTCTTTCATTGATCTGTCATTCAGCTTTCCTCTGTCTTTATCCCTATTCAGTCTCTCTTTCAATGGCTTTGGATCTCAAAAGAAATTGAGATGATTTATTCTTAGTTCCTAGTCTGCCCCTGTGTGCACCTTTTATTTCACCATTCTCCTCTTAACCCTTCTCCCAGGACCCCAGAGAAATACTGAAACTAGCTCTGCATCCAGTCCTCTAGATCAGTGCCTCTCAGTTAGGCTCAAGGATGAGCAGCAAGTAAGGGAGGGATAGGAATGCCAAACCTGGGCCCCAAACGATTCGTCTGCACAGTAAAGTCGGAGAACTGCTCCACATGACTGGCCTTCAGACTTTTGATGCCACCCTCAGTAAAAAATACAATTTGCCTTGCATCTCTAGTACACACATACATATCTATAGATAAATCAAATGAAACAAAAATGTATGATGTATTTTCATGTTTTCCAGTCTGTGCTGAAAGAATCAGTAGTCTAAAATAGGTTTCTTTAAAAAAATTAACAAAATACTGATAATTGCTGTGGCTGGGTGATGGACACATGGGAGGTGATTTCTCTCTACTTTTAGGTATGTTTGAAACTTTCTATGTAAAGAGCTAAAAACCCTACCACCACCCCTGGTCCTGTTCCCTTTCAGCATCTGAGAAATCTTGTTGCATTCATTTCCTCTTGTCCTGCACATTGAGTTTTCCCCAGTAATTCAAATTCTTTTATAAACAGAGTAAGACCCCTCTCTTTTTTAATAACTCTTTTGTATGTTCTATTGACTTCTTCAGCTTTCCTCCTTCTCACTGTTGGATGTTGTAAGCACCTAATGAACACTTGCTTCCCATCTCTACAGTCCAGCCCTCCAGAAACCAGTCTTCCTTTACAACTCTGCTAACCATACTGTTATACAAAATCACCTACAGAACAAGAAGATAAAGAGTGACAGAGAATTGAGTCTCCACTTTAGGTAGACTCAACCTAGATTTGACTTTAGCCTTTTCTGCTTACCCCAAGTCGCCTGGAGCTCTGTAAAGTTTGCAGTTAGGGCTTCATGTCACAGTCTAGTTGTTACTCAGTTGTCATAGTCTTTCTAAGGCTGTGCTGGTCATACGTATGTTCTGAAAGGCAATTAGCATCATGAGTGCCACGCTACTCCACTCTCAAGTATTTACATATAAAATCCTGTCCACATTTCCTCATTATGAGGACCCACAGTGGTACTTTCTGTCTTATAGACCACATCATATACAAACATCCCCCTTCTCCCCAGGTTCCTAGCTCTTCCATAGTCGATCTCACCCTTTGTAGAATTCAGTGTAATTTCCTGTTAATCTAGTCACGTTCTCCCCTCACCACCTTTCCCCCGCAGTTCCATGCTGTGTCTCGTGCTGATTCCCACACCAGCGATGCCAAACTCCGTCAGCTCTGCCAACCCGACCCAGCCCCGTCCCTCCTCTGCCGCTTCTCTGCGTCCACCACACCTGGTCTCTTTCTGCTGCTTGATTTCTCTCTTCTTTCCTATTATGTTTATACTGTCACGTGTCACCTACTCTGTCAGTGTTTTCAGATACCTTTATGTAAATGTATCTTGTCTTTTCAGATAGATTCTAAGCTCTTTCACGGCAGGAACCATACCTTATCCTTCCCTGTGTCTCTCACACAAAGAAGGATACCTCTGAATATGAATATACAATAAGCACCTAAATCTTATTGTTTGTTTTAAAATACAAATTACATTTGCTGAAATTTTGGACATATTGAGAAGTACAAGATGTAAAGTCATCCTATTAAAATCTTTTTAGGTTGGAAATTGTTTAGAAATATTTAATAGAATAAATCCTCGTGACGGAAGAATGAAATAAGAATAAAAACCTCTGTGATTTCTGGGCAGTTACTACATGCTGGGCTGTGTGCTAAGGGCTTTACTTTACTCGCATTATCTCAGGGTGACCCCATGAGGTCAGTATCATGATCTTCACTTTACACATGAATCAAGTCTCACTCACAAGCCTCCCCAAACCTCCCTATAGCATGCAAATGGCAAAGCCTAGATTTCAGCCCACACATGCGTACATGCTAAGTCACCTCAGTTGTGTCTGACTGTTTGCAACCCCATGCACCCCACCAGGCTCCTCTGTCCATGGGATCCTCCAGGCAAGAATACTGGAGTGGCTTGCCATGCTCTCTTCCAGGGGATCTTCCCAACCCAGAGATCAAACCCATGTCTCTTATGTCTCCTGCATTGGCAGGTGGGTTATTTACCACTGGCGCTACCTGGGAGATTTCAGCCCATGTCTTCCCAGTTCTAAAACCTTTAGCCATTACAAGATCCTGCAAATAAAGATTGGAGAGTCTACTGCATTAACCCAAACCTAGGAGGCCTTTTTTTTCTAGTAAATCGAGAACAGTATCTACTTCAGCTTCCCAATTTTGTGTTTTAATGTATATCCCACCATTCCTTCAGGCGGCATTCCTTCAGAGCTCTGCACCTTGGAGCAAATCCTGTAGACTTTTCTTGGCAGCTTCTGATAGTGAGAACAGCCCTGCCTTCTGGAAAGCAGATGCTTGCTTGGTGCCTGCCTCTGACCCCACTTTCTGCCAAGAATACAGTGCCTCCTAATGCCAAGAGACAGTGCTTCCTGTTGGTGTTTGTCTCCACAGTAGGTTCAGATACAGGACAAGGGACCACCTTGAAATGATTCGGTCACTAGAAGACGGTTTGCTGCTGTTAGAGGACAGGCTTGCCCTCTGCGTTATACAGTGCTGTGGCACACTTTCTAAGAACTGATTAGAGAGGGACCAGGAGGAATGAAACAGTGGTGAAGTTGAATCAAGAGGAAGAGATGTGAGGCATTCCTGAATCGTGAGTCCTCCACTGTGACTCCTCTTCACATTTTCCTTTCAGTTTTCCCGCTAGGTACCCTACCAACTGATGGTTTGGATATCTTGGTTCCTTTTTTTTCCCTCATGGGTCACTTTTGGATACAGCTTTCTGGACTAAGCCTCTTTGGACATTAGTTCTGAAACTGCATAAGCGTCACCCAGGTAGTGAAAAAGGCACATTCCTGCACTCCTGCTCCCAAAGACTGTGCAGGGAGTCTGAGTGAGGCCTGGGCCTGCACCCTGTGACACAGATGCGCTGCTTCACACACCATCTCTGATGCTCAAGACCAGCCAGTGATGGAGCTGCGTGGCCGTGAGCCCCACTCAGTGGCCTCTGCAAGGTGCTGGGTTCCAGCCTCCCCTTCTCCCTGAGGTCAGACTCCTGAACAGTCCAAGTCAGCCCGAGTGATAGCCACCTCCACACTGTGCTCTCTTCCAGAAACCTATTTGAGAAACCTGGAAGAGAAACTGACCCAGAATAAGCTCATCCTGAAAGAGGAGTTGAGAACCCTGCTTCATTTGTGTACATCCCGGGACGACGTGGAGCTGGCTAAACATGTCATTTACAGGTGAGGCACTTCCTTAGAATACTGCCAGCCTTTTCTCTTCCCACTGTCTCCCTTTCCTGAGCAATCGTATACACCTGGAAGATTTCAGCTATCACCTCTATGCTGGCGACTTCCAGGTCTCTTGTCCAGGTGCCTGCCCTGAGCACCACATGTTTAAACTCATTCATTTAACAAAAACTTTTTAGGTTCCTACTACATGCCGGGTGCTGAAGATGGGAAAGCAGATAATTCACGCCCCAGGAGATCACCAGCCTCACTACTCACTGAGTCCACTCACATGCTCTCTAGTCTTCACGTTCCGTGTACACAGACCTCTTCTTGCTCTGTTTGTTCTCATACTGACCAGTCTTTCTTTCCCCTGATCTCATCTGCTCTCCTGGGTCCACTGCCTGGTGTCTCGCATCCCAGCCTTCCTCTCTCTGTCCCTATTACCTGTGTCTTAGTTCAGGCCTCACTCCTCTCACTTGGACACTTCAGTGGACTCCTGACTAGCCTCGCTACTCTGGTCTTGTGTTTCTTTACTGTCTCTGAGCTGTCATCAGACTTTCCCATGTCAGAAGGAACTCATGTGTAATCACAATCTGCTCTTAGGAAACCCAGCAAAGGTGTCTCCTGGGACCAGGATGTCACCAAACCAACAGGCTTTATTTCTAAAAATGATTCATTGCTTCTTTTCACCATTCTTTAAAGATACATTTCTATACATGGACCTGCACTTGTACTGTACAGAGAAAAATATGAGTTACTCATATAGAGAATATGGAAGAATATACACCCTAAGTTAACCACAGTTCTTTGGAAATTATACACTATATATATTTTTTGTTTGTTTAAATGTGTACTTTTCTGATTTCTCAAACTTGTCTATAAGAGACATGAATTACACAAATTTCATTGAAAATTTGAAAAACACAAGAAATATACTACACATTCTGCGGTTTTGATTGTCTCCTGCTGCATAACCAACCCCAACAGAACTTAATAACTTAAAATGACCACTTATTATTTCTCACAATCGAGTGAATGAGAAACTGCGCTGGCCTCAGCTGGGCGGCTCTCACAGTGTCGGCTGAAGTCCCCTGTGCACTGCAGTCAGCTGTAGTGGGCCGAGCTGGGAGGTCCAAGAAGGCTTCCTTGGCGCTTCTGACGCATCAGTGTCCCTACACCTGCCCCCGCCCCGCCCTGGTAGTACCCGAGTCCAGCGGAGAGGCACTGGCACACAGCTGCAGGCCCGCAGAGCGGCCCAGCACTGGCACGTACTTTCGTTCCACCCCATTCTCCTGCTCAGGGCAAGTTAGCCACCCCTGATTCATGCGGAAAGGGAAACGATTCTACCTGTGGATGGATGGAGCAGTATGCATGAGGAGTTGATGGCAGCCATCCTTGGGGCCTAACACATCCAAGAAACCACTGTTAATATTTTGATATGTCTTCCCACCAATTTTTTTTTTCATGCAAAGATTTTGCAATTTTGGTAGGGTTTATTTCACACAGTTGTGGCTATTACTGTGTATATAACATGATATTTTGTTTTCTAGTTGGCATTGTAGCATAAATGTTTTTGCTTGTTAACACTCTAGGAATCATATTTGCATGACTATACACTAGTCCATTATAGGTTAGGTATTTTAATTAACTGTGCCCCTACTGTTGAATGTCTAAATCATTTCTGATTTTTCACCAGGATAAATAGTGCTATGATGAGCAAACTCTATGTGCAAAGCTTTGTTTTGGGGACCAGAAGACATGAACCTTTTAAAGCTTGTCAATACAAACTGCCAGATTATTTTCCAAAAGGGATTATGCTAATTCATAGTCACAGTGTATCTGCAAACCTACATCTGCTATTTCAGTTTCGTAAAGCTGAATCATTTGAGACCCTCTGGCTCCTTTTACTCTCAGTTTTCTTTTTACTAGCCAAAGCTATCAGATGTTTACAAGAGCAACAAAATAGGGTAACATTCTCAACACTCTTTCCACTCTTGTTTTTGGCGTAGTGTGTGACTCATAATCCCTTTATTGACGCTAGTAACTCTCTGCCCAGTTGCTGTCCTTTCCCTCTGTCTGTGGACAGCTGGATGAGTTGGGGGGTGTGGGGGTCCACGACCTCACCAACCTCTTTTCTTTCTTTCTGAGACAGGCTGCCCCTCGTTGGGGAAGAAGAGCAATGAGCTGGAACATGAGCTCCTTATTGAGCCAAAAACAGGGAGCCACTGAATCTCCTCCTGGTTTTGACCATGTGCTGTTTGGTTTATAGGGGATCTTAGATCCTTGAACTTGAACCTCTCTTGTCAAGAGGAGGTGACATATTACCTCTGTGACTTTCTAGCACTTTCATTAGTGTGAATACCATTTAAGTTGGGAAACTTTTCATTTTAGTTTTGTTGTTAATCTGATACACATCTCTCTTGAGACTATTTACTGAAATACATTGATTATTTAAAGATATTTTCTTCAGCATGCCTTACATTTTATAAGAGGTAACGTATGTGGAAGACTTACTGTGTGCCAGGCATATCATCTCATTTGAACCTCACAAAAACTCTTTGAGTCCTTTTCTTATCTCCACTTTACAGATGAGGAAACTGAGGTACAATGTGGTTAATTTGCTCATAGTGACACAGTAGGTAGAACAGCTGGGATGTGAAATGTTATTTTGGAATCAAGAGTCTAAAAGTCCTTAATCACTAACTGTACTGCCTTTTGGGAGAAGGCAATGGCAACCCACTCCAGTACTCTTGCCTAGAAAATCTCACAGGCAGAGGAGCCTGGTAGGCTGCAGTCCATGGGGTCACTAAGAGTCGGACAAGACTGAGCTACTTCACTTTCACTTTTCACTTTCATGCATTGGAGAAGGAAATGGCAACCCACTCCAGTGTTCTTGCCTGGGGAATCCCAGGGACGGGGGAGCCTGGTGGGCTGCCATCTATGGGGTCGTACAGAGTCGGACACGACTGAAGCAACTTAGCAGCAGTAGCAGCATACTGCCTTTTAATATTTATTTCTTCCTTCCTCTAGCTTTATTGAGGTTCAGATGACATATATGAATTACACATTTTTAAGGTATACAGCTTGATGTTTTAGTGTGCATTGGTGCTTAGTCGCTCAGTTGTGTCAGGCTCTTTGCGGCCCTGTAGATTGTAGCTTATCAGGCTCCTCTGTCCATGGGATTTTCCAGGTGAGAATACTGGAGTGGGTTGCCATTTCCTCCTCAAGGGGATCTTCCTGACCCAGGGATTGAACCCACATTTCCTGTGTCTCCTGCATTGCAGGTGGATTCTTTACCTGCTAAGCCATTGGGGAAGCCCCTGATGTTTTGATATGATAAGTTAATTCATAACAACTGTACATGAAACAATGAGTATTTTATAACTTTTATAATTGGATTATGAAATGTATCTTTAAAGGTACAGTCATCATTCTCTTTGGTAGCATATATGTTTAGAATGGACTATCCATAATGCTATTATGACTTTCCTCAGTGATTTCAGCAGAAGGTTAAAAAATATTCTGTTTGTTAAAAATCAGAGCTTTTCCCCATGGTATCTGGGATTCAGTCACATAATGAATGAATCTTCCTAAAATCTGATTACGTGTAATCATGAGTTACTTGTTTCGTCACCAGATTGTCTTCCCGGTGTCTAAAGCAGAAAGAGTTGGTTCTTGAAAGGAAAGCTATGTGAGCAACTTTCAGTTCTGCAGTTCTAACTGGCAGACTGGCTACTTGTAGAAATCCCAGGCCACATACATATAAAACATCACTGTCTTTGAAATTAGCCATCTTCTAAAACTAAAATTTCAAAGCTGCATTTAATTTGTTTGGCTAGGTGATTATAGTTCACATATAACTTTCCCTGAGTCAAGAAAAAAGGAGAGATAGGTCTAGATTTAAAATTGCATCTATTGGTTGCTGCCGTCCTATATGGGGGTAAAGCCAGATGTGAGGGGGATGGAGCATCACCCCACTCCTTTCCTTGTTCCTCTCCAGGAGCACAGAAAGAGACGGTGCCATCCTGATGGGTTTACAGATGCAAGACCCCTGCTAGTCCCTGACATACGCTCACACTCAGTCCTAGCAGGTTGCTGGTAAATTTGGGAGGATGATTACAATCTGTATTTTACTTCTTTTAACTTCGAGTATGTGGTGGGACTCTAACGAACCTTGTCTGATTATTTAAATGCCTAATATGCTTTCCAGGATTTTCTGGTCATCTTTAATTCTGTGCTTTCCCCTCCAGACTGTGAGAGCACTGCATTCTTTGCTGCGTCCCCAGCACCTAGCAGAGTGCGTGCCGTAGTTTGTCTGGCCTTTTCCCCAGTCCCACCGTTTGCCTCACTGAATTATTTTGATTGCCAGGTACCATGCAGAGAACAGGAACATCACCTTGGGAGAGTACAAGTTTGGACCGCTTTTCGTGAGGTTGTGCTATGAGCTGGATCTTGAGGACTCTGCAGTGGAGCTCATCAAAGACCAGGTTACTGTCTCCCAGTGGCTGTCCCTGCCACCGTGATTTCCTTGTGCTGAGGAGGGGGTTTTCAGTGATGTTAGGAAGGGCAGCTCTTCTGTACACATTATTCCTGGGTTAGATTTTCAGAGAAAGGCTACTAGGTTGAGGGAACGAGCTCTTCCCTGCGTTTTTAAGGTGTCCTTGGAGTCACTGCCTATGGAGAGGCATAGGTTTCTTTGTCCAGAGGTGAGAACAGGTGTGGAAGAGGTGCAGGTACAGATTAACAAGGTATCTCCCTCCTTGGATGTATGTCCACCGGGGACTGACATCCCCTCCTTTGAGGAGCGTTTAGTTGGGACAGATTGAGGCGGCTGCCTTTTCCGTTCTTCCCCTGTGCTTCTCTCCTGTTTTTGTATTTTCACTTCTGGCTGAAGGCTATGTTGACAAGTGGTTTTCTGTTTTCAGAATTTCTGCTTTCACATAATCTGATTTACTTTTCCTAAAAGCAAAAGTAACAGTAATTATTTTTGTAATTATGCACTGAATATTTACCCTGTCCTCATTATTGTGCTTAAGCAGTCTACATATTTCATTTCATTTGTCTTCCACAATTACCCTGACCAGGTCAGTTCAGTTCAGTTCAGTCGCTCAGTCGTGTCCGACTCTTTGTGACCCCATGAATCGCAGCACGCCAGGCCTCCCTATCCATCACCAACTCCCGGAGTTCACTCAGACTAACGTCCATCGAGTCAGTGATGCTATTCAGCCATCTCATCCTCTGTCGTCCCCTTCTCCTCCTGCCCCCAATCCCTCCCAGCATCAGAGTCTTTTCCAATGAGTCAACTCTTTGCATGAGGTGGCCAAAGTACTGGAGTTTCAGCTTTAGCATCATTCTTTCCAAAGAAATCCCAGGGCTGATCTCCTTCAGAAGGGACTGGTTGGATCTCCTTGCAGTCCAAGGGACTCTCAAGAGTCTTCTCCAACACCACAGTTCAAAAGCATCAATTCTTCAGTGCTCAGCTTTCTTCACAGTCCAACTCTCACATCATGACCACAGGAAAAACCATAGCCTTGACTAGACGGACCTTTGTTGGCAAAGTAATGTCTTTGCTTTTGAATATGCTATCTAGGTTGGTCATAACTTTCCTTCCAAGGAGTAAGCGTCTTTTAATTTCATGGTTGCAGTCACCATCTCCAGTGATTTTGGAGCCCCAAAAAATAAAGTCTGACACTGTTTCCACTGTTTCCCCATCTATTTCCCATGAAGTGATGGGACTGGATGCCATGATCTTCGTTTTCTGAATGTTGAGCTTTAAGCCAACTTTTTCACTCTCCATTTCCACTTTCATCAAGAGGCTTTTTAGTTCCTCTTCATTTTCTGCCATAAGGGTGGTGTCATCTGCATATCTGAGGTTATTGATATTTCTCCCGGCAATCTTGATTCCAGCTTGTGCTTCTTCCAGCCCAGCATTTCTCATGATGTACTCTGCATAGAAGTTAAATAAGCAGGGTGACAATATACAGCCTTGACGTACTCCTTTTCCTATTTGGAACCAGTCTGTTGTTCCATGTCCAGTTCTAACTGTTGCTTCCTGACCTGCATCCAGATTTCTCAAGAGGCAGGTCAGGTGGTCTGGTATTCCCATCTCTTTCAGAATTTTCCACAGTTTATTGTGATCCACACAGTCAAAGGCTTTGGCATAGTCAATAAAGCAGAAATAGATGTTCTTCTGGAACTCTCTTGCTTTTTCCATGATCCAGCGGATGTTGGCAATTTGATCTCTGGTTCCTCTGCCTTTTCCAAAACCAGCTTGAACATCAGGAAGTTCACGGTTCACATATTGCTGAAGCCTGGCTTGGCTGTAGGCAGTATTATTATTTCTTTTTTATATGAACTCAGAGATATTATAAATCCATCCATGGTCAGAAACATTTATTAAGTTAGGGGACTAGGGCTGGCCTCCTGGGACATTTTAATAATTTTAGGAATCTCTATGACTAGGTTGTCCTTTTGCTCTCACTTTTTTTCATATAAAGTTGCTATCCATGGAGGAATGTTAACTCTTAGCTTGTCTCTATTTAAAGGACCACAGGTATTAAAAAGATGACCATAATATATTACTAAGCTGAGAAGAGGTGGCTTCAGAACAGTATGGATTAGTTTGAACCTATTTTTTCCTAAAAGGGTAAATATACATACCATATTTACATTATAGTATATATGTTTTAAAAATTTAGATGGATATACATTAAACTGCTGTTTTCGGGGGAAGAATTAGATGAAATCCTCACTTTTTACTTTATATATTTTATATTATTTGACTATTTTATAATAAGCATATGTTACTGTTGTTATTAAAATTAAAGCAAAGTTTCACTGTAATAAATCAGAGCCATGAGTATAACAATGAAACCAAAAGAAAATGGAAGTAAAGTGTTTTTCTTTTTAACCTACCTGCTGCTGCTGCTAAGTCGCTTCAGTCATGTCTGATTCTGTGTGACCCCATAGACGGCAGCCCACCAGGCTCCCCTGTCCCTGGGATTCTCTGGGCAAGAACACTGGAGTGGGTTGCCATTTCCTTCTCCAATGGATGAGAGTGAAAAGTGAAAGTGAAGTCACTCAGTCGTGTCGGACTCTTAGCAACCCCATAGGCTGCAGCCTACCAGGCTCCTCCGTCCATGGGATTTTCTAGGCAAGAGTACTGGGTGCCATCGCCTTCTCCATAACCTACCTGAGTATGAAGCATTCATGAATGTGTTTAAGTTTCCTGCTGCTGCTGCTAAGTCGCTTCAGTCACGTCCGACTCTGTGCGACCCCATAGACGGCAGCCCACCAGTCTCCCCCGTCCCTGGGATTCTCCAGGCAAGAACACCAGAGTGGGTTGCCATTTCCTTCTCCAGCGCACAAAAGCGAAAAGTGAAAGTGAAGTCGCTCAGTCGTGTCCGGCTCTTAGAGACCCCATGGACTGCAGCCCACCAGGCTCCTCTGCCCATGGGATTTTCCAGGCAAGAGTACTGGAGTGGGGTGCCATTGCCTTCTCCTAAGCTTCCTAGAGCAGTAGAATTAACTGAATCTGAGTCACGTGCCATAAAGCCTAATCCTGCTTCCACCTGCCTTATGTTCCCCGCCCAGAACCCTGCAGTGCTGCCAGGGAGGTAGCCACGACCCACAGGTACCCATGTACACAGCCCTTGGACTGTGGCTAGTTCAGACATACATGTGCTGCAGTATAAAGTACATGATGGATTTTAAATCCATTATGACATAAAATGGAGAATGACATAAAAAGGAGAATGGAAAGTATCTCACTAATAATGTTTTGTATTGATTACATGTTGCAGTTTTGGATTTAGTGGGTTAAGTAACATTATTAAATCTGATTTCATATCTTTATTTTTACTTTTTTAAATGAAAGTACTTGAAAATTTAGAGTCACATACATGGCTCACACTTGAGACTTGCTTTCTCCGTATGGACAGGGCTGCTCTGGTGACTTCCCACCCCACTTATCATAGAACTCAGAGCCCTGACCATGCCCTCAGGGGCCCTTCGTGGTATTTCAGGTCCTGCCCCTCTCCGCCTTGCTCACTGCACTCTGGACCTTCTGTTCTTTCTCAGACATGTCAGGCCCATGGCCTCAGCCTGGAATGCTCTATATAGCATCACTTCATTGAGGTCTCCTTGTCTCAGAGAGCCTTCCCTGACCACTTCTCATCTTTTCTGTCCCTTATCCTGTTCCATTGTTCTTCATGGCCTCTACTGATAACCTGGAATTTTATTTTTAATTTTTTGCTTGTTTTATTTACTTGTTCATTGTCTCCTCTCCCAGGACGTAAGCCCCCGTAGATACTAAGCCCTTTTAGGGCAGGGTCTTTGTCTTGTCCATCATTTCTTTAGTCTCAGTGCCTAGAATAGGGTCTGGCTAGTTGGTTCTCAAAAAATAACAGACTGGCACAAGACATTTAATGGTGTATTTGAATAGCATGTGTCACATTATCATGGCATTAAAAATGCTGAGAACCACTGTCTCAGTGAAGTATTTCATAAAGTAAATAATCAACTCTGTACTGTTTGCCAAAAGAGGATGATAGTTGTGCAAGCCTGTCCTGCCTCTGTCCTCAAGCACACTTCCAGCTGCCATTTCACGTTAATATGCTGCCACCCAGGTTCCAGGACCATCCCCACCAGGGTTGATCAGCCTGGTTCTTTTCCTCTAAGCTTGGCAGAGCCACGCTACATAAAGACGTTCTTCACTGCATTTCTGAAACCTGGAGATCTCTTGCCTCTTGTTCACTGTGCCCACTGCCAAAGGCATGATGCCCAAAGAGTGGGCAGTACTTAAATTTTTTTGCTAAATGAAGTTTGTACAAAAGCAAGTCCTAGACAGAGAAGATGCAGTGTAAGTATTCTCTTAATAATTTTAACTTTTAACCAAACTGTATTGTTTTTCTTCAATAGCATTTACAAGGTTTCTTCTCAGACTCCACATCATTCAATATTTTGATGGATATGTTATTTATCAAAGGCAAATATAGAAGTAAGTATCACAATTTATGTTTGCTGAAAAATTCTGTCTTTGCAGGTAAAGCAATTAGGATAAACAATAGGCCATGTAAAAATGACCCTTATATTCCTGATAAGTGGCTGAATTATGGAGACCCCATTCTTTAAATGCGGCTACCATGCTGCATCATGTCATGACTTAAACACCCCGGTTTTTACTTATGCTGCAGTGAAAATAGGTTTAAAATAATAGTTCTTCCTGTATAATTTGATAATTTATTTTACAATTTAGTTAACTATTAAATGACTTTGAAAGTTTTTATTGTGCTGAAGCATACTTTTCAATACATGGGGCTAAACAGATTGAACTCTGGGAGTCAAAGTAGAGGACTCTGAACTTACTTAATGCATTTAACACTGGCGGTCCACTCCTGGCTCTTGGCAGGTGCATTGGAAGTACTGATTGAGATGAAAAACCAAGATCTGAAGTTCAACAAAGATACCTATGTCCTTGCTTTTGCAATTTGCTACAAACTGGTAAGACTGTCTTCCCTAAACTTTTAGAGCATTTTGGGTTGTGTTTGACAGAGGATTTAATTTTTTCTTCCCCCTCTACAAATAAAATTCAGTTCCTCTGAAGTCTGTTTTCCATCTGGTGCAGACATTTCCATTTTAAATATGTTCATTTTTAGAAAAACCAAGTTAGCCATGCCAGACAGTCCTATCATGGGAAAAGCAATTTTATCACCTTTCAGTCTTCTCTGGCATTTGTGTAGATAATGAGAGCAAGAAGCAGTGTGCTGGGTTCAAGCTCTGCTGGAGAGTCTGTCCTCTTGCTCACACTGGACATCACCAGGCCAGTCGTGTCTGGCCCTCTCCCCTGGAAGTCTTGGCATCCTTCAGGGATAACTCAAGGGCTGCTTCTTCCTCATCTGTGAATTCTTCTGTGATCACTAAGTTGGAAGTGACGTCTAGCTCTTGTGGTATCCCTTGATTGTGCTCTGTTTGTAGTCACAGACATGGCACTCGTAACACTGCCTGATACACCAAGTAGACGCACAGTTCATCCCCCTGTAGAGGGTAGACTCCCTGAAGCACCATATAGCCAGCACCGAACAGTGTCTGGTTCACAGCTGATCTTTAATAAATGTATGTGACATTAAAATAAATTCTTTGATAATAGAGAGCATGACATAGATCCCTATTCTCATCACTATATCAGGATTGTTTCTAGCACATAGACTATTTCTTTATTACTTATTGAATGCACAAATGGTAACTGAAATACTACAGTGACCCAGGTTCTGTGCATTATTGTACACATTCTTGCTGTTTTAAACAAAAACTCCTTATACTGAAAATGAAGGAACACTAAGCAAGGCAGAATATGGGTATTGAAAAATTCCCTGAAAAATAAAGCAGTATCAACTTTCCAAAGCAAGAGGGGCAGCTGGTTTCAGGGAAAAGAAACCAACCTGGAAACTGAACATCGTGAACTCTAGTCTCAACTTTAGCAAGAACTGGTTTTGAAATTACTTACCTCATTTGTGAAATGAAGTGTTTGGATTCAGGAGTCAGCAAGCTTTTTCTTTAAAAGGCCAGATAGTTAATATTTTAGACTTTGGGGCTCTGCCACTTATGGTCTCTGTCACATCATCATCTTTAGTTTTACAAACCTTTTAAAAAAACATAAGAGCCAGTCTTAGCCATAGCTGGCTTTGGCCCCAGGGTCATAGTTTGCTGACTGCCAGATTGTTAGACGATCCTTTCCAACTCCACAACTTTATGATCTGTGAATCAGAGGCCAGTGCAACACACACTTGAGCATCACTTCCTCAGCACTGTGACACCCAGCTTCCTGCCCTTCTCTGAGATGCCTCCCTGAGTATGTACTGAAGTGGAGAGAACTGAACTCTACTGCTTATGAAGGGCCAGAGGACTTTTCCAGGAATAACCTCATTTCATTCAGTGGGGAGACGAGTTGAAACACTGGTCAGCCATTGCAGACTGCAAGTCAATCCTGGGAGCTCTCCTCTCTCTTTAAATTCAGGTGTTCCTTTAGGGTTTGAGTTGTGAATCACGTCATGGCACACACACTTCGGCACAGAGCTGACGCTGCTGTCGTAAGCCTCACCCACCCACAACACGAAGGAAGAGGATTGTCTCGCCACTGCTGCCCGCTAGTTTGTGTATCGCTTATGTTGTTAGGTTGTTTGGGTTCTGTTTTCTTGGGATTCTTTCATGATTTACATTCAAAAAAGTTTTCATGTTTCCAAACATTTGACTTAAGATGGATATTTTTGGATTGGAAACCTCCTCGGGAAAAGTTCTGTGTGATGCTGAGCTTTACTCTGTCCTCTAACGTGGCTGAAGCAGGCTGACTCTTCACGCTTGTCTGCTCTGGTAGCTGTGTCTGAAAACCAGCCTGCCTGGATGAAAAGTAATCTGAATGTTTGCTGGGAGAGCAGCCCCCAATCAGAGAAACTGGCAAAGAGCTAAAAATGGAGTTCATTTAGATTTGAACTGCTAATGTGTAGCTAACTGAGCCTTTTTACAAATAGTAAATGGAGAGCTTGATATGGAGCTCAGTCTTTTAAGTGGCTTCAAAGGCTCCAGGAAGTTCTTCCAAAAGGAAATCGGGAACACTGAGCACCACTAATCAACTTACTAAACTTAAAGGTTTGCAACATTTATTTATCGAACAATCCTGTCTTCCCAGAATAGCCCTGAATCTTTTCAAATCTGTACCACATTAAGAGAAGAAGCCCTAATCAAAGGAGAAATCCTCCCCAGGAGAGCATCCTGTTTTGCAGTGGCATTAGCTCTGAACCAGGTGAGGCTGTGGAGTACACACAGATGAACTGGGGGTGGGCAAGCTTGGCTACTCTCGGGTGTTCCTGCTTTTATTTCTTTATCCCTCTGACTCTCATAGAAAAAAGTCCCCATAAGGAGACCAGTGCCTTTGGTGCCATGGCAACCTGCATCCATACCTCTGCCTCCAGAGAGCATTTTCATTTACAGCTGAGGGCCTAACATGCGCTGCTGTTCACACGGGACTAGGGGGAATCCTGTGGAAAATCAGTGAGGGAGGCTGCACTCGGAGAACTTTCTCAAGTAATTAAAGTTTAAAATTCAGATGATTCATTTGCTACGTAATGTGCTCAGAGAACAGTTTTAAATCCAAGGCTGTCCATAGTGTGTCTTCTAAAAAATTCTTCAGGGGAACACTATGCCTTGAGTTCCTGGTATTTAAAGTTATTTGTCTTCTTTTTTTTTTTTGGTTTTTTTGTTGTACCTAAACTACAGTTTTGTCAGATATAAAATTGTGAAGTGATATTTCCTTTCCTGGAGGTTTTCTTTGGCATTGTTCTCTCTTCTAGAGTGGAATGTTGCCATGGAGAAATCTGAGGCCTGCCTGATTTTTTTTTTCCACTTCTGAGTGACCTGATCTTGTTCATTTTTCTCATTTTTGACCTTTATATCCATGGAAACATGTTTTCATTGGGATTTATTCATCTGTTCTTTTCTTTTTCTTTTTGTTGCTGTAATCCTTTCTTTCTTTTCCCCCCTCATATTGTCTATAGATAGATCACATGCTGGTTCCTTTTTGGTTATTCATCATTGAAGAACAAACGTTTCTCTTAGATCAGACATCTGTAGAAGACTCATGTCAGAAGAAACCTGAGCCATGCTGCCATGGTCTTGGGTAGCAGGCATTTTCTTTATGTATGGAGTTTTCTATACTGGCTTTGTTTCTATATTGGCTTTGTTTCTGCCTGGCCAATGGGAATAGGCATGGAGGTGACTCTGAATGGAAAGTCTCTTCCCTACTGCTGCTGGAAGTGACATGCCGTTTCCTGCTAATATGGGTGATCTGTGTAAATTCTTTTTCTTTTTTTTTTTTCTTTATTTTTTAAAATTAATCTATTTTTTATTGAAGGATAATTGCTTTACAGAATTTTGCTGTTTTCTGTGAAACCTCAACATGAATCAGCCGTAGATATACATAAATCCCCTCCCTTTTGAAGCTTCCTCCCATCTCCCGCCCCATCCCACCCCTCTAGGTTAATACAGAGCCCCCGTTTGAGTTTCCTGAGCCATACAGCAAATTCCCGTTGGTTATCTATTTTATATATGGTAATGTAAGTTTCCATGTTACTCTTTCCCTGCATCTCACTCTCTCCTCCCCTCTCCCCATGTCTATAAGTCTATCTCTATGTCTGTTTCTCCATTGTTGCCCTGTAAGTAAATTCTTCAGTACCATTTTTCTAGATTCCATATATATGTGTTAGACTATGATATTTATCTTTCTGACTTACTCTGTATAATAGGTTCTAGGTTCATTCACCTCATTAGAACTGACTCAAATGGGTTCCTTTTTATGGCTGAGTAATATTCCATTGTGTATCTATACAACTTCTTTATCCGTTCATCTGTTGATGGACATCTAGGTTGCTTCCATGTTCTAGCTATTGCAAATAGTGCTGCAGTGAACAATGGGATACATGTGTCTCTTTCAATTTTGGTTTCCTCAGGGTATATCCCCAGGAGTGGGATTGCTGGGTCATATGGTGGTTTTATTGCTAGTTTTTTAAGGAATCTCCATACCATCTTCCATGGAGAAGGCAATGGCAACCCACTCCAGTACTCTTGTCTGGAAAATCCCACGGACTGAGGAGCCTGGTGGGCTGCAGTCCATGGGGTTGCTAAGAGTTGGACATGACTGAGCGACTTCGCTTTGACTTTTCACTTTCATACATTGGAGAAGGAAATGGCAACCCACTCCAGTGTTCTTGCCTGGAGAAGCCCAGGGACGGGGGAGCCTGGTGGGCTGCCGTCTATGGGGTTGCACAGAGTCGGACACGACTGAAGCGACTTAGCAGTAGCAGTAGCATACCATCTTCCATAGTGGCTATATCAATTTAGATTCCCACCAACAGTGCAAGAGTGTTCCCTTTTCTCCACACGCTCTCCAGCATTTCTTATTTGTAGACTTTTTGATGAGGGCCATTGTGACCCATGTGAGGTGATATCTCATTGTAATTTTGATTTGCATTTCTCTAATAATTAGCGATGTTGAGCATCTTTTCATGTGTTTGTTAGCCATCTGTATGTCTTCTTTGGAGAAACATCTGTTTAAATCTTTTTCCCACTTTTTGATTGGGTTGTTTGTTTTTCTGGTATTGAGTTGTATGAGCTGCTTGTATATTTTGGAAATTAATCCTTTGTCAGTTGTTTCATTTGCTATTATTTTCTCCCATTCAGAGGGCTGTCTTTTCACCTTGCTTATAGTTTCCTTTGCTGTGCAAAAGCTTTCATGTTTAATCAGGTCCCACTTGTTTACTTTTGTTTTTATTTCCATTACTCTAGGAGGCGGGTCATAGAGGATCTTGCTGTGATTTATGTCATCGAGTGTCCTGCCTATGTTTTCCTCTAAGAGTTTTATAGTTTCTGGTCTTACATTTAGGTCTTTAATCCATTTTGAGTTTATCTTTGTGTATGGTGTCAGGAAGTGTTCTAATTTCATTCTTTTACACATAGCTGTCTAGTTTTCCCAGCACCATTTACTGAAGAGGCTGACTTTGCCCCATTGTATATGCTTGTCTCCTTTGTCAAAAATAAGGTACCTACAGGTGCATGGGTTTATTTCTGAGTTTTCTATCTTATTCCATTGATCTGTGTAAATTCTTAATTAGCCTCACATCTGCCATCAAAAGGATCCAGAGATGTCGTTACTAGTCCTAAACTCTCCTACCACCATTGTAAAGAGAAAGTGAGTACTTCCGGCTCTGCCCCCACTTTTGAGGACAACTCTGCACTTCTTCTGGGCAATGCAGCCATGTCCTCCTCTTACTGCTCCGTCCAGAGCTCACCCAAGCTCCAGCTCCAATGTTTTTGGCAATGCAAACTTCTTCTTTGGTTTGAGGTTTCTGCTATGTTCTAATTAGGCTAAAAATGGATTTGCATTTCTATTTCTCAAAGTTGCTTTTTTTTTTTTTTGAGAGCTCATTCCAATGAGAGAGGGGACATGCCAACTTTATGCCTCCATCCTAAAAAGTGGAAGTCAAGCAGGTTGTTAAAACATTAAGAAATATGCCACAGTAGGAAACATTTTACAGAATGTTCATTTTTGATTACTAGAAAACATTCTTTTCTCTGTGGACTTCAGAACCCTGGGGCACCATGGATAGGACTATCTTGACATCTTTAAATCATCTTTATTACAGCAGAGTAATGTTTATATGACTTGAGGGTCTGACTTGTTTTTCTTCCTTCTAGAACCAGGTGGCAAAAGCTATATCCATTTTTTCTCAAATCATGAACCCAGAAAGCATAATCTGCACTAATTTAAATGTAAGTAACTTCTTTATGGTTAAAGTAAGGCTTGAAATGTAATAAAAGGGTTTTTTTTTTTGGGCCGGGGGGGGGCGGTCTGTGTACAACAAATGACTTTTGATCTCCCAAGGTCTTTATTCATTCTGTTCATTTGTCAATCACCGTGTGAAAGTTATAGTAGAGCCCTGTGAAAGGAGTCAGCACGAGCTTCCGGGGGTTTAGAAATAGGTGGGAAACACAGACATGCTCATCAGAAGAGCTGGCTAAATGCTTCAGGTGTAACACAGGACTACAGAAGGCTGTCGATTTAGAGAGACGGGGGATGGGCTCTGCGGTCTCTTCACTGAGACTCTAAGAAAGCCTGCGTGCGACTACCTCCTATCCATGGTACCCGGCTCATGGAGCCAGCATATCCACAGTGCATAAAGTGGTGTCTAACATGGTAAACAATAAATGCTCGCTGTTCTCATTCTTACTTTGCCAGCCTGCCGTGGCCTGTCTACCCAGTGAGTCATCCTCACCTTCTTGGGGCAATGAAAAGACTAAGAGACTCTCCTGCCGTTAAAGACACACACAGCACCCACTCAGCGAGGCCCTGCTGAGGCCCTGCTCATATGCTGACTACGTTTGTGTTGTGGGGAGTTGAAAAGAGAGCCCCTAGAACTTACAGTCTCCTGAAACATCAAGGGACCAAGATGAGGAAAACATTGTCAGAAGAGCAGAAATGTGTGAACACCAAGATGCCATGAGCTGGGATAGCAGGTCCTAGCCAGAGTGGTGTTCCAGGCTGGGGAGGGAAGGGCCAGCCAGCAGGAGCTAAAGCCTGGGGAGGAGAGAGGTGCTGAGTAGATTGGGAAGGAGGACAGGGCTGTGGGCTGGAGGGGTGGAGGGAAGGGCATTCTCTGTTGGGAGATTAATTTTGTTGAGGGTTCTAGTTTGCAAGTTAGTTAGTTCTCCTAGCTCTGATTCCTTAGTCAAAGGTACTTAACCTCTATGAATCCCATTTTTCCTTTTGTCTGAAATAACACTAGTAATAATACCTTCTTTCATTATGAGAATTGAATAAGTAATGCATATAAAGTAATTAGCACAGCACAGTTAGTGCATGGCATGTAGTCAGTGTTCAGTAATGTTTGCTAATACCAGTAGTATTTGTTTAAAATGACATATGTTAAATAAAAAGGAGTATTTATTTGCAATGAATCCTAGGACCTATGAATAGGAATTGGGCAGAACTCCAAGCTTCCATGCTTTTAGTTCTGCTCATAATTACCCTCAAATGTCACCCCCAGACCCGTGCCCAGATGACTTTCAAGAAAAGGACTAGATAAGCCTTTATGGTAAATTTTGGGTAACAAGTTCCAGCAAGAAGTCTGAGATAAGAAGACCGTATATCTGACCTCATATTTACTTTTCAGAATGCTTACACAGGAGGGAAAGATGAACCTAGGGAACCAGAAAGATGGAGACAGTGATAGCAGAGAACCTGCCTGGAAAAAAGAGAGAGGTGGGTTTAGAAGGGAAGAGACTAAATATTAGAAAAATACCCTAACAGAGATCTTGTGGTTGGCAAAGGGCATGAGCCCCGAGCAGGGATGAGTGTCAGTGCTCAGTTAAGAGCTCATCTGTAAAACCTGGTAATGGATCTGATATAAACTGATGAACGTCATAAGAAAGGGAGAAAGAGGTCCCAGAAATGAGTTTACAAGGCATCAGTGGTGAAGCAGAAGAAGCGTCAGGAAAAGGCAAGGAAGGAATAGCAGCAGGGTGTTGAAGCCTAAGGGTGCTGACAGCCCGACGTGCCGTCACCTCCTGCAGGCAGGCCCTGGCCCAAGACAGGGCACCGGAGCAGAAACTGTGGGCCAGCCTGTGAAGCTCTCGGCTGAAGCAGATCTGGGAGTCCAAGATGGCAAGGTCCAGAGTCCAGAATCCCAGGTCATTTGAGCCAATAAGTGCAACAGACTAGGAAGCCAGATCTTTCAGCAGACATATATGTGATTTTTTTTTTCCTTCTCTGCTTACTACCAGATGTGAATGGCTCTCAGTCTCTGAGTAAATATCTGCTTCTGAGAGAGAGTGCCTGCGCTGCAGATGCACTCATCTCATGACTGGAGAGCCACAGAACTGCTAGGACTCCAGGTGGTTCACAGCTTCAGGTGGGAAAGAAACCCAGGACAGTGTGAGAGAGAAGGTTTATGTGGATTGTTAGTAGCCTTTCCTAGAGTTGAAGTTAGTGTGGGGAGATCATTAAGGGTTGGTGAGAAATGGGAGTGAGCTTGGCAGAATTTTCGTTTATTTTAGCTAAGGTACCATGCTAGGTACTTACATCTATTGGTTTACTTTATAGAACGTTGTTAGAACAGTATTCCTCCATATTATACATGTGGAAAATGAAGATTCAAAGGGTAAGGACGTTACCTAGGTTCTTCTTGCAGCTAATTAAACAAATCTGTTTGACTACAAAGCCTAGGGTTTCCCCACCACTCCAGACCTACAGAGATTAGCACTGTGTGCCTTTTATCTAGGATTGGAGCTAACTGCTCCTCCTGCATAAGGAAGGGAACACGACTGGATTTTAAAAAATGAAATCTGCTGTTGGTACATATATTCCATGTCCTTGAATTTACATTCCTCATCTGTTCAATCGTTGGCTCACTCTCACAGTTGCTAGGAGACTCTAGTAATGATTTTTTTCCCCCAAATGAGAAAGGCGTGGTAGAAATAAAACACAAGTCTGCCAAGAGCTAAAGTGTCCATCTCAGTCGGAAGAGAAATCCAGAGCATGGTAGGGAGTGCGATCGTGAGCCAGGGCAGCCCAGCAGCTCCTCCTGGGGGAGCTAGCGGGCAGGGGAGACAGCCAATAAATGCGCCAAGAAACCTTGAATTGATCTTGAAAATGAATCATCCCCTCCATGAACTGGGTCATGGTATTATCCACTGTCCAGACACTTAGAGAGTTTTCTTGTTTAAAAATTGTCACTCAGGCAATTCTTCCAAATGTCCTTTGTAAATTTCTCCTATTTCAATATAAGCCTGCTTCCTCTTCTTGGGGATGGTGAAAAGAGATGGTTGCCATTCTCATGTTTAGGAATCTTTCAGATTTTGGGTCTCTGGTATTAGAGCACGGAGAAGGCAATGGCACCCCACTCCAGTGTTCTTGCCTGGAGAGTCCCAGGGACGGGGGAGCCTGGTAGGCTGCCGTCTATTGGGTCGGACAGAGTCGGACACGACTGAAGTGACTTAGCAGCAGCAGCAGCGGCAGCTATTAGAACAGGTCTTTAAAAAATAATTTATTTGGCCCTAGCTTCTCCAAGGCTGAGTCATCTACTTAGAATCCATAAGGGCGATTTGTTAATTATTCAGAAATGGAAACCTGACAAGTAGGCTGAACAGAGAGTCTGTTCAGTGAGTATCAGCAGAAATAAATGATGATGGTTTTTTTTTTTCCTGATCTTTAAAAATTCATGCCTTAGACTAAAATCTTTTCTTGCTGCCAGTTGGAATTTGAACTTACTTAATTCTTCCTCCTCAACCTAATTTTCTTTTCATTGAAATTGCTCCTGCTGCTGATGCAGCCCAGAGGACCTGGTTTCCCATTTCCCAGCTCGTGCTCGTTTCACACAGAACTGACGGAGCACGTGATCTCACCGAGGCACATGCGTGCTAACCCTGACCTTCCATCTGAATTTAAACTCAACGATCCCAAAAGAACCATAGCCCCCTCTGGAGCGTTGCTGCTCAATGTCAGAGGACTGCTTTTCCCTTCCATATATGTCTGAAAATAGCAGAGGCCAACAAAGGGGAGTTTTCCACCAATTTTATTTGAATTCTAATCATTTCTGTAGAAATCTACATCCATTTTGGAACTGAATTACTCTGCAGGGGAATTTCCAAGGGGTCAGTTTCACTGCTTTTATCATTTATCTAACCCAAGTGAATGTTTTAATGTTTGTTTCTCTGCTCACGAAGGCCACCCTAAAGTCCTAGCTCAGGTGGGAAGTCTCCTAGGCTGCCCAAGTAGGAAAGGAGGCAGGACCTATTATAATTTCTTATAAAACCCTTTGTGGCATCATCTCACTTAATATGCTTAAGAATCACATTTGATTGGAAGCAAGGCAGACTCTAAAGGTAACAAAAGTCTATACAAATAAGAGGCTTTCCTTTTCTTCCAAGTAGAAAACCAGAGGTGGTCGCTGTCGGTCTGGTATGACATTCCATAATGTCATCAGGGACCTGGCCTCTTTGTGTATTTCCACACCACCATCCTAAGCACATGACTTCCATCCATTGCATCTATCCCAGCAAGAAGTAGGAGAATGCAGGAGGACAGGGAAGTTGGTCCCTTATTGTAAAGCAGTTATCCTCCAAAAAGAAAAAAGAATGCTTTCCCAAATGTCTCACCCAACAACTTGTACTAACATGTTACTAGCAGGAGCTTAATCCCATGGTCACATCTAGTCGCACACAAACCTGAGAGATACAGTTTTGAGTTCTATACATGACGGCATCAGTTACCAAAAAAAAGGAAAATGGATACTGGTTAGAAAATTAGCAATCTCTACCACACTGTGCTGTTCTACTTCAAATATAGCAAACTTGAAAAAAGAAATGCAAATTTCTGCATGTTCAGGACTTCTGTTCCCTTTTTTGGTCAAAGGTGTCCAGTGTTAACATTGTTAAATGTTAAATGTTAAACTTGTTAACATTTCTTGAGGTCTCAGAAAATCAGAGGGGCGGGAACTGTTCTAGGAGTAGTTTTACTTAACCAAAATTCCCCCTGCTCCTTGCTAATTCAATTTTCCTAGCCCTTTGTTTGAAATCTATAAGATGAAAGCAAAGCACTGTACCCTGATTTAGCTTTTCTAATTGTACCCTGAGACTTCAGTTTGAGACAAGCTTCTAGCTCTAAATTTTCTCTCTGCCTTTCATCAGTAACTGCCTCATCTATGTTGCCCTTCATCAATACAGTTCAAGGTACTGAACCTCACTCTTGAAATCCCTGTTGAATCAGAGGTAGCTGCTGGAGGCAAGAGAGAAACTGGGAAAGAACAGCTGAAATCTTCCAGATGCATATCATTGATAAGTATCTAGCATGAGCTCCAGGAGGTTTACCCTTGCAAATTGCTCGGGGACCTACACTCCCTTTCTCATTTCTCATTGAGGGTTTGCTCGGTGCCAGGCACTGCAGATGTAGTATCAACAAGATAGACTTGTCTTTGCCTTTCACATGACAGACCACTGCTAACCAAATTGGGATTGGTTTTTATTAACAAAACTGTTTAAGAACTATTAAGACTTGGAGATTTTACTCCACTTCCAAGCTAGTAAGTCAACCTGCCACAGTTTCCCAGATGCTGGTAGAGAACACGAGACACCAAGAGATGAAGGATGGTTTACTACTCACAGCAAGAGCAGCGGCCAGAGGATGAGCATTTTTGCTGCAGTTTCTTGAGCCCAGTTCCCACAGAGCAACATGAAGAGGTCCATACGTCTCTTGCACACACAGGGGTTTATGTTTTAAGAGAGGAACCATGAACTTGGAAAACTCAAATCTTTTAAAATGGGCAGTAAGTGTACCTGCCCTCAGCTTTGCATTAAATACTGTCTGTCTTCCCACGCTGCTGGTTGTACAAAGATCCTTGAAAATACAGTCTGGACTAAAGGCAGTGCTTCCACCTGACTCTGAGAAACCCCTGGAGTGTTCTCTCCTGACGAAGAATTCTGCCTGTGTTCTGAACACTGAACTTAGATCAGGTCCTTTGGAGCTGGCTACTTGAGGTCATTTCATTCTGTTCCGTAGAACCAAAAATAACGCCTCATCCTGACTGTATGCTCTGCAAGCATACAATATTATAAAATGGACTAGTAAGAAAATAAAATGGACTAGTAAGAAAATTTAGCTAGTTTTGTATAAAAACGGAACATCTCTTCCAGAAAATCTCTTTCCTAAAGATAGAGAGCCTTAAAAATGTTTATACCTTTTGATTTTATAATGTCACTTATGGGAATCAAGTCTAAGAAAGTAACAATTTTTTAAAAATATCTGAACATTTATTGATAAAGATGGTATTGCTCTATTTGATGCATTATTTATATAATGGATTGCTATGCATTCATCATTAAAAAATGAGGTTTTCTTTTTTTCTAAAACTTTCTGATGCTATGAGAAAGTATTCATTTCATAATAATTGATCAAAAAGCAGAATTGGAGAAATTAATAGATTTGGAGGATAACAGATGAGATTATAAACAATGGTTAACATTAGTTGGTGAATTCTGAATTATTCTCATTTTCTTTCAACTTTACTGTATTCTTCAAATTACACCAATGAACATTGGTAATGGGGTACAGCGGAAATGTGTTCTTTTTTTCCAGTATGTTAATTGTATATGATGGAAAGTAGTTAGTGGTATCATTTTGAAAGCCAAGCACAGTACCCAGTTCGATAACTATAATATAAATAGGAGGGCCTCATTAAGACTTTAATCAGCTTCCACTTTATGCTTGAACAATCGCTATGCTTGCAATTTCCTAACCAAAAAAATTAAAAAGGTAAAGGTATCTTTTGCCCCAGAGCCAGTCTTATGAGATTATCTGATTGTCATATTCTCTGACTCCAGAGGAAACAGGAGGAAGAAACTAATAGTAATGTTTACTGAGGACCTCCTGTGTGTTGATGTTTAATGTTCACAATAACACAAAATGTGAGCTGTAAAGGGATTCTCCTCATTTTACAAAAAAAGGTATTGAAAGATCGAACACCTGGCAGGAGTCACTGAGCTGTAACTGCAGAGCCAGGTGTGGGTCCAACCCAAGTGTGTCAGACCCCAGGGTCCCTGTTCTCACCATTTCTGCCTTGTGACAAGTTCCAAAGCTGTGGTGTTCTCATTAGCTATTGGAAAACATGTTTTTTGGCTGGTGGGCATTCATTCAAAGCACTTTTGAACCTGTGCACACAAATGATGTGGAAATAGCATGAAAAGCATAGGGTTTCATGCTGCTGCTGCTGCTTCTAAGTCACTTCAGTCATGTCCGACTCTGTGCGACCCCATAGACGGCAGCCCACCAGGCTCCCCCGTCCCTGGGATTCTCCAGGCAAGAACACTGGAGTGGGCTGCCATTTCCTTCTCTCACAGGGTGCATTTCTCAGTGCTGATTACAGACTCAGTTTTGTTTCTCTTGTTTCTTCTTTTTATTCAGATTATGATCCATATCCAGTCAAATATGTTGAAAACTCTAATAGACATATTAAAGGATGCCACAGAGGGAAATCTATCAAGATTTGTGAAAAGACATGTATTCTCAGAAGAAGTGGTAAGTGTGCGGTTTCTGCAGGACTCAGGTGAAGGAGCAGGAGCACTCTCAGAGGCTCACTTGGTGCCTTAACCCTGCAGGCCGCCTCCTTACAGAGCCTGGGAAATCCGGCCACCTCTCTGTCGTTCCTGCTGTAAGACTTCCACATGTGCATGTAAAGACTTCCCCTCTAACACGACATGTCCTCTGAAATTCTAGGAAAACTCGTTTCTTCTGCATTGTTCGTTTCCCCACACTGTGTTCATGGGTGTCAGCTCTTTTTTTGGTTTTCTTTTTCCTTTCTCCTCAAGCATCCAGTTCCTTCTCCCTATTCCTTACTCTCAGCTGATGACCTTGCTTCCTGTCGCACAGAGGTAACAGAAGCAATCAGAGGAGACCTGCTGCCACAATGACACCTCCTTGCCCCTCTCTCACGCCCCTCTCAGGCTTCCCTCCTGAAGCTGTGGTGACTGCAGGCCCCGCTCCAGAGCCTGGGAGCCCAGCCCCTCTGACCCTGCCCAGGGCATGAGCCCAGAAGTGGTATCACCTTCTTCTGAGCATCATCTCTGTCGCTCACCTTCACTGCGAATCATCCCACAGGCAAACAGTAGGCTCTAGTATCTCTCATCCTCAAAAAAAAAACCCCAAAATTCCCCTACTTAAACAAGTGAAAAGATATGGCAAGTGTTTAGATAGGAAGAAACAAGCTCACAAAGTCAGCCCTTCCCAAGTTAACGTGATAATGTAACATTCCAATAAAAATACTATTAGGTTTTTTCTGTAGTTAAGGTTTAGTATAAAGAGCAAACTGGCAAAAGAGCTGGGGACTGTGAAAGAAGAGGCGCTAGACCTGCCAGGTACGAAACCAGAGTAAAGCTTCTCTCAGCTCCTGAGCAAACCAACTGAGGGAACATACAACTTTTTGCAAGATTATACAATAAAATTAAAGAAAAAGAAGCAGTTTCTAAACACTGAGAGCAAAATGAAACAAATGTCATACTTTTGTTTTAAAGTATGGCTTAAGTACAGAAAGAGGAATTATCATAAGTCATTTGAATCTAGTAGTTTATACATTGCTACTCTTGCCTGGAAAATCCCACAGACGGAGGAGCCTGGTAGGCTGCAGTCCATGGGGTCGCAGAGTCGGACTCGACTGAGCGACTTCACTTTCGCTTTTCACTTTCATTGGAGAAGGAAATGGCAACTGACTCCAGTGTTCTTGCCTGGAGAATCCCAGGGACGGGGGAGCCTGGTGGGCTGCCGTCTATGGGGTCGCACAGAGTCGGACACGACTGAAGTGACTTAGCACCAACAGCAGCAGCAGTCATACAACCTAAAAGGGGGAAAGAGACGGTAAAGAAATCATAAATTATTGGCAGGGATCACTTTGTTGGTAATGATACTGGTGATGTCATTTTGACTAATCCAGGGGCCTGTTGGTTGGTCCTCCCCTCGTTTTTCTCCCTCTTCCCCGGCCTTGTGCAGCTGGGTCCTGGCTGGGTCCCAGCTGGCACCCAAGATGGCAGGTTGGCAGCAGAGCACAGTGGCAGCGGCCTCCCCTCTGCCACACGGCGGCCGTCCCAGCCCTGTCCCCGCCCTCACCCCCAGCTGCAGGCTGGCAGAGGGAGCCTGTGGAGAAGCTAACTGGTCATGATTAAGTGTAAAGATCTATCTGAGATCTTCACTCTTCGTGGGTTGTGACTTACCTAAGACTTTTTGGAATATGTTTAGAAAAGCAGGGAAACTAGAGAGGTAAGCTGGTCTTAACATACACAATCGTGTGCATGTGTGTGCAGCACTGACACGACTTCAGCATTCTCACTAGCACTCACGTTAATCAGTCCTTCCCTTAGACCTGGCCCATCAATATGCTGCCCAGATTACAATCCCATGGACCATAGAGTCCATGGGGTTACAGAGAGTCGGACACAACTGAGCAACTTTCACTCCACTTTACTTCAAAGTATCTAGACAAACTTCACACTGGAAAATACTGATGGTTTTTCTCTGATTTTACCCCTCTAAGCCTGATTTACTTAGAAAGCTCACCCTCTGGTTCAGTGTGTCCCCTGGTTGCTATGAGGCCACGTGGGGATCTGCTTGAGAAGTGAATTGATCCCTAAAACTCCAGCAGCTTTTGAGCTAGTTCTAAATATCAAGAATGTTGTTATATCATTAAAAAGAACTAAAGTACATAAAATGGTGATTTTGTTCAGAAGGTAGTTTCACATTCTAATTCTGAGTTCACCCATTTCTACAGACTTAAATCCCATTCATATACTTACGATGCTAATATTCACACCCCGGTCTAGACCTTGCCCCCATGCCTCAGACCCTGGATGTCTCACAGACACCTCAGTCTTGCCTGAAACACAGCTTTAGGTCTTCCCTCCCTAAATCTCACCCTCCCATCTTCCCCATATCAGACAGTGACCACCCCCATCACCAGGTTACTAAAGCCCAAACTGGAAAGCTATCTCTGATGCCTCCCTCTCCCCTTCAACAATAAATCCTTTCAGTTTAATCTCCAAAATAGATTTCTAATATTTACATCTACTTCTCCATCTTTTCTATACATTTATCGGTCTAAACCATCACCTGCCTGATGCCAGCCACCCCTGGATTAGTCTCCACATCCTTGTACCTCTAGTTCTCCATATAGCCTTTTAAAATCTACATCAGATATGTCCTCGTTTGGACCCTCTGATGGCTTTTAGAATAATTCCAAAAAACTTACCATGAGCTAGAAAGCCCTACATCATCTGGCCCTGCCTCCCACTCTGACCGTTAAACTGGACACATTTGACTCCACGCTCTTGACCTCCTTTCCCTGGTATGTTTCACTGTGTAGTATGTGCCACTTGAACCCCCACCTCCACCTTTTATAAAATATCAGGGATGGTTTTCGAGTACTAATCCAAATGTTGTCTGAAGCTTGTGGGATCCTTTATTGTCATTCATGCCTCTGCCCCAGGATCCTCATTTTTACCACTTAAGTGCACACTCTACTTTTTTTTGGCATGTATATCTCTGCTGCTTGGAGGATAAAAAGAACAAGGAAGAAGTCTTGCAGGGATGTAACTATACGCTCTTCTTGCCTTTTTTTCAGCTGGTCAAAGTGAGGGAAAAAGTGAAGGACGTGCCCGCTCTCCTGGCCGAGTTTGATGAGCTTAACAAGAAACTGCACAGAAGTGGCCAGGTCACCGCATACACTTTGGATGCCCTGCTCTGCCACACCCCCAGCGACAGGCAGTCCTACACGGTGCTGCTGAACAAGAGGACAGTCAGCCGTCGGACCTTCCAGCCGCTCAGCCAGTCCCTGTGGGCTGAGTGACCCTGGGTTCAAACTTCCTGTGGGTCTGAGTTGGAGGGGGTCTGCCTTCAGTGACTCACTGGCTTCCTAGGAAATCAGGCATTGTATTCCAGTGGACACTATACGAGTCAACACTTGGTCTCCTCCTTGAATTTCCAAGTTCACTGGGTGCTGGCATGCTGCCTTGAGACATTCATATTTTGTGCCGCCATGAAGATCTAGACACAGGAAGTGGAAAGCTCGGCTCCTGAAGGAAGGAGGCTTCTCTGTGAAAAGGGCTGAGGATCCTTGAAGGAACATGGCAACGGGCTCTAGTCCAGCTCCCAGAACCAGCGTGGAACCCAGTAAGCACTAGCAGGAAGGAATTTCACTGTAAGTGGCCATCTGACTAATTTTCAGGGGAGTAATTACTTGCAGATTATAGCCTTACTGAATTAAGGAGGTCTGAAACCCTACGCTACCATCCTGGAAAACAGTCCAGGATTTTCTCACTGCTTCTGTCATTGTTACCTGGGACCCTGGACAAGACACCAGAGCCCTCATTTTTCCAGCTGTAAAATAATAGTGCCTATGTGACTCTACATACTGTTTTCAAATTTTCACTTCAAGGTTCAGTAGGGTCAAGTTTTTTTCAAAAATGAATTAAGAAATTGAAAGTGTCCTGAGAAAACATTTTGTTTTCGCAGCAGGACAAACAAAACCAGAATTTAACTCTCAGAACTGATGATAAGCCAAAATTTAGAGGATTATCACTTTGGTCATTGGCAATCTACATGCTTTTCCAAATAAAAGTCAATATAACCTCATATCGCTCTCTGTATTCTTCAGTTTTCTATGTAGGTCATAATACTTGGTCCTATAGTTTGTCTCATTTGTTATTGATTTTCTCTTTTCTCTCCTTGGATGCTTTATTTTTATTTTTTAAATAGATATGTCATGACAGCAGGTCAGAGCTTCCTTGTAGAGACCTGTCTCTTGAAGGTTTGCAGCCCACCCCCTGAGGGGTCTGAGGGCCCCACGGTGCTGCGACCTCCCAGCCATCTTCCTGGAGCACTGCAGACTCCCTATTCAGTGCTGCCTCTAAAACCAGGGCTGACTCTCACTTGATGTTATTCTGAGGCGAGAACTGTTCACAGAACCAGAAGTTCTAGAGTAGGAGGAATCTTCTAAGTTTCCCCTTCAGGTTGAGGAAATGACTCGTCCAAATTGGCATAAGTAGTCTCAGGTAGGGAGAAGGCAATGGCACCCCACTCCAGTAATCTTGCCTGGAAAATCCCATGGACGGAGGAGCCTGGTGGGCTGCAATCCATGGGGTCGCAAAGAGTCGGGCACGACTGAGCAACTTCACTCTCACTTTTCACTTTCATGCATTGGAGAAGAAAATGGCAACCCACTCCAGTGTTCTTGCCTGGAGAATCCCAGGGACAGAGGAGCCTAGTAGGCTGCTGTCTATGGGGTCTCACAGAATCGGACACGACTGAAGCGACTTAGCAGAAGCAGCAGCAGTCTCAGGTAGAGCCGAGATTAAAATCCAGATTCCTAGTCTCCTGCCCACCACCCTGTGCCACACTGTGTCTCCTCAGAGGAGAAAGAAGGGGCGCAACAGAGACAGGGCATTGGGGGCTCCCTGACTCACCATGTGGCCAGGGTTTCCCTTCACTCTCTGTGTGTTAAACAGGGATAATAGTAGCGCCACCCCGTAGACTTGCTGTGAGGATGGAATGAGGTAATAAACGCAAAGCAAACAATTTTGCCTGCACAAAGTAAGTGCTGTATAACTGTTAACTGTTATTACTACATTCAGAGTTTTGCACCTAGCTGAAGAATTATATAAACACACGAGTTCCTCCTCCTGTTTAGAAATATCAAAAGAATTTCTTTAGCCTATGCTCTATGAAGCATAAGCGTCATTTAAAGAAAATTCTCTGCCTTCATAGAATCTTAATTACATCTTACATGAGTCTGGTATTTTGTAAAAGAGAAAAGCATTTGAATTTCTCCGTCTTCAAAGTCTTGGGAAATAATAGGGCATGCTTCCTGTCCCTCAACTTATCTTTTATCTTCTCCAGCATCCATGGAGAACATTAAAATGCCCTGGGTGAATGTGGCCTTGGTTGTTAGCTAACAACTATTCATTAGCCAAAAAAAAAAAGAATTTTGTGAACAATGAATAGGAGCCATGACCTCCCCGAGCCTTGTTGCTTTGAGTCGCTGGTGGCTGTGGTTTTCTGTGGACTCTGAAACCGGGCTCTTTGACCTCTTCCCAGAAGTCTTACTGAGGGGCAACTCAATATGAGGTAACCGGTGTGTATAATGTTCTACCTCAAAATAATTGAGGACTCTGAAGACTTTTAAAAAAAAGTATGCTCAGTATACAGTGACCATTTCTTTAAAACGGTAGTTTCTTTGAAAAACCGTGTTTCTCTGTGATCAATAGTTTACCTAAAGCATCCACGTACTCTCCAGTATTCAGCGCCAACTGCGAAGCTCAATCTGCCTAAAGCATGTACTTATTCTATTAATGAGAATATTTGATGGACAGAAATCTTCTCCCCCAACTCTGTTACGTGCCTTTGTAGATTATTTTCACTCAGGACAGGTGAGGAAGAGGCCTCATTTAATTGGGCTCTGAGAGGAGAATGCACGGGGACCTGAATGAGGCCTAGAAGGCATGCAGGAATCCTGTGTGTCACCTGTAGGCCCGCCTGGGCAAAGGCACGGCCGGATTAATGATGGAAATATATCTCTTATTTCCCCCCATGTGCTTTTCCCTGCCCCAAGTCAGGCAAGAGGCTCACTCAGAACAGCCCAGCATCACCACATTACTCAATCCCCCAAACCTCCCTCACTCCCAGGCAGCAAGATCATCCCATCAAATTACAAGTGACATCACAAAGAAGGAAGGTGGAGCCCCCCACCACTTGACTGCTCTGTAGCCCCATTCAACCTGAATCCATGAATGCGGGTCGCACACCTGTCCCCACGCAGGGGAGCCTCCTGGTGCGTCCTGCTCCACCCCAGGGGGCGTATTATGTAGCCCTTTGTGTTCAAGAGGATTAAGGTGACCTTCAGTTTCACGACTGGAAATTACTGGGTTGATAGCGGGTAGTTTAAGGAGTCTGTTCTGGTTGTAGCAGGTGGCAGGATGGCCTATCCTTGGGAAGGCCAAAGACAATTCCACACAAACGCTGCTCACTGAGAAGCCAGGAGAGCACCAGGCAACTCCACGGGAGGCTTTGGGGCTGTAGGGTTTGTACGCCCCCCATGGAAAACTGTAGAGAGCAGAGGAAATGTCGTTTCCAATTTACATTCATACAGTGGCTTCTTTGACCCTTTGCTGCTCCAGTGACAAGAAATTCACAACTACAACAAAAGGGTTTTGTATGCTAAAGTTCAGAAAAGAAGAACAACTAACATATGACTTGCCGTTTGTTAGATCCTGCGCAAAGCACTTTGCATACAGCGTCTCACTTAACCGTCATGTAAACTCCACTTGGGACTGTTAGCCCATTTCACAGATGAGGAGCCGGAAGCTCAGAGATGGAACAGCAGAGAGTGGGCGAGCAGATAGCCTGGCGCTCGGGCTCAAGTTTTAACTCCGTCTGTGTTCTCTCGAGCACAAGGTGACTGTGCGTTCCCGTGTGCGTGCGTGAGTTTGCACATGCGCATGTGGGCCGTCTTCAGACGTGGTTTATATTGATACAGCAGAACCCTGTAGGGCCTCTGAGCGAAAAAGGTTGAAATATACATGCTTACACATATATACATAGATATGCATGTTATATATGTATTTTTACACACACATACATTAATGTGTCTGTGTATGTCCGTGTTTTTTTTTCCCCCCAGTGATCCCTGGCCCGCTTCGAGCTTTGCTCTATCGCTAGTACACAGCTGAAGAACTTAGAGTAGCCAGCAGAGGGCGCCCAGAGTCACTATTTTAAAAGGTTTTTAGCAGCCTCTTCCATTTCAGGAATTCAGAGAGAATAGAATCCACATTGCAGGTCAGACAGGAAAGGTAACTGCAGATCGACTTTAGAGAAGATGCAGAATATTGCCTTCCCTCAGATTAAGAACTATCCAGTGTTGGGACTTGCCCGGGGGTGCAGTGTAAGACTCCGCGCTCCCAATGCAGGGGGCACCAGCTGATCCTTCGTGGGAGAACTAAGATTCTGCCACGCGACAGGGAGGCTGGGGATAATCCAGTGTTGAAAGGATGTTTTTAGAAGAGAGAGAACAGTGAGGATGATGCTTTGCAGATAATGCAAGAATGTGTGTTGCATCAACTACATGTTTCATGAGAAAACGTGTATGCTTCTTATTGAAGGAAAAAAGATGGTCCTTGTCTCACTTAGGAAAGAGTTTCTCCCAAATTAAGAAGATAAACAATGAACTGTTTGCCTTCATTTACTAAAGTCACATGGTTATGTGAGAGAAGTGAAAAAGAATTAGGCTCTTAATTATTTCTATTGTCTTTCCACCCTCCTCAAATCAATCAAATAAAAGTAACCTGACTAACTCTTCCTGCCACCATCAGGAAGGTCCTATGTGGGAACTTTGTCTATTAAGTGAGTGAGATTTTAATATTCTGCTATTTATCACTGCCCATTTCTAGAAATAGGATCAAGTTTGATCAAAATAGGATCAAACTTGATCAAAAAAGATCACAAATCTTTAAAAGTACATGGAGACTTCACCGAGTACTATTATAATGGGATTGCAGTTGGGATTCTGATAAAAGATACCCCTGGTAGAGACCAGAGCCCAGGAGGGGAGAGAATGGAGAACCCACGCTCAAGTGTACTCAGTAGGTAACTCTCGGGAGCCACCACAAGTACCTGGAAGAGATTCTGTGCGACTGGATATTTGACAACTGATAAGAGTGAAAGAAGCTGGCTGTTCATCACTCTAAATGTGCCCTCCCAAGTCAGTACAGCTTAGGCACAGTAGCTCAGGGATAGAGGTGCCAGAAAAAAAAAAAGGCCTGGGGGGAAACCCTATAATAGATGCTATTCCCCACATATTTTCCACAATTTATCGCACCTTTAAAATGAAAAAAATCCCCAAAGCCTGGTTAATAGCTATTTGGTCAAACTCCTCGAGAAGTGTGGAGTGGAACAGCCAGAGCTGAGTCTCTCTACACGCAGCGTCTGCAGGCTTTTATCCCACTCGGAGGCTGGGGGTGAAGAGAGGGCCGTGTGAAGGCAATGCTGTCCTGCACGGCACCCATGGAGGGGATGCTCCAGGACAAGGCCCTGCACTGAAAGCAGACAATCAGCAGCGTGAAGCTTGCTCGTGCCGGACATGTGCTAACAACACTGAGAGCTGAGCAGTCAACCAGTGAGCAGTCGGTATGGACAGCAGTTTTGGACTCCTATACACCTAGCGGTTCACAGCCTTTGTTACTTCCCCAGAGTCAAAATGCTGAACTCAGTGGACCTTGGGTCAGGCCCAAATATATATTCATATGGACCACTTGGGTCTGTTTTTAACATCTTTTTTGTCCCCTGGACCATCTGAATCCCACATTTCACTTGGCATGAGTAGACATGACATATTATCGGTTCTTTCACTCTGCTAAGATCTTATGTGCAAAGCACCTGTATAGATACAGAGGGGGAGACACAGGTAGGTGACCAGCACACCATCGCTACCTCCAAAGAGCACGTCTCCTGAGTCCATTTTGAAGATTCTGAGACAAATAGGTAATGCGTGCCCCCATCTTTGAGTTAGTTTTGACAAACAAGCTGGGCTTGGAGGACGCTGGGTGCAATTTTGCCTTCTGTTCAGTTTTCAATAAACCAATGTCATAATTTTTTTTTCCTCCTGAATTTTGCTTCCTCTTTTTTCTCTCTCTGTTCTTCTATTTTGTGTGTTCCCCATCATTTTGTTAATGCTTCTCCTTTGAAAAAAAAGATATTTTAGGTCCCTTTTTGGGGCTGTTTGGTGACGGAGTTTGGCTTCCTGTGTCCTCACTCTCTCACTCACTGACTCAGAGTGGAGGCTGCTTTACTGGAATTTAGGAGAAACTAGATGCTTGCTTTCAGTCCTGTTTTCTCCTTAGCAGAAACTAGTATTTCAAGGGAGAAGATCCGAACAGGCCAAGTTGAGAAAAGCAAGTAACAAGCTAAAAACCGATTTTCCTCACCAGCCACCCTTGGGCTGTATTCTGTAGAAAGAGAACAATGCCATTTGGAGCTGCCCATTTGCCCCCCACATATGTCTCCTGAGCCCAGTGTCTTATGTAGCCTTTGACCCGAGTTAAACCCCTCAAGGTAGGGCATAGGCAAGATGAACGAACTAACACTGTCTTTCATTGCAACCCCAAATAAACTTCAACCTTACTACTCTGTTCAATAGAGAATATTTGGCAAGCTCCATTTTGCCTGGAAGACGGAGAGCATAGGTTAAAAATAACAAAATGTGTTTGCCACGTTCAACATTTCCAGACCTGCTAATTCAGGTACCTCCTAATACTGATGAGCTTCAGATCTAAGTTTAAAGTTCAACTCTAGGACTTCGTCTCTCATTCACCATTATAGTTTGGAAGATGGTCATCACCACAAAATTCATACTATTATCCCATCACCTTTAGTTTTATTGTTTTAAGTGGAGGCAAACAAATTACCTTTGTCCATAGCAGCTAGTAGAGGAACATCTATTTTTAAATTCCTCCAATTTTTTCATTCTTAGACATTGATAAATGCATAGAAGATGCTCAGTCAAACCTCTGAGTAAGTAGTCAGACTGTGTGCATGGGTAATTAGGGAAAATCGTGCACCTAATGAAGACAACAGTGGGAAAAGAATGAACCACGAAGCTCATGATGACTCAGTTGACAGCGCTTTTCGGTAAAGTCCACGCTGTTTGGAAAGCACATTTTCATCCTTAGTGTCAAAACCTCCAACAGCACATAGAAAAGTAAAAGATGCTGGTCCATGATGAGTTTGTCTAGGGTTATTTTGGAAGCCCCTGACGTATTTGATGATGATGAAAAAGCCTTTCATTTCTTCTCCTTGTCTATCAGACTCCCTATCCAAAATAATAAGTAAAAAGGAAGCCCATGCCTGACTGGTTCCAGTCAGATCCAGTAGAACCACATCAAGTTGCTAAGGAAATTCTCCTGCTGCCAACACCAGCACAGCAGTGAGGCCCAGCCCTTGTTCCACACTCCCCACTGTTGCTAGGCTATTGTGGCCCAGATTTTGAGAAATTTCACCTGCATGCAAATGTGTGACACAGCTTTCCTGGCAACCTGTAGTTCAGCAAAGAATAGGAAACGAAAACCATCATTATCGCCACAAGGTTCCTTTTACACAGGTTTCCATAACTTAGAAACGTACCTCTGCTAAGGACTTTCTGCCCTGTTTTCCTCATCTATACTGCTCTGTACTACCTCAAAATGAAGAAGGGGAAGTGCTTGTCCTAGGGGTGAAAGGTCTCATGAATCGGCTGAGACCCTTTTCAAGGGCCAAGGGGTGCCCCTCAGAGTGGGCACACTGCCTTTTGCCCAGTTGGGGCCCAGAAGCCAATGCCTCAATGAGAGTAATTTGCACAGCAAATATAGCAAAGTGCTACAAAGTCTCAAGAATATCATCTGATTTGGAGTTTCTCAAGTAATCCCAGCAGCACATAAGAAGGAGGACCATGATGTACAACCATGTGAGCTGTTCCTCAACCAAGGACACTTGGAGGGCTGAGTGTCAGTGAAAATCCGAGGAAGCACCTTTTCCTAATTCACCCAGATCCACTGTGTGGACAAGTTGCACTATGAAGAGCCACCCTGACCCCTTCTGCTGCTGCAAGTCGCTTCAGTTGTGTCCAACTCTGTGCAACCCCATAGACGGCAGCCCACCAGGCTCCCCCATCCCTGGGATTCTCCAGGCAAGAACACTGGAGTGTACTTGATGGTAAAAAACTCAGAAAATGTTCCTTTCTCTAAGTTCTTTGAGAACTTTGAGAATCAACTGAGAATTGCACTGAGAATCAACTTCAAGTCCACATGATAACATAACCTGGTGCTAAGACCTCTCCAATCTCAGCCCTCACACTCTTCCCTAACTTGCATTATTCTTGCCACATATGCCCTCTTCCCATTCTCAGAAGACCCCGGGCATGGTCCTGCCTCGGGGCCTTGGCACTGGCTGTCCCCTCTCGTTTGCTCTTTCACTGCATTCAGCTGTCTGATCACATGTCATCTCCTTGGGGAGGCCTTCCTTGACCACCTTGTTGAAATTCCATCTCACCTCTTTTCTGTCCCTTATCCTGCCTTTTTTTAAGAAAAGCACTCACTACTTGAATTCTATTTATTATCTGGTTTCTCTCTAGACTCGAGGTTGACAAACTAGCCTGAGGGCTAAATCACATTTTCTGTCTACTTTTGTAAATAAAGTTTTATTGGGATACATTCACTCTCACTCATTTGCATATTGTCTCTGGCTGCTCTCACCCCACTCAACTGTAGAGTTGAGTGGTTGCAATAGAAACTGCATGGCCAGCGAAGTGAAAAATATGTATTATCTTGCCCTTTACAGAAAAAGCTTGTCAATCTTGCTCTGGAATGTAAGCCCCAAGAAGACAGGCCTTTGTTTCTTTTGCTTACATCTGTTTCCCGAGTGCTCAGAATAGGGCCTGCTACTTAGTAGATACTTGGTAAATATTTATCAAATGATTGAACAGATGGATGAATGAGTATCTAAATGTATCTAGAAAATGCTTTTCTTAATTCAACAATTATTGAGCATCAACTTGGATTCTATGCAAAGAATCCCACAATGATGAAAAACCAACAAATTCAAGGCTCTATGAAGAATATCACATGACGGATAAATGCCAGGTGTCACAGAGGCATAAGGGAGATGCCTGACCAAAGCATCCAAGGATGATGATGGTTCCTTCCAGCAATTCCAGTTCTGGATATAAATCCAGGGGAAAAAAATGAAAACACTAATTTGAAAAGACTCATGCACTCCAATATTCATAGCAGCACTATTTTTAATAGCCAAGACATGGAAGCAACCCAAGAGTCCATTAACAGATGAATAGATAAATAAGATGTGG